>NC_064671.1:15422692-15735576 GCF_943734685.1 Anopheles coluzzii | reverse complement strand
TTGTTTCTGCCTGTTGTTTTGCACCGACTTTTCCTTGCAGCTCTTGTTTTTTTTTTTTGGTTGCATCTTGCACGGAAAAGTTCAATTATCTCCCCCCGCAGCTACTCTGATCGGATGAAGGGGAGGCGGGGTTGGCAGACCGTGGGATAAAAGTGGCCATGTGTCAAGGGTGTGTGTGTGTGTGTGGGTTCTGCGTTTGGTTCTATGTTTTGTTTTCGTTCTTGCTCCCTTTGCTTTTGTCGCTGGTCAGGCAACATAAGCAGTAGGCCTTTTACCCGGACCGGGTGCGCAGTACATTGAACTTTCATGTAAAGTCAATACACTTTGTGATCCATGTGATCAGTGGAGCTGCAATTATGGCAGGATACAAAAGATGGGCCTAGAGATTGAAAGGACGATTAAATTAAAAGTCTGATGAAAAGTGGAAAAATTGAAAAGAAAATGAACTAATTCACCTTTTTTATCTCTGTTGCCTTTCACTGCCTTGCTTAGCACAGTATCAGTTTCTAGTTGTTTTCGGATCCAAACGTCAAGATATCTGAAGAATAGGAACTTTTGAGTATAAAGATATCTGAAGATGTCACACAGATGCTAATTGATGTGAACTAAGGCAAGGCTAAGGTGTTATCATTCTCTTTTCGATTTTGGAGAACAAATCTTTTGGAATCAGGATAGTGGTATCAAAATAAAATCTGTGAGTCCAAAAAATTTGGAAGTTTGTCGAGAATTCTTGGGAATCCTTGTATTTCTGCCCAGGAGTCTTTTGTTTCAACATTAATAATCTATACCTACGAAGAAGATGGATTTTGTAGATCTCAAATCTATTCGCAATCTTCTCGATTTGCAATGTCTTATAGTGATGGGAACTGATAGCGCCTATTCAAACTTTGGAATTAAACTTTGTGATGTATAGATCCAGTATATTGACTGAATTTTTCGACCTTGCTATCGTGTTGAGAACTCTGAGATTCTCAACTCCGAGGTATCTTCGTAATCGGATTCAACTTCTGCCTTGATCTTCGATTTGTGTTGAGAATCAGGTTTGAGTACATCTTGAATGTATCAATAACAAACTACATGGTTTTTTAGTCAAGATGGTGGCGTTGCCTTCTTCTAACGGCATGCAACTTAATTACTACCTTATCTTCATTGGAATTTTATAAAATATCAAACTAACCTATTCAAGACTAGAAGGCCGGAGTGCTTTCGAAATAGGATAAAACCTCCGGAAGTAGAAGATCATGTCGCAGAAGTTCCTGAAAAGGTATCAACTTTTTCAGATAAAATAAGGAACACAATTTAGTCTCCAAATACAAAGAGTTGGAAAATTTGTAACCAATTCCTAGAGTTTCTCAAGTTAAAGTTCTACCTGAGAATGCGGATTTAATTTCAATCATCAATAAAATTGAATATATTGAATCGAGTATATCATTCAATAACGAAAAATCCTCCTCACACCTCATCCTCTTTTGTAGCTACCCACAATCACTCCAAAAATTGTTCCAAGGAGTACTTGTGAGATCGTTTCTATGTTATAAAAGCAACTGTGACAAAAGTAGAGCTGTTGATTGCAAAGTAAATCATATTGGACTAATCAAATTGAGCTTTTCCCAATCATAAATATTATATTAAGCAATTACTGTATTGCAATAGCAGTTCTGATCGTACAATCATCTCATCTTTTAACATTCAAATAATGATCCACGGCCTTTACTGTCTCCAATTGTGTCCTTGTGTGTACGCGCTTCCAGATTAGGCGATGAAGAAACAAAGATTAACGGCGAAAGTCATTTCCTATTTTCCTCCCTGATGTGTAATCATGTCACGCCACGCCACTCTGACTTGACGTTCATAATAATGATTGTTTTCCTTTTGCCCTTTTTCTCGTTTTAGGTAAGTGTATCTTCTTGGATGGCGAAATATGCCGAACTCGCGGTGTGTTTATGTGTGTGTCAACCCGTTCCACCATCTCTTGCCCCGGCCTCCATCATCCTCCATCTAGGGGCCACCACTAATGGGAATCCATCACGCACCCACCCACGATCGATGGTGATAATGTATGTTGCGTGTGCAAATGTGGGGAAGTGGGGAGGCAACGAAGGACCATCTCATCATCCATCTTCCCGCGGTGGCTTCTCGGTCGTCAGTACACCACAAACACCATTAAAATAGGTCATTCTATCAATGCCCACTTTGACGCGGGCTTCGGGTTGCTGCCGCGTTCGTCCTTCGTGGAACCGAACTGATCGGGAAAGGTCAAATGCGCTCCTTAACGTCGTGTAGCCTTTCCCTCTTCGTGCCTGCGCCACTAGGGCTGTGTGTAACTGCCGAGGGGGGATGGTTGCTCGTTGCCGCGCTCGTCAGCGCACTGATAAAAATATCCTACGCGAAAAAAAAACAAAACAACTGAAAAAAATCAATAATCGGCAGCAGCAGCAGCAACATTGAAAAGGACGCATAATGACTGTAAGAGTGTATTTGTGTGTGTGTGTTTGCATCACAACTCGGGGAATGAAAAACTGGAGCCATTCGCCGGCCTGTTTTTCCTCCTGGCCAACCTTTGGCATGACAATAATTTCGCGTGCCATTTGATATTTCGTTGTTACATCATGCACCATGTTGGGGCGAGAAGGCGAGAAGAACAGTACCAATAATTGTACGTTACAACATTCCTTCTTGAATGTTTTTTTCCTGGAATTTTTTGAGCCCTAATTTTTTACAGGGTTTTCCATAGGTTCTCATAGCTGTAGGACACTTTATTGACTCTTTCTTACATTAAACGAGCTTAATGTAATGGGAATTGGACTCTATAGTACTCTTGTTGGACAAATCCAATAGAAATTGCCAATCAGACTTCTTTCCCATAAGAAAGAGTCCAGCAAGTGTCTCAAAACTATAAAGACCCCTGGAACACTCTGTATTACAGTCCCATTGAGCGGTTAGAATGATGGATCGATCGTTTCATTTATTGGAAGATTGTTTTAATTACCAACACTTCCCCCGGGAAAAGAATGGCTCTTTTTCCGTTGCATGACCAGCGAAGGAGGACCACAGCTAGATCACTTCAAACCAGATAGCCATTTATTCTTCATTATTATGGACGGCTGTTTTTCGTTCGAAGTAATTGACAGATAATAGAAAGCAGATCTCTATCCTCTCTAGGTACGGACCTTTCCCGTCACGTTTTTACCTCCATTTCGAATGCAAACTCCACACCATTCCGGTAGCTTTCCGGTAGCGACTTGACCTTTGGACGACACTGGACTTTCGTCTCGTGTAATGGGCGTAACGTGACAATTGCGCCCTCATGAAAGCTTCAGTGCTGATGATCGTTTCCATTGAGCGTTAGCCTGTTTGTGAGGGGACAAGAAAAACACCTTCTCGCACGCGGACAGGAAATGGACCCGATGGCACGTGGCGCCAGTTGCTCAGTACCTTTGGTTGGTGACAGTTTGCTGCTGCTGCTGTGTGTGCACATGGAGAAAACGGTGCTGAAAAACATAAAACATGTGCAAAAACATGTGGTGTTTGTGGGATAGAATACAAAGTTTGTGACAATGGAGGTTTATACTTTGTAGGAGACTCTATTCTCAGCAATAAAAATGCATCGTTTATTGCTTGAGTAGTTTATATAAAGCAGGTCGTCCTCATCTTGACCTTAAGCTCTTTTTTTAATGTTCTATTGTTTGGTAGGGGAAAACTTCTTGCTTTTCAACAAAACAGTCTAAAAATAGTTCGCCCCGTGCGGCAATTATGCGACGCAGAATCACGCAAACCTAATTTTCCGTTTTCCCGTATCCCGTGCCATTTCCTGGTTCTTCAAGCTGCCCTTTATCCACACCGCTGTCCTTGGCGGTACGGTGTTGCGCGTCCTGTTACGGTGGTGTAGGTGTGTGTGTGGCCTTGGACGAGAAAACTCGATTCGCAACTCGCAAAGCGAACGATAAATTTAGACAATCGCGTCCTGTTTTACTTTGTGTGTGTGTGTGGTGCGTTAAACAACAGCAACAAAGTGGGTGGCAATTATCTTCACGGCAAATGCGAGCCGGTTTTGAGATAGAGATGAATGAATTTTTAGATTTTTCATACACCGACACAAAGACTTCCGTCAGCAAAACTAGGCCAACAGAGCCGGTACACCATTTTCCCGTGCAAATGCGAGATAAACAGTAAGGAATCGAAATGAAGTCTATTTTGCAAACGCCAAAGCCTGCCGTGGACCGTTGCGCAAAACCACCTTCCCCAAGCGCAAAGTGTCGACAAATTAGCGTCCCAGTGGGAGAGTGGGAGGACGTTGTTGTCTATTACGTTTTCTATTTATTTGCCGACCTTTTGTTACCTACTGTCGGGCTTACCGCTCGGTCGTTTCTATCTGGGAAAATATTGACAAGCGGTCCGTTCCCCGGGCCAGGGGTTGTGTAATGTATTTTCTTTGCCATCCGCGAGTGCAAATTGGTGTCGCGACCGGAAATGGGGCACGAGATGTATGCGTTCTGTTCTCTAAACTCGTATGCAAACAAAAACAACTTCCACCTTCTCTACTGGTTCCGCTTCGCATTCGGTTGTAATTATAAGTACGAGGCGCTTCTCCTCATCATCCCCTACATCCAGCGGTAGTAGAGTTTGTGCTGTGGGAAATGGAGGGAAAAGTTTGCTTTTTTGATGCATCTGAAACAATTATTCTTTGCGGTGTAAATTTAAATATTGATGCTTTCGCCGAAGATGAATATTGTTTTGCGTTGCAGCGTCGGCTTTTTTCTTTCTCACCCCCCAAGCCATAAAACCTGTCAATCATAGAAGGTTCGATGGTACATGTCATGCAAAAAAACAAAAAACGAAAATCCCGCCAAAAGAGGATCGAAATTGGGACTAATGAAGATCGATCGGTTTTGTGTGGGGCGGTTTTTCTTTTAATTTTTTTCGAAACGCCAAACAGTTTTTCAACTCTCGCGCTCAAACACGAATGCTTAAATTATCGCCCCAGTATGTGTGTGTTTGCTTCGTCTATTTCGTCTTATGATTGACGATGTATATATACTGGCAGCACACGCCAATATCTGCACCGGTCCGATGCACCCCGACCTCCAGGTGGTAATGGCGCGCGCGCGCGCGCGGAGCTGCTAATCTTGGCCGCGCGTGTGTGTCCCGTGGCTCCGCAAGCTCCACGGCCGTCCCTATATGAGACCCGCGCCTGCGGTGTGTTTGTGTGTGACCACAAGGGTAAGAAGCCTCATCCCGTTGCACGAGCCGCACGAGCCGGCTCCCCCCACGAAGAAGGAAGGATTGGTGATTTATTTTAGGGGCGGGTCGCGCAGTTAAGTCCTGCCAGGGAGCGAAAGGTTAAACCCCGTGTCGTTGTGTGTTCTATTTTTTCACCCTTTCCGGTCGTTTCCTCGTATCGATTGACAGTGAGTGAACATGGACGCTGGGTGGTGGTGTGAAAATGACGCTCTCAATGTCAATTGCACCTTTGCAAAAAGCGCGGCACGATGGCGCAGTAAGGTTTTCATTCGTGTCTGCCCTACCGACCAAAGGGCTGCTAATTGCTTTCGCTGATGAATCATTGCTACTGAGATGATGGATGCTTCGGTGTTGATTCGGTGTTAGAGAGCTTGAGAGGGAGAGAATAGTCCCGATCATGTGCTGGGAAGGAATATTTAAGAATTTTACAAAAATGGAATGTGGGTTTTAGGAGTAGAATCAGTGGCGGATTTTCCTATTAGCGGACTGACCGGTCGCGGTTATCCTCGGCCTAAAGAGTTACAGTGTCCTTTTGGTGATTTCCTTTTGGCATGTTAAATGAATAATTTACGATAAAATCCGTTTCTGGATTTTCGAATGTCAATCCTCTGCCAAATCACAAACAAGTCATAAAAGTATTACTATTTGACTAATTGATAGTGTCCTTTAATCATGTTCTCATAGTTGTTGGTCGCTTCCTTGACTCTTTCTTATTAGAAGTGAACTTCATATTGTGGAAATTGGAATCTAAGGGACTCTTTTTGGACAAGCTCCTTTGAAATTCCTATCGGATTTGTCCAATCAGAAAGGTATAAAGTCCAATTCCTATTACATTAAGCTCATTTTACGTCATTTTAATGTCAATAATGTGTCCCACAGCTTCTGGCGAGAACTTCTGGAAAACGCTATAAAAAAAATAGTACTATTAATAACATTATGGCATCTTTGTGTTCAGCTTCAGTTCTATTTGCTGTTCTATTAAAGAGGAACAGCCAACGTAACATCCTTTTTGTCTCCTTCCCTTCGTGTTGCGACACATTAGAGCACGGCCTAACCGCAATCGATCACTTAACGGTGCCGGAACGTGGAAGAGTAACGAGGCAAACCACATGACGGAGCTGATTCTCTAATGTTTCCGTTTATTCCACGCGCGTGTGTGTATGTATGCATATCCGGTTTTTGTGTAATAATCACGTTTATTCTCCTGACGTTTTGCTTTTTTGTTCACCTTTTTTGTGCGATCGCCAAACGAGAACCACGCAACACACTCTGGATAGATGCTCGTGTCCGCGACCTTTTCCATTGCACCGGCAAGGGCATGGACATGGGTTTTGTGGTGTAGAAAGACAAGTAGAAAGGGGCAAAATGGGGCGAAGCAGGTTGCGAAGTAAGGGTAGCACGTTGCTTTTGCACGCCGTTGCGATTATTACGTCTCTCGCCTTGGGCGAGCTGGGCTAGGGGTTGGTTGGTGGTTGTGTCATGTGTCGGCAGTTTTGCAGCGTCAATGTCAAGTGTGTATCGACTGCGGGCGAACCGGGATTCGAGTGAGTTATTGCTTTCACAACGCGACCAGGTAGCTTAGATTAGATGACATGCGCCCGTCAGGCGTTCTAAGAGATAGAGTGGATTGGGTTGGACAATAGATGAAGGCTTAACGATATTAACTTGTTAGTGATATTGAACATCATACTTTCCATGTGCTGTTTATGTTATTAAACGTATCGCAGTCGTCTTTGCAACTTATTCATGTGCATGTTTGAAATGTTCAAAAGTAGCTTAGTTATAAAATACTGCGGACGGAGAACAACTAAATACAAACAGTTTGCAGGTTCAAAGTCCTTCATAACGGGTCGCTTGTCTGTTTTGTTTTATAGTAAGAGACAACGTGCCCCCAGTCAGTGTCTCGTTGCAAATGTTTTGACTGGCATGTCTGCGGGTCGGTTTTCAGGGTTGTAACCCGATCGCTACTAGTGGTTATGATCCACGTTTGCCTTATTTTCCTACTTTATATCCAATCCTAAATGAAACTAGCTGGCATGCGCCAGCTAAACAATGTTTAGTTTAGTTGTAAAATCATTTACCATGCACAACACAACCCACTGCAATGAGAAAATGTACATTCGGTTGCAGAAAATGTGGTTTGTTTACACTATTATTTTGTTACCCTCAGATTCTGAGAGAAACCATTTCCTCTCCTATTCGTGGTTAATTTTAAACCAATTTCGTACCCATTTCAAGGCCGGTCCGGTTGTTGCGCCCCCGGGGGTTTGTGTCTCACAAGCGAAAATATTGCATGCTTTTAGAATACAACAGAGAAAAAAAAACACATGCAATTTGAACATTTCTTACCGCCAACAGCACCGCCAGGAAAAGTAGCGCAACAATCTGTACGGCTGGTACGACGGAGGGTTTATTTGTTTACTAACATAAAAAGCATGTGCCATCTCTCCCCTTCCCCGAGGAGCGGAGATCATGTGATCGGAGGAGGTAGTGTTTTTATTGCTGCCTGCGCTGACTTGCGGTACAAATGTAGGGAAGGTTTATGATCGAATGGGGTTTTCCTAGCGGAAACATGCAAGATTGTAGTTTTGCGTGCTTGGTTGTGTGACAAACTGCACGTCCGTTTGTATAAAGATAAGTAAAGGAGAAGTAGATAGACAGTTTGTCACATGAAGTAACATTTTTATTAGGTTAGGTTCTGCATTATATCATTTGATGAAATGGAATTCCATTAGGACCTTTACTGTGCCTCCAAAAATAGACAAATGTTGCTCGCTTTGAATTGCATCATTTCTGATGTCTGATGTCGCATCTAGAACAGACTGACCGACACATCCTCAAATCAATCAGCGGTTGACGTTCTGAATACATCACAGCGGTTGTACTGCGGTTGGCAAATGGCTAGAATCGTGGTGACAAGCGCAACAACCTGTCAACCGTGCATTAGAGGATTGCATTAGTAGTGTTGCTCTGGAAAGTTGAAATGATCTTCAGAAAGCTTGTAGTTTCATGCTTCAATTAACATTTTTTACATCTTTTGGAGTGGAATTAACCCACTTTGATTTTGTTCCTAAATACGGCTTTGCTCATCTAAATTCCAAATGACCCACCAATTCACCCTGTAAATAAATCCTGTATATCACGCAAAAGCAGCAACGCATTCTGTCTTCTAAGATCTTTTGGCAAAGCTTCAACAGTCGCTCAGAAGTGCAAACAAAACAAAACCAAAACCATTTGGCTTACAACAAACTGAGGTCCAGAGCGTCAAAGAATGCTGGCTGCGAGGTACCATCGTACAAAACACACAACACGAATCACCGTTGAGGAGTAGTATTCGTCGCGTCATTAGCGGCATTCGGTTTGTGTTGTTTGGGTGTTTTGGCTTGGGTGCGACTTTTGCCATCATGATGATTGACGAGTGGGGGAAATTGAAGCTGCTGAGATCGAGAAGACGAACCAAAGGCGTCGCTATGCACACCACCATATGGCAATCGTTTCGGGAATTGTCGTTGGAGATAGACGCCAGATCTGCTCCCCTCCTCTCTCTGACATGTGATCTTCACTTTACGACTTCGTGTAAGGGCGGAAGTTTCTCGAACTCCTCTATGTCGTACGTTCGATCGTTCGAACGGCATCAACCGTTGGGCAGATGTTTTGTTTGATAAAGCAAACGCGTACACTATGGCGTACTTAAGATGCGCTGGGACAACTTCCAGTTCTTTTTTTCATGTTTGAATGCACATCCACTATCTGCAATGCTATGCAATGGAAAAATTCTTTCGTTGGAGTTCGTTGGTTCAGAGAAAAAAGTATCTTCTTGTCGCTGTTTGCTGATAAGATTGGTACAGTGGTGCTATGGCCACTTCATACATTCCAGTACTATCTGTTGACTGGGTGGGTATGTGATTGTGGTACGTTGCACGGACGAATAGCGTGAAAGTGATCGGAGTGGAAAGGTACATCCGGATTCTTTACTGTATTGAACGGAGGTGGAGCATGACCGGGTAATTTATATTGCATGTTAGCTGATTGTGGTTGTATAGCTTTTGCAAAGCGATAGTAACCAAAACAACAATTCTGAAAGATCTTCAAGGTGTTTAGAGGGATTACTTTTATTTGAGTGTCAGAATTGGCTACCTCAGGAATATATTAGTATCATTCTTGTATCGGAACATCTTGAGATCAGAACGTAAAGATATATACATTTTTGGAAATGTAGGTTCTAAGATACACAGTCTCGTATTCTTGAAATTTCTATTCTTAGGATATTCGCATCTAAATAAGATATCAAGATCTTCATTCTGTCAGATCCAAGTAACAAAGTTAGGCATACGACCTACTTCAGATTCACCGTCTTGCCACTGGGCAATCAACACGCACGTCCGCACGCTTTGCAAGCGCCAGCGCGACTAACCGTATTCGATCGACCCTTAGTTCCGTTCTATTGCACACGACGTACTTCTACGGTAGACGAGCCGACCGTCGGTTACGCACGCAAACATTGAACTCACTACTACTGAACAGCCGCCACGCTCGCATACACAGAACCACAGTCCCTTTCCGCGTTCTACTACACACTCGCGATCACAACCGGATCTATCGTCGTACTACGCCCAGAACTGTCTGTAGTTGTTTGGGTTTCCGATCCGCCGTAGTGCGCACGGATGGCGCTGCGAATAATGTTCGCTTAATTTTAACCCGGAAAGTATCGTCCAACACGGGTAAATGTGTATGTGTGAGAGGTTTTTTACGGCCAAAGCATAGTAGTTGGTGAGCGAACTGTGTGAACTGTGAGTGCATGTGTGTGTGTGTGGTCATAGTCACAGCCATCAAGCTTGAAATCTCCCACGCGCGCCACTCGAACGACCACGAACAGGTTCTAACACACAAGCACACCAACGAGGGAGGGGGAAGGGGGGTTCGTCAGTTGCGCTTTAGCCGCAAGATCAGCGTTTAATAGTAGGCAGGGCACAGAGCGCGCAGTGTCTAAGCACACGTCCCGGGCTTGCCCGCGTAGTACTTGTTCACAGCTGAGATCGTACGGCAGGAAATTGGATCGCTGATAAGCATCTTGTTACCAGTGGCACCAAACAGTGATTGTGCCTTGGCGAATCTAACGGATCTTGTGATCGCTCTGTTCCGTATAGAACGATCCTCTCATACACGTTGGGAGGACTGGTTTTTCGTGAACTTGTACGACATTTTGGTAGGCTTCTGGCGAAGACGGCTAAAGTCAGCCTGACAGTGAGCGAATAGGGAATTCCCAAACCTCTTTCCGTCGAAATTCTAAATTTGTGTTGTGATATTTTTGTTGTTGGCAAGTTACTTGTCTTCTGACACATCATAGTACTTCCCCTGTTTTTGAAAAGTGTTGATTAAAATGAAGAATAAACGATTCAATGTGTTTGTATGGGGATTAAACTGAAGTGAAGTGATTATTGTTGTGCGTTGCTAGCGTGTGATCGACCTTTGCAAACTAAGTTGTTTTGTCGACCTTCTTCCTACCCATCATTTCCATAATTTCTCATCGTGCGTCATCTTGCGAGATATAGGCAGAATAAAAAGTGAACCACACTGAGAAGAATAACTCACCCGTGGGAGATAAACATTTGCCAACAAAAGTGAAGGACCAGAAGAAGAAAACAAACCATTCCCAATAGAGTGTGGGAGCAAGGGGAAAAAGCATACGGAGGTTCCTCTTCCTTTACATGATTGACAGTAAGGGGCACTGTCCCGACGACATCTTGACCATCGTCAGCATCCGATCGTACTACTGTTTGCACCCGGCAGCAGTGGTGCAGAGCGTTGTTGTGGTTGTCCTGCTTTCCGCGCACCACCGCGAACAGGACGCAACCATTCGTCGCCGAACCGTCAGTGCACAGGAAGCGTTCTTCAAGGAGAGCGTTACATGAGCGTCCATACGCAGTGTTTGGTGAACTGATACTGTGATCTGAATGATACGGTGAACCTAAGCAGAGATTCTGAGTGTACAGTTGAAAGTGCGCCGAAAGCAATTATTGTATCCCAATTCTGTGTCCAATCGTCAAAAAACAAGTCGTGAAGGAGTGCAAGGATATTCATATACAAGGCGGAGGGGGTCGATCATTGCCCATACATACGCCTGTCCTATAGTGTAAGTGTCCAGTGTGATCTCACTGTAATCAGAATTACATTACATTTATCTTGTATCATACAACCTGCGCAATGCGAACATTTACCCAGTTACTCACCTAAAGCCCTCTTCCAATAACGAAGACGACGGTACGAACAGTGATGATTCACGTTGCCCTCGGGTTGTTTCAATATTTTTGTGGTGTGTTATCTACCTTCATTCACCTTGCGGAGGTGGCGTTTGTCATATTGCGGTTGATTTAAGCCTCCGTCCTGGTTATCTTACCCCTGGGTTCTCGCTCTCACGTATGCGAGGGGGTCTTTTAGTTTGCAAGCTTTGCACTGCCATCACCAGGTCCAGACTGGTCGCATCTATACTAGACATGCAGGTGATTGTTGATTGGCAAGTGGTTGTTTTTTATCGCACCTTTTGGTGTGAATTCTGTCGAGCTGTTGATGGTCTGCTTCTTCTGAGTTGCACTTGATAAGGGTTGCTAAAAAGGACGGTTTTTTTGTGTGCTTGCGAACATTTGCGTCTTTGTTCGTGATGCGCTAGTAAACAAAACAAAACGAGTTAATCATCAGGTTTGATTTATAGCTGAACAGAGAATTATTCCAGCAATGCTGCGAATGCGAACGTAGAACGTCATTAAAAACACACACAAAAAAAAAACATCCTTCATAAATCGATCATGCGAACAAGATCGCGTAGAACGATCGCGAAAACAAACAGAATGGGGGCCGGTTGGAGTGTTTTTCTTTTTTTTTTTGCTACAGTTTTGGGGGCGAATGTTTTGCGGTTTGTTTTTGTTTTGTTCGTGGCTTTGTGCGATCTATTTTCGCACGTTCGCATCACGGGGCGCTCCGCGGATGTTCTGATGACCACCACGACGCACAAGCGCGCAAAGGCAAAGTACGCGCGCCTACTAGTGCGCGAACGGTCCGGCGAGAAGATCGTCCGGGCGTATCACGTTGCAGTGTGGTACGCGCGAGCAAAACACACGCGAGAAAATGGGAGGCCCGTGGAGGCGGCGCAAAGACCCCCGGAGCATGGCGGCGTGGTGGTGGTGATCGACACCCATCGAGTGGCGGTGCCGGTGGCGACTTCAGTAGATCGTATCTCACGCCAAAGGTGACCTAGTAGTATATTAACCGGGCCGACCGTAGGCCGCCCTCCGTATGTGTGTGTGAAGGAACATTTGTGTGGAGGTAGTATAGAACAAGCGAAAAAACAAATGTGAAAACAGATCCGCTTGTAACGAATTTGCAAATCGACTAGCGCCCGTGAAGGAGGATCGAGTTCTCTCGCGCGGGGTTCTTTCATCTGTGTGTGTGTGTGTTTTCGTCTGTGCGCAAATGCTGTGTGTAGTACATTGACACTCTGCGCCCAGGGCCCCGGGAGTAGTAGAGTAACCACTGGTGGTGTTCCTTGGGCGCGGAAGGCGATCCTTTCTCCCTCGGGAAACGATCGATGTAACACAGCTGAGGTCTATATATATGTTTCGCCAACCATCGCACCAACCATTGGCGGTCGGTCGGAATTTTACTTCACGCTCAGGCGCGCGCGGGGGTGCCACTGTGCAAGATGCGCAATAGTAATAATTGATGGGGTAATGGGGCAAGAATTGCTCTTACGTGCTGGGTTCATTTTGCTGCTGCTGCTGCTGGTTGCTGATGGATTATAAGCGACAGTTACGATCGCTTGTCTTTAATCAACGATTCAACAACGGCAACACACCGACAAGAATCTGATCCATTATGTCTTCTACGATTTTGCTGCTATCGTTTGAATAGGACTTGACATTTTCGAAGGACAGATGGAGCAATTTGTTCAAATCGGTTTAGATTTTCAAAATTGAAATATGAGGACGAACCGAAATAAGGTCCTAGATTTGGGTTTAGGTTAGAATAAACAAACATTATAACCTAATCAGAATTTATGGCTATGCACCGAAATCTTGATATTATCTATAGCATAGTAATTTCTACGTTTTTAGTCTATCTTTAGTCTTTAGCTGATCTAAAGGATTATCCGGATTTGAAATATTCTTCAGATCTTCTGAAAACTCACGGCATAAGAAAACCAAAAGACTGAACAAAAGAAGTTATTCTACATTGGAGTTTTCTGTGTTTATGCTCCTCCCAGAATTGTCTTCATGACACAATCACAATCCATTTAATTAACAGTTGTACATTACATTCCATGCAGCTAAAACTGACTGCAAGTTTGTTTTGGAGTATTAAGACCTAATAAAGGGGACGACTCAGTTCTTGTCCTATTGGTCCTAATTTTGGATAATGTTCCTCCAAGTTCAAGCGGGACCTTTTAAGGTTCTGAATTGGAGACATATTCAGAATTAATAAAATTTAAACTCTTTAATGTTAAAGTAAACTTACCCAACTAATACGTGAACATCTGCTCAATTATTATATATGAGATGTGGGCATTCAAAGATCTTAAAGTTCCATGTGAAAAAATTTGCTAAGGATTAGAGCAATATTTTTCTCAAAGTGTTCTTCAAAGTGAAATATCATCGCTAGAACCAACATGCCATGTAATAATAGTATAAAATCATGCACTTCATTTCACCCCGCATGAGTGGGGGTGTAATCGCTAGCATTTCACAATCACCCTTTAATTGAGACAATTTACACTCTACCCCGATGCATCTAGCGCCCACCATTTGTGCGCACGAAATGTTACAGGGATCCTCCATCCGACCATCATGTGAGAAGCATCAACCTACTCCTCTCATACACGGACCACTAAAAGCTCTCCATCAAACAGTGTGGTGTGACGTTGGTGAATCAACGGTGAATCCGCGCGTAATCGCTTTCACCGTTTTGCTTTATAGCGTCCATCTCTCCGTTTTGTTGCGCAACGATTTGCTGTTTTTGCTTTCTTCCCACTTACATGACATTGTTGTGGTGTAGTGTGCAATGCGAAAGAAACAGACCAAACTAGAATGATGATGACGATGATGGTGGGCGGTTAGCTAATGACTAAGGGGATGCGCTGATGCAAATACAGTGCAGTCTCTCTAATCTATAGTTATTTCAAGCTGAATTGGGTGTTTAAAATGAGGCCTTTTTGAAGATCTTGCCATTTGTAACCCATATTATGTCTGACCCATCTCAAAAGACTAATGTCTTCGCAAGACTCCTTTCTCTAAGCTAGCATAAGTTGAACCGTTGAATGAAGGTCATAAACATTCCAATATGTGCTCAAAGAAGGTCACATTCTCGGAAGTTTAAGCCCTTCCAGGTTCACCTTTAGAGAGACTTCACTGTACAGTATATCCTCCACTCTGCTCGATTATCCTGCCGCTTGTGATTCCAATAGGACGTGATTACAGCTGCATTCTCTCGCGAGTGACCTATATCCCCCTACGAGAGCTGCTGAAGTTGTAATTTTGCAACCCCAATGAAAAGAGAGCGAGAGAGCAATCGTGTTGCAGCAATATTGCAACAGAGAGCTGGATTTTCACTAGAGCAAGGCAATTCGAGCTATTACTACGTAGGTTACGTAGATGCTGTGTGGGTTGTTTTGGTGCAGCTTTGTCCTATCAGCGTGTGGCATCCAATTGGAAATCTCCCGTTCCTACATCCAATGACGTCACGGTGTGATGGTAGAAAAACACACTGTTGCACACTTCACGGTTGAAAAGTGTGTGGAATGGGGTGATCAATGCCAGTGATTTATTGAATTTTAATGCGATATGTAAGGTTTCATTGCGCGTTCCTAGAAAGGATAACATTACTTTCAGTGGTATGCACTCCTACTGGAAGTAGAATGTAGGACCTAGTACAGTACCAGGATTGATAGAGAATGTTGTCAGGAAAGTATTTCATTTGTTATAGGTTGTAGCACTGCTACAATATCAACAAAGTGTTGTAAATTGTTGAAATTCCAAAAAAAAGGCAAAAATTCCATCACTATCGTCTCCTCTGAAACTCTCCATCACCCACTAGCTGATTGTGGCCTCGAAGCAGTAGGAGTTCTCCGCCCGTGTGGGTGCATTTGTAATTGACTTCCCGGGGGAGCTCTTGCCAGGATGCTTTCCTCACTTCGTCCCTGGCTCTCTTTCAGTGCCAGTGTGTCCCCAGTGTGTGTGTCCCATTGATGGTGGTGTGAGCGTCGAGCGTCGGCAAACGGTACAATACGCCATCAATGGCGTGTTTTGTGAGGCGTTTGTATTGCGTATTGTATATGCACAACTGTTCCCCGATTTGCGTCACTAGCAGGGAGGACAATCGTGTGCTTGACTCTACCTCCTGTGTAGTACCGCCAAACCATCCTCCGTCGGAATAGTTCAAGTAGAGTGCTTTTATACACACAACATAACATGAGTCGCGCTTGTTGTGCTCGCTGGCGGAAATTCTACTTTTTCGCTTTCGATTTAAAATCAACGGCCACACACACGTCACAACTACTTCCTTTCTGGTTGTCTCCTCTGCTTGGGTCTGTAGTACAGATTGTCGTGTTACTTGTTAGTCATCAATCGGTTGTGTTGTGGAGTATGTTTTGTTACTCAAACACGAACCACACACACAAACACTGATCGATCATGCGTCAAATGGGTGAGTTCTGGAAGCATCGTCGTGGTAGAATGATTAGAAGCAACGCGCGAAACGAACCTACTTCTCCTCCTCGCTCTTGAACCTGACACACCCCACACCCGCATATAGATTTGTTTTGTTGTTCGCAGCGGAACTGCACCAACACCAAGTTTGTTCGATAATTAAAACCGAGAGCGATTGTGAGGACAATTATGGAAGCAAGCAAAGTGTGCTGGTGGCGGGTATTTTGTTTATTCCCGTTCCCGCCACTTGCAGCTTCAATTAGACCCATATTAATAGATTGTGCATAACATTATCGGCTCTGGGGGGAGTGGTAAGGGGTAAGTTGCGATTAAAATTAATTGTACACAATCAAATTCTACCGCGCGCGCTCGCTTGTGTTTGTCTGTGTGTTGGAATGTCTAGTATAGAACCTCCAAAGCCAAACCTTTTTGGAAGAAATCGCCTTCTTCGTTGTCTGGCTTTGACTTGCAGTACGTTCAAGTGGCGTGATTCGACCAAAGCTTTTTTTAACGCAAGTTTGTAGACTGTGCATGCACGACGAGGCGTCGCTGGGACACGGGGTTTTGCGCAATCGCTAGTGTGCAATTCCTAGGGCGTGCTGGGGACTTGGCGTTGGCGACGGCTGGAGAGATAAGATAGAATCGTGTTTGAAAAATGGACGTAAACTGAAGCACTTTCGGTGGGGTTGGCATTCAACCCCAGATTGTATTTATGGGCTGGACGTATTTGTGTTTGCGTTTGTAAGTGGCTATGTAATTATTGGAGAAATTCCTTTCTACTCTGTAATTATTTGGAAAATGATACCTGTATGTAGAACCTCAATTAAACTGGTTTTCGAAAAAAAAATGTTTGGAAATCCTGAATAGAACATACAACTGTGACATCAATACAATGCATAGTTATCAATATATCTCTCTGCTGAATTTTCTGCTTACCCGAGGTCTTAATACGTATTTAAACTTGAATGTCAATCTTCTATGGATTTTGGTTGGCCTAGTCAGTGGCAGATATCCTAGATGTAAGAGATAGAGTGAATATTTGGACAAACAGAGTTTTCCTGCTCAAAATTTATTACAATGAATCAATGTTAAAGTGGTGGAAATTACTTCAGAAGAATAAAATTCATCGTATGTTACTCATAAAACTCGTTTGCTTTAAGGTTGGCTACAATAACTTCAGGATGCAAAGACTTTAAAGGCATTAAATGATCGAATTAATGGGTTTATGAAGACTTTTCTAACTATTTTTATAATCTACCGATCTATGGTCATCCAGGGATGCTCTAGACATCTCTCAAAAGGTGTTAGGTTCCAAGTCCAATCCAATGTTTTACGTTGATATCACTGACATATATTCTACAGGTGTTTGCTTGTGTAGTGTCGAGATGGCTAGAGAAACCCCTGTATGCTAGGTATGTTAGGTTCATTTTATGGTATCAACCGTACCCTTTTATCTTGGGAAATTCGACCTTGTAGGAGCCGGCAATATTATCAACAAGACTGCTGGTTCTTTTGTAAAAAATCTGTTTGACTACGTTTGGGTCTTAAAAAAAACAAGTCGTTACACATTGCAGAGCTGGATCATGGTAAATCGGTAATGGTTGGGTAGTTTGTGGCTTTCCGCTCCCTTTAGTTAGGACCGTTCGAGACTGTCGCCCATTTATGTCAGGGTTATCAAGGAGAGCACGTAACTCGTGCTCGTGCTTGCAGTTGCATCATCCCATTAAATTAGCTTCTGGGTCGTGAGTTATAGTTGCTTGGCGCCAGTTGGCAATTTGAGCAGCGGTCAGGAAAACAAGCTTAAAGCACATGTGTTATCGGGAATCTTTTGGGTCCAAGTTTGGAAGAGATATTCAGCCCTGAGAAAATTTCATTCATATCGATTGTACTCTTTTTCCTGAATGTAATTGTACCATGATGCAATCCGTTGAAATACTTTAAGATGTTGGTGAAATGCCCCAGAAGCTGCTGCTGCATGCTACAAAAGCTGTCCGAAAATCATCCCCCCCCCCCCCCCCGGGCAATTAAATTGTCCTTGGCACCATTTCTGGTACGAGCAGCAGGAAGTGCAGTGCACAGCAGTATTGGGCACATCGCTTTTGTTTTGATACCACCATTTTATCCCACGGCGGGACCGGGGGGGCAGTGTTGGTGCAATGCCAACAAATTGTTAAATTATGACATCGGCTCACAGAAACTCGGTCACGTCTATGTTTTGCTATCTTTGACGCAAGGCCATCTTGCTCAATTCGCACGAAAAAGTGCTTTATTTTTTGGCATTTTTTTAAATTTTACAACAAAATATATTTAAACGTGTAGTAGCCCTTCACTAATGTGTCGTTTGTATTTTCTTTTCCCCCATTTTCTCCCTTTGGCAGCTGGTGCGGCTAGTTCCAACCTCTATGGAGTTTCAGCTAGACAGCGCAGAATACTGCCAGGCACAACACAAATAAGCGAAAGGCGCGCTTTTTCCCTGCCACCACCACCATCATCATCACCATCACCATCGCCGCCGCCGCCGACGCCGCCCATCGCCGCCCCATACCTCCCGGGAAAGAAGGATAATCGAGCTGGAGAAAGTTGTAGCTGGACGAGAGAGCGAGTGTGTGCTGGACGAAAGAGTGTGATAGAGAGAGCGAGAGGGCGTGTGAGGAGGTAGAAAGCGAGCAAGGCGAGGAGATCCTCCCGTCAAAGCGCGAATGGTGGTTGCTGCGTAAGGAAGGAGGTCTCGCGCAAGATCTGAAACACACACAGACACAAGCCACCCGGGTAGCGAAGCTTTTGAATGAGAAGCCCCGAGCTGGAGCGTACATTGGAGAAGAAAGTGCTGCACGTCGTAGCGAAGCATCGTCGCCAGCAGAAGGAAGAATTGCACACGAGCGGTGTTTATTCATTGCCGTAGCCGCCATCACCGTAAGCACCCTCCAACCAAGTGTGAGTGTGTGTGTCTGTGTGTGTTGGTTACACCCCTCTCCCACACGGACACGCGTTTAGAGGTCCTTGCTAGAGGAGAAAAGCAAAAATAGACACAAAATCGGAAAGGAAGCCACGGGAGCAAAAGCATCGTCACCATCATCATCACCACGATCATTATCGTCATTACCTCCATCATCAACGCGCAGTGTGCGGCAGGGAGAGATTGGGTCAGTCAGTGGACGGAGTGAGATCGTCCAAACTCGTATATCCATCCCGCATCCATATCGCACCAATCCTCTATGTGAGGGATTAGCTTAGCGTTATTCGAGCATCATACGTTTTCACGACTTACGTTGCGCGTCGCTTTTCCCGATCGGAAAGTACTGTTCTGTTGGTTTGGAGAGAACCGAAAACGCATCCCCAACGTGTGCCATCCCTTCATCGCCTGGTGGAGAGTGCACTTGCCCGGATTCTGGATTCGCTTTATGATCGATGTGTATGTGAGTGTGTGTGTGTGCTTTAAATAATCCCATCGTTTGCTGTTAGGTGTGTGTGGCTCTTTACAACGTTGTGTGCGAGGCGTTTCGTTGCAAGTTCTGCAAGAACAAACTACGCTGCTGCAAGTGAACAACCATCTTCGACAACTGCAAGCAAAACTCGGCGGCAGAAAACAACATGTAGGTGTGCTGGAAACCATATTTGTGCTACTTCTCTAAGCATTCTTTTGAACCTGATCGTTAATTCGCTCCCCCTCTTATCTCTGTTTTCCAGATTGAGACTGATTGTAAAATAGATCTATTAAGAATAGTAAACAAACAAGCAAAAACCTTCAATCCATTATCATCCAGCCAGCCGGCGACAAAGTGCAGTGATTGAGCCAGGAGGGGGCGGTACGCGGTGTACTACCCTCGCAAAGACGTCGGGCGAACGTTCGTATACAGACGCACTCGCACAGGATAAGATTATATTCTTTGGAGGCAAAAGAACACAGCTAAAAACAATCCCCCAACAACACACAAGCGCCAACATCATCCTGACCAACGTGAACGTAAACGAAGTCCTTAGACACAACAACAAGCGACCCTTCTGCTCGTCTCGTGATCCCCCTTACATCGGTCCCGTTTCTATCGAGGGAAAGGAGAGCGAAACAACACACTATTCCACCGAAATTTTGGCCGACGATTTAGCCGACGTCGCGATATAGTCAAACCGAAACAACTGATTAACCAGTAGCGTAGCAGCTTCTTGAGAGCAACCGTTTGAACTCCTGCAGTCTGCTGGGTTTCTGATGAATATAAGTAAGTTGGCAGTGTGCATTGGTTAGTTTTAGTATTGTGTGAATTTGATCAGATTTATACATCTCTTGTAGGGATTCATTCATATGAATCTTCAGGGATGAGTGATTCAAATCTCGAATCCAATCTCCAAAGATTCGTGAATCTCCAAAGATTCGTGAATCTCCAAAGAATCGTGAATCTTCAAAGACTCGTGAATCTCCAAAGATTCGTGGATCTCCAAAGATTCATGATTCTCTATCGATTCATGAATCTTCCAAGATCCTTGAATCTTTAGAGATGTATGATTTTAAAAATATTTACGATTTAACAAAATGCCCGCCGTTGGTTCGAACCTTGGAAGGACCGACTCCCCGTAGCAAAACAAACTATTCGGCTGTGTTGTACATGACAAGAAGTCGCGAAAGCCTCTGTCGGCTGGCATGCCCACGTAGGTTGTTACGCCAAGAAGAAGAATAATAAGAAGCTCAAGCTCTATGATTTTTGGAGATCTATCCATCCCTAGAGATTCGTAAATCTTTCGAGATATATGAATCCTATGAAAGTCATAATTCTTTCGAGATTTAATCAATCTTTGACATTCATGAATCTTTTGAGATTTGAGAATCTTTGACATTCATGAATCATTCCAATGGAAATCTTTCAGATTCATTGAATCATTGCAAAGATTCATTCAGATTCATGAGTCTGAATCAGATTTACTTAACACTAGATATGATGAGATTTTTGAATGTTCTAAGAATAATGACACTTTCAATGAACACAAGGTATAAAAGATACAATGAACGAGGCTCTAATTTTGTTTTTCAATTATGCTCATAAGCTTCTGAATTTAAATTTAATTAAATTTGATGATTATTGGTGTACTATGTTTGTAATCGAATCATCTGCTAAAGTTCTTAAAGCACCAGGCTCTTGACATTTTAAATTGGTATCTTCACACGCTACGAGAGAAGCTTACAAAAGATCACCCGATAAATTGTATCACGCGGATTTTGACAGAACACACCCCCCCTCCTATCGCGCCCAGCTTATGGCGTAATGGAAACTAATTTCATTTAAAGCCATTATCGATTGCATTTCGCGCAATGCAGCTGCAGAAACAATGTGTAGGCTGCTTTGAGCTCGTTTGCTTGCTGGGCACTGCTGTACGTACAACGTAGCGTATATCAAACACAGCTTTTTGTTTTGCTATTCCGCGTTGCTGTAAACTAATCTAGCATAAAGCCAACAAGTGCGTGTGTGTGTGTGTGCGGGTTTGGTATTGATCATTGTGAGCTGGTTCAAGTGGCTTCAAGTGCACAAGAGGGGAAGCAACATGCATGGATGATGCTGGTGCTGTTTGCCTCTGTGTGAATGTATAGGAAATGCAAAATGCGTCTGTGTTTTGCTCGAGTGCACTTGAGGCGCACTTTGTTGCTGTGTCCTTGAATGTTTTGTAGCTCTTTTTTGTAAAGATCACACTTACAATGTGATCTCTGTTAGTTTATTAGGCTTATCTGATAAATGTAAAAATGTAGTTTAATCTTAATTCCAATGTTGATTAGTCAATTACGATGGATTGTGATCAAATTGCTAAACACAATGTAAAGCCATCGCTAACCATTTCCAATATTTTTCTTCCTCTGTTTCAGATGTTTCGATTGAAAACTACTTTTAGATACGTGTTTCAAGCTTTACTGTGAGGCGGACAAATTTGTCACTTTTTTATAACCAACCTACTACTAACGCGTCGAAAGATTGCGCCCGCGCAAGCTGCTGCATCTGCTGCCTGCTAATTCCGTCACCGTTCGGCTCCGTAGCCGATCAGCAGGTGTGTGTTTTCGGAAGAACGCCTGCGGCTGCAACACAACCCTGATCAGATAAAAGATAAGCACGTGTGTCTGTGTATTTAAAGCGTCGTGGAAGAAAATAAGATAATTCACCGGCACCAGGCGGCACAGACTCCAGAGTGCTCGCATCAGCGTGGTGGTGGTTATCAGCGAAAACAGATTCTACCTGTGCTTGCTGCGTAAAAGTTACTGTGTTACTCCGTTCAACGCTGTTGTGACTTAATAACGGAGCATACCATACCTAAGCCGAGCAAAGCAACGGTTGCTACGTTAAATTGTGCTTGCAATACTTCCAATACACCGCACAGCCGCCGAGTGATTCTGCTGACTGTGTGCACAGGAGCATACACAAATTACCGTAAAAAAGTAATATCCATCGTTTCGATTCTGGTTGCTGGTCAAGTGACAACCTCTTCCCGTCAGGCATCAGGCATCTCGGAGAAAGCACAGCTACCCCAGCACTACAAGACCGGTGAAAAGATAAGATAATACACACACGGGTGGTGCGTCTGGAATATACAACAAGCTCTCGTTCTGCGGCTAAAAGTTGCAAAACAGATCGGCAAAAGCAGCACACTGCATCTTTTGTGTCAACCATCCCCAAAATCAACCGTTAAAGCCAACCGGGCGCAAGAGATAAAGGAAGGAAAAAAGGCACGCGAAAAAGATTGTGATAAGAGAATTTTAAGTTTTTTTTTGTTTTAAGTGGACCGCATCATCCATCCTCCCCTTGGTGTGCCGCGGTGTGCGGGCAGAAGCTTTCGGTTTCGGCCGTCTTTTTAATCGTATATTAGTTTGTAGTTGTGATGAAAATTGTATCTATTCGGAAGCAGTAAGATTGTATTGCGCGCGCACCACAGTCATTGAAGAAGAAGCATCGGTGAGAGGTTTGAAGAAGCATCGGTTGAGGTTGAGATAGCAACGCGCTGTGAAGGAGCGATTGTTGTGCGATTGTAAGGCGTCGTTAGTTTTTTGTTTCCACCCCGTTTCCGTCTATAAGACCTCCCAGAAAAACCGCACCAGTGAACAGACGCTCTCCCTGCGTAAGCTCGCGGCTCGTCTACCCCGTCGGTTGTAAAAAGCGGCTATTACCTTTCGTAGTCGTGTGCAGGAGAGCTTTTTATGACAACCGTCATCATGCGCCAGAAGGACATCAGACCCGCACCGGCGCGGATCGAGTTTAAGGGAATGAAATTCCTGATCACCGATCGGCCCTCGGATGCAACCATTCTATCGTACATTGCTGTAAGTATCAGTGATCATCACTGTGACCAGTAGAAAGGACCGACCTGGGCCGCAATTAACGAATCTCCCTTTACCCACCGCACAGGAGCTGAAAAAACATAACGTCTCGATTGTGGTGCGCGTGTGCGAGCCAAGCTACAAGATCGAGGAGCTGGCCAACCACGGTATCATCGTGCGCGATCTAGCGTTCGAGGATGGTACCTTCCCGCCGAACGAGATCGTGATGGAATGGTTCGAGATCCTGAAGCAAAAGTAAGTTTGATCGATTCGTACGGTGGCCGCGTAGCTCGCGACCCAGCTCAGGGGTAGAGAAGCGCAATTTCCCCCCCAATAAATCGAAGCTTTCTGTACAGATTCCAGGAAGATCCGGAAGCGTGCGTGGCGGTCCATTGTGTGGCAGGGCTGGGCCGGGCACCGGTGCTAGTGGCACTGGCTTTGATCGAACTAGGACTTAAGTACGAGGCAGCTGTAGAATTGATTAGAGAGTAAGTAGTGGCTACATCTTTATCCTCTCCTGTGTGAGCTGATCTTAATGGGGTTTTTTTCTTTCTCCTCTTTATCTTTGCAGTAAACGAAGAGGTGCTATTAATGCCAAACAACTATCTTACCTAGAAAAGTATAAGCCCAAGTCACGGTTAAAGCACAAAAACGGCCACAAGAACTCGTGCTGCGTGCAATAAAACTATCAAAATTCCCACCAGTTAAAGTGTTCATTTTAAGCAAGTGACAGCAAGAGAGAGCAAGAGAGAGCGTGAGAGAGATAAACATATAAACTTGATATGGCGTGAAGGGAGCGCGAAGTATCGAAAGAAGGGACAATTTCGTGGGGGAAAGAAGAGACACAGACAGACAGACAGACAGTATGAAACAGTGAAGAAACAAGGAACAAGGTTACTCAACAACACAAACACACATACATACACCTTAAACAGTGTGAGACACAAGGCTTTATGTTTTACAAATCCATGCTTCGAAGGGGTTGTTCGCTGCGCGTGTGAATTGTGGATTGAAGCGAAGCAAAAAAAAGGCTCATGCCGAGGTCGGTATCTAACGTTGGCGGGCCAGAACTGCCAGGGGTATTGGACGAAAAAAAAAAAATACTGTGAGAAATGGGAAAGCAAACGTGGGAGAGCTTTATGCCGAATGGAACATCCTGTGCAAGCGGGTCGAGTAAGTAACATCGCAAGTTAAGTAATTGCAAAGAAATGGAAAGAAAGCTTCCTTATCACACTACAGCCCATAAACAATGTTCTATTAATTAACGTTACTACTGAATTAAAAAAAAAACCGCAAACATTCTGTTGTTCCTTTAAAAAGAATCGTACACACCAAGAAGCAAGTGAAGGTTAGCTTACTGATGCCGGTTTAACTATTGCTGTATTAGGTTCTTTCCATCGTTTGACTTCTGCAACTGAGACTTAATTGTAAACCTGCAAACAAATCACCTCTCCCCTTGCAGTTCGTCCGGTTGCCGGCGTTAGATACAGTCGGTACGTACCATGATTCACTTGGGGCACGACAAGCCACGACTACTAACTTCCCCGCCCGTAGCAAGGAGTGGATTTTGAAATAGAAATTGTATCAAGTACTTTTTAGGTTATTGGTTTTAGAAAAAAAGGGGGCTGCGCACTAGCCGTGGTGTTCCTGCTGCCCTTCTTTTATGTTTTTGCTCTATTAATGGAGGGAAACACGTACACGTGGACAGCGACACTGTATGATCATAGTTCGCCGACGCGCCCAGTGTCTGTGTGTCGGACCGTAGATCATTATTAATATATTGTAATAAATTAAATAATTCAAACTAGAGAAAGAGATACGGGGGATAGGGAGTAGGCGAAAGCAGGAGAGTGAAACGGAGGATAATGGTTGATTCTGTGAGCGCTGACACGCGTGCTTCGCGAGGAAAGCAATGGTACTACACAAAAACGGCCCCTCTTGGTGGCCGTCTAAATGACGCACCGTAACACTCTAACAATCAGCTTGAGATCCGATCAAAGTGTGTGCGTGCGTGTTATCCAGTTGATTAGGCGACCATCATCACACGCGTCCTTTTCTTGGTTCGCGGGTTGTACAAAAAAACTCCAAGCGAGAGAGACCACCATTAGAGAGGAGAGATCACCAACAACGCTAGCGCGAAACACAGACACACACTGTACGATATGTGATTGAATTCGATTTCCTAATTTTTTCGTACTCTATTTATTAAACAAGAAAGCAAGGAACAACGGCGACAAACTTTACTGCAATGAATAATGTTGTGAATCGATGAGATAAAACCAAATAACACAATAGCACTGGGGAAAGGCACTCGGAGGGAATGCGAACAACGGGCCTAATATTCGCTACATCCTACAAACACACACATGCTCACCAATTTACATTCGTCACAGGCGTTACAATAGCAGAATGGATCCGATTTACCATACCATTTTTGGTCGAACTATGGCTATCCACACACGTATACGGCATGCTGGCGACTCTGGCAGAGTTGAATGTTTTTTTTTACAACCGAAGGCTTTACATTACAAACCATACCAAACCAGAACGCAACAAACGTGTGTGCGTCAACAATAGCAAATTTAATAGTAAGACATTTGTTACTTTTAGAACTTGTTTTTAGAATGGCTCTTACAAAACAAAAACAAAAAAAAACAAAGATCGTGCAATAATGGCTTTTGTAGATTTAGCTCGTCCGGTTTCACAGGCAGTGAAACACAGCACAAGGACACCAGATTTGTCTCTGTTTTCGTTTGCCATTAGTTTTAATTCAGCTGCGACGGGCAACATCCTAAACAGCTTCGACGCGCTCCCCCTACACGCAAAGAACTCTGAAACGCTGTGATCGTAGCGATATATGATCCCCACAACAAGAGCCCCACCCCACATAGGACCAGCTTTTAGTTAAATTATAATAGTCAATACCCGAACGCGCACGGTCGCAGTCCGGGTTTCTTCCCAATAAGCGCTTTAGTTCAATTTTGTTCGTTCCGACAATAGACGGTTCTCCTGCCGTGTGGCGCCTGGCCCTTATAGTTTGGCCGAGAATTGGCCACTGTGCGCGCGCACTGCATTATGTCGACCATTCCACCAATGTTTTCGTTAGTTAGCTAATCATCAATATAAGGCAGCGTGTGGACAAGCGCGCGACGTTCGCTCCTCCACAACCCCTCTCCAACCCCGCAAGGTATCAGTAATTTATTTTCCTTTTATATAGCATAGAAACAACCCGTAACTCAAGTTAAGCCCAAGATACACACGATCTTCAAGCGCCTAGACGTTTTTGTTTTGTTTTAAGTATTTCACAACTCTGTTTCACAAACACAATCGCCGTACGTGTCGTCGCCCTAAAAACATGCCAATGCAAAACCAAAAGTACAGCCAGCCTAACACTGGGCTTTATATAGCCGAAGAGAGAACTATGTTAGGTTCAATTGTTTCCTTTTAACTTTTACAAGGTTTTCCAATGGTTCTTATAGTTGTGGGACACTTCCTTGACTCTTTCCTATTGGAAGTGAACTTCATATGGTTGAAATTGGACTCTATGGCAACCTTTTGGGACAGGCTCCTCGGAAATTCCCATTGGATTTGTCCGACAAGGGCGCTAGTGAGTCCAATGCCCACTGCATTAAGTTCATTTCACGTAAGAAGGAGTCAATAAAAGGGTCCCACAGCTACTCAGAACTCTTGAAAAGTCCTGTATCCATCAAAACGCCTGTGATGAGCATCCGTACGTATTCTCTAAACAGCTTTAGCAATGCTATCTCTTTCCGTTGTAAACACTCGTTGGGCAAGAAGTGATCCTTCTCTTCGATGATTTTAACGAACTCTTTTGCAGTGTTTTATGTTTCGAACGTTTGTGTAGCGTTTGCGTTGTGCCCAAGAAGGAAGCTAACAGTGTGAATGGAACAGATAGGGCTGCACACGTTTGCTCGCTTATCAAGCCTGTTCCATAACCTTTTTTTTTGTCAATTATTTTCTCATTTTCGTATACTTTATCGGTCGAGTCAACGCATGTGAATGTGGCCACAATTTTTCTGTGATACTATAAAAACAACCATTATAGAGGGAGAGTGAGAGAGAGAGACAAAGAGATGTAACGAAGAGACGACCCCAACCATTATTAAAAGCTACCGAACAGAATTTGCCTACGTGGTAGTAGATACTTATTTGTTTTAAAGGTACAAAATAACAGTTTGGTTACATCCATGTGCGACCTCTTTTCATGGTATGGTTTTGAGTGTACTTTCCAGTGTATGTTTCTTTGAAAAATAATCATCATTTGGTCTGTGCAGTGAAGAGGGACTCTCAGTCACTGCCAAAAAAAAAAACAAAAATGCATCCCTTGGGCACATTTGAAACGCCATTCCGCTTACACTAGCAAAGTAAAACACGTGCAAAATCATCGAAGGTGGAGGAGGTAGTTTGCAATTGCGCTTCAAACCACACGGAGCAGCATATTAATTTACCGTACCCTTCGTTTCGTTGCTGATATACAGTCTTAAGTCTTCAATTTCCCAAGCCTTTTCCGTTCTATGTCTGCATCTGCGTACGTACGAAACGGGAATATCATCTTTGTAACTACTTATACGGTGAGGAAGAAGCAAGAGGCACGCAATAATAACGCATACGACGACGCCTCTAAACACCTCTACACAGCGTACATTTAATTAGCAAAATGAAACGACGAACCCCCCCACAAACACACACATACACGTGGTGAACTAATAGAAATAGAGAAAAAGAGAGAGAAAAGAAGGAAGAAAAACAAACGTGACGTATAAATGCAAGCATCTACTACATGTATTGATAACACAAATAGTCATAATCTATATGGCTGGCCCTATATACAGAAGAGCGAGTAATATTACCTAAAATCACGAAACTATACAAGCAAGCACTTAATAGAAGGAAGAAACAAGAAGAAAGAAAAGAAACAAACGCAAATATAAATAATATAATACAACACACACACACTCTCTCTCTCTCACACATTCTCTGGAATGGGGGTTTTCCGTTGGGGAAGACGGGGTGGGAGAAAAAGGAGTGTGCGGGTGTGGGGATGGGGGGTACGCAGATATTCATATTTTATACACACACAAAACCGGAAACAAAACCCAATCAACAAACCAACAAAATCCCCCTTTCCCTGGAGATGGTATTGTAGAAGAGGAGAACATAACAACCCCGCAATCAATCGCAATCATAAAACCAAAATACAGTCAAAGTACAGTGGGCGTGTGTGCTAGGAAGTCGGAAGAACACACATACGGATGGAAAAAACACGAAAAGAAAGCAAAACAACACTAAAAGGAAAAAAACACTAAAAGAAAGGAAGAAAACACTAAACGAAAGGAACAAAAACACTAAAAGAAAGGAAAAAACACTAAAGAAAGGAAAACAACACTAAAAGAAAGGAAAAATAACACTTAAAGTCTTTACAAGAGAGATTGTATGTGTGTCTCTGGAAGAAGAAAAAATCTCTTGAAAGCAGTTGGAACCAGTAAAACAAACGATCGAACGGAGGATGTACTGTTGTGAGCCCGTTTACTGATAATATGATCACTTTAACTGTTGCGGTAACTTAGATATGTGTAATTTGTTTTGTGTGTGTGTGTGCGTCTGTGTGCGTGTGTGAATATTTTGTAAGTGTGCATTGATGATAGTAGCAATCGTCTGGCGCAAAGCATTGGTTTACATCTCCAATCATGCACAAATGCACATAACACCATCATCATCATCACGACCAACAACCACCAACAGCAACCGGACGGGACGGACGCTGATAGGAAGCGGTAAGGAGGGCAAATGTGTTACAGAATTGTCCGCCATCGAACACATACCAAAACTACAATTGCACACAGACGGCCGGGACACAATCGGGGGTGGTTTAGGCAATTGCGCTAAAGTTGACGAATCAAAACTCTTCTAACCCTTCTAACCACGTGGCGGCAAATTCGAAACACCGTACTGAAGGGATCCGCAACAACCACAGTAAGGAGCAGTAAGAGCGGGGGATCTACAATCTTAAGGATCGAACGAACGATAGCCGTCGCAAGCAAAAACATAAAAAAAACACGCGCCCCTTATGGTAGTATAACACGAGCGAGCAAGTGTGAGAGAGAGAGGGAGGGTAATGTGAAAAGAAGAAGAAAAAAAACAAAAACTAAACAAAACCGACGAAAAGTCCAGTTAAAAAGAAACAAAAAAAAACAGAAATAGAAATTAAAGCTAAAGCAACATAACTGTGAAAAATGATGCATGAAGAGAGAGAGAGAAAAAATAAAAACAAAATTTAAATGAACAAAAACAGAAAAAAGCCACTCAAATCACAAACAACCAGCAAACCCCCGAAAATTACTTAAAAAGATCGGATGAGATGGAAGAAGAAGAAACAGAAACGGAAGGAAGCAATGCACTACAGAGAGCGGAGTGAGCGAGGGGGTGTGGGGAGGAACCCCAGAATGGCAAACAAAAAACAATATTATACTGAAATAGATATTGTAATTTTATGGAATGATTTGTATCAACGATCTCTCCCGGGTGGATCTTATACTTGCTCTGCAACTGTGGCGTTTTTCGAATGATGACAGACTTCCGGTCACTGTACCTTTTCCCCAAGGGATGTTCTTAACTGTTATGTCCTTCTTTAACATCCAGATACAATGCCAAATCAGTGTCTCTGTTTCTGTCAATGTCTTCATTGTTAAGTGCTCTTCTGGACTTTTTTTTATTAAATGGTAACTTGATTTTAGTTGAATACAGATATAAGCCTGTAGATCGGAATGAGCTATGGAACACCATGCAGCAGTACGGAAGTTTCCCTGGGAAGCTGATACAGCTGTTGAGGGCCACTATGGACGGGGTGCAGTGCAAGGTGAGAGTGACGAACATGCTTTCGGAATCGTTCGAATCTCACCGGGGTCTGAGGCAAGGGGACGGAGTCTCCTGTTTGCTGTTCAACATCGCTTTGGAAGGTGTCGTGCGAAGCGCGGGCTTCGACATCCGGGGCACGATTTTCACCCGATCTCTCCAATTCCTTGGCTTCGCGGATGACATCGACATCATCGGACGTACATCTGCGGCGGTGTGCGAAGCGTACACCCGACTAAAACGCGTGGCCGAGAGGATTGTATTGAGGATCAATGCGACGAAGACAAAATACCTGCTTGCCGGGGACTCTGTACTTGATAGAGCCCGACTTGGAAGCAGAGTAGCAGTTGACGGCGACGATCTCGAGGTGGTAGAGGAGTTCTGCTACCTTGGTACGATCGGACAACAACGTAAGCAGCGCAATCCGAAGTTGCATTGTTCAGGGAAGTCGTGACTACTACGGGCTCCACAAACTCCTGCGATCCAGAAGACTCCAGCAACACACGAAATGCGCCATATATCGCACACTGATTCGTCCTGTAGTCCTCTACGGGTACGAGTCTTGGACTATGCTAACGGAGGACGCCAATGCACTTGCCATTTTCGAACGGCGGCTGCTAAGGACTATCTTTGGCGGTGTGTGCGAGCAGGGCGTGTGGAGAAGGAGGATGTACCACGAGCTAGCTGAGCTGTTTGGCGGTGCAGATATCCTGACAGTCATCAAAGCCGGAAGGATACGATAGCTGAGGCACGTGATGAGGATCCCGGACTCATGCCCCACCAGGAAAGTGCTTGTCAGCGACCTGTTCGGCACGAGGCGTAGAGGAGTACAGCGAGCTCGTTGGCTGGATCAAAGCAGATCAAAATTAATTGATCCTTAACTGATTCCGATATCGGAACATTCCCTGACCCTATTCTGATTCTGCAACGCTTCCTAAATATGTGACTTGGATGATCCTGGAACAGATCCTGAACTGATCTAAGTCCTGGAATAACTCGTGAACATATCGTCCAGTCTTAGCTGACCTTTGACCTTTTGCCTACTCCGGTTTATGATCTGGTGTTATACCTATGCATGTAGTGTTATTGGTCCTGCAGTAGATCCTGAACCTATACCGAAGCTAGTACCCATTTGGACATTACGATCTTACACTGGTAACTGGTAGAAATATGTTAGTCAATATGTAAACTTACGATACAACTGTGGAATAGAAGGACTAAAATTTCGGCATTGATAAGACAATTAAACAAAGAAAAATAGTGTTGAGCCTCTCTAAAGCTTCGTCTAGAATTTTACTCCAAGATCATGCTCAATCTACCAGATAGTCAAACAATTTACACAGCTCAACCGACAGTCGGTACATCGGCAACCCAACAACGGTGAAATAATCGCCTTCGATTCGTTCTACAAAGTTGCCACCCAACCCCTGGATGCCGTATCCACCAGCTTTATCCCTGGAAGGAAGAAAAAAAACGTTAAAAATCTCGATGCAAGGAGTTAAGGCTCCCGGGACTTACAGTGGTTCACCTGTGTCGACATACGCTTGTATTTGAGCATCGGTCGCTTTACCAAACTGTACATTGCACGATTCGGTAAACTTGACCTCCCGCTCGTGATACTTTATGACCACCCCGGTATAGACAACGTGCGTACGCCCAACGAGCCTGTGGATTGAAATTGTATTAGCGGAGCAGTCTTGACAATCAATCATTTAGTTACGCACTTTTTCAACACCTCAAACGCATGTTCCGGTGTCTTTGGCTTGCCGTACATCTGCTCATCCATCGTAACCATCGTGTCGGCCCCGATCACCACGTCCGGGCGCGTTGCATCATCCTTCGAGAGGCGTTCGTACACTTCCCGCACCTTGCCGAGGGCCGTCATGGCTACATAGTCGCTGAAGGAGTATTGCGCTGGGTCAAGGTTTTCCTCGAACGTCGATGGGCAGAGCTGAACGTTCGCGATGCCCTGCAATGGGATTGTAGGGCATTGTGAAAAGGGTCATGCTTTATCAAGCAAATCAATCTTTCGCACGCAACGATTACGCGTACCAAATTCTGTATCAACTCCTGCCGCCGTGGAGATCCGCTGGCAAGTACCACCCGCTTTCCTTTGATTTGATTGAGGATAGGTTTTAACATGGTGAGAAAACGGCTAGACAAGTTTATAATCTAGGCACATAATACACGTGCAGTGGGACACTTTTTGAACGAGGGTAATGTTTCCGCCACGAGAGAATTCCGCCCTGCCGATTGTTTACAAAACAAAGCTTGACAGCTGATGGCTGGCTGTACTTTGACAGATAAACGATAACCGAATGGGAGAAAAGGGCTGTTTGAGAAAATAGAAACAAAAAAAGTTTCAAAAAATTTATCTTTATAATAAAACCAATTGAAAAAAAACAAGATTTATTAATTTAAGTAAATGCAGTCCATCAATTTTTCTTTGTAGGTAAAATTTGCAATAAAACAAATCAACCGAAAAGGTCTTTTTTGACGGGCCCAATTGTTCAGCACAAAAATGTCATTTGGGCCTACGAAAAGGCGCGCGCGCTTCGCAGCATTTGACAGTTGTTCGATTTGAATCAAACCGAAGCCGCTTTGGAAGGTTTTGTTTACATATTTTCATTCTCTTGCTGCCGCATAGATTTATTACAGAATAAAGCAAAAATGAGCGACTTAGCCAACGTGTATCAGCTGTTCCGCAGTAAATTCGAGGACAATGATTTCCAATACTACTACCCACCGTCCTACATCCGTTCGCTGACCGAGTGTGATGATAAGATCATATTCGCCTTCCGCAAGGTAAGACAGTGGTTTGCGGTCCGTAAGATAAAGCATTAACTTTAATCCCTCATACAGGTGCAAAACCACATCCTCTCCTCGGAGATGGACGCGGTGCGGCCGAAGCAATCGCCGAACAGCAACGGTTCGGCCAGCCTAGACCTGACCGGATCACCGCTGCGGGACGTAAGCTTCGAGCAGTTTGAGGAGATGAACCTTTCCAAGGAGTACCACGAGAGCAGTGTGCAGAACCTGTGGACGATCGACGAGGAAACGTACGCACCGCTCAGCACGGAAAAGGCTCGCTCGCTGCTGCAGGCCTTCATCAGCCTGGAGTGCCGCATCGGGCGGGGCAGCATCTGGGTGCTGTGCTGTGGTACGGACAGCGAGCAGAAGGTGCTGCTGCAGCTGGCGGTAAACGCAGCCTCGAACAATCAGCGTCACTTTACGCGCGGAGTGGTGCGGTTCAGTGGCGTGAAGCCATCGAACAGCATTACGCTCGGTCAGCTGATCGACATCCACCTGCAGCGGGCCGGCGAGGGGATGAAGTTTAGTCCCAAAATTCAAATCCAACAGTGGTGCAAGCTGCATGCACAGATTACGCTTCGCCTGAGCTGGAACGCGATGGGCGAGGGGTCCACGTTTGCCATCGAGCGGAATGCGCGGGTCCGCTTGAGCCAAGAGTTCCCGGTGAACAATGGTGCGTTTAGCCGGAGTTCACCGGCCGAGTACTTCTGGCAGCAGCTGCAACGGTTAGCGATGATGAGAGAGCGGATAATGGACATCCGGGCCAACCGGGAGTCGGGCTACGCGCGGAACGATGTCTGCGGCGAAGCGTGAGTTAGCTTGTGATTTGTTATTGAGCATTGAATTATATGCTGAAGTTCAACCATTTCCATTTTACAGCGAAATGGATCTCGAGTACATTAAGCAAAAGGTGAACAATATTCTGTCGTCGTTTTTGGAAGTTGAACCGGTGACGTATAATTCTTCCACGATCATCGACATGGTATCGCTAGTGCAGAAACGCAAGCTTACCGACGTGATGGAGCGACTTTACGATGCATTAACACGTGAGTGTTTATCGGAAAATCGTGTTATATTTACTATTATGATAATAAATGCCTATTTTTCCATTTTCAGTGTGTTCCAGCTATGAAGATTTGAAAGCCGCAATCGATTACATCTTTCATCTATCCACTCATTCCAATATTGTGGTAAAGTAGTCAGCACAAACGTTCGTTTTCCGGCGTGATGTTGCTAATCATTTTTCTTCCCACTTTCCATCCCACACACACACACACACACACACACACACACAGAACGTACCCACCAATGGTACCCGCTTTTCGCAGCTCATACTTGCCATGATTCAGGACCGACTGGCCATCCCGCTGCTGACCGGCTCGGAACCGTACGAACTGCTGCTGGAGTGCGGTTTCAGCAAGCTCATGAACGACTACCGCACCATCTTCACCGAGGCTGGCATTTACGAGCTGGAGTTTGAGAAGCTCTTCCAACCGCAGGTAACCAACACCCGCAAATCGCGGTACGCAACCGGCAACGGTCCACAGCTCGATACGCACCACGGAGCTCCGAGCAAACGGAGCGCCACGCAGCTCTTTCAGTCGGCGGCGGGCGACGAGCGGGTACGCGAAAAGTCCATCCTGCTGAGCAACTTCGACGAGGACGAGGTAAAGCTACGGCTTAACCGGTTGGCCCAGGTGCATCTGCTGCTGGAGCATTTGCTGCTGCTGGAAAGTGCCGTCAATGTGCCATCGATTTATGGGCGTGTGTGTGAGCTGTACCTGGGCAGGGCCCCGTACAGCTACGGCGAGGTGTACAACCGTCGGACCGATCTGCTCGAGTTCGAGCTGGATGAGTTTATGTTGCTGCGCAAGGCCGATCACGTGCTGCCCTGTGCCCGGCGCGTAACGATGTCGTCCGCGAATATGCTGCAAAAGCTGGAGACGGTGTTTTACCAGAACGTGAAACCGATCCTTCCCGGGCGGTTCTATCCACAGTTTGAGTGTAAGGAGCTCGACAGTAGGCACGAGTTTTGGTGCTACGAGTACGATCGTATTGAGAGTTTGTGAAGGTGAACGTGGTAGGTTCAATTTTTGAATGGGAATGGGAATTTATTTCAGTTTGTTTTGTGTGTGCCTTTTAGGGCGCGAATATCCATACATTGTATTTGCTATAGTACTGTAATAATTATTAAATATGTTTTTAAAATCATTTCACGTTATCTGGATGCAGTTGGCAAACACGTTGCATGTAAAATGAAGCTAAATGTAGTCATCACGTTCGCATCTCATTGATCCTTGATGAATTAAAAGCGACCTCAAGCGTACAAAATCCGATTCCGAAGATACAACAAGATCAAAATACATGCAAGATAGAGTAACGGGTTAAGAGCATGAAAGTCTTCGAAACAATTCATCGTTACATTGATATTATAGTAATAGTATTCTTAAAAGACGTATTGTGATTCATGAAAACTGTAAAAAAAAACATCCGAATTAATTTCACACAACGGAGAGGAACAAAGCACATTCGACCTTGGAAGAAATGGCAAAGTATGGAGGAAGCAACCAGAACTGAAAACCAATGAAAAAAGATTATTGCATTTTTAATATCCTTATTATTTTTCTGCATTACAGGGCTTTTAAATACATTAATCGAAATCCACAGCAGTACATAATGCTTGAAAACGTTAAATCCGGGACTGCGGAACTGTTTTCCCAAGACCGCCTTGCCAACTTTCTTGATCTCTCTTGGAAACCGCTCCGAAAACCACGATTTACGTAGAAAATTTTAAACAAGTTACAAACGACTGAGAAAATTATCTTGCTTTGGAGATACGCTAAAAGAAATTGGAATTTCTCATGAGTTATTCGTATCAGCGTATGGCAGAATAATACACCACGACATGAACCGTAGAATAAATATTATTTCCGGAATTCCTAACTGGATTGAGTTGGACACTTTCAGCCGCTTAGAAATTGTGAAACGAGGAGTTATTGATGATCATCAGTCTCCGACAAGATCATCCGAAGTTACCGATCAATATCCTAGGGCCTATGGAGCAATGATCTTCAAGAATGGTCGATGTATTTTGGAGTAATTTTCGAGGATTCTTTATCATGGAAACTAGCAGTTATTTTAAACCTTGCAAGCCGAATCATTTTAGGAAATGTACATCTATAGAACGTTTTTTACGTAAGTAGAAGCCTAAGAGCACCTCCAAGCAAGAGATCGACTGTTACCAGTACCTACAGAATTGTGTGGGTAAGCGTGTGCCCTAAACATATTTCCACTTTACTTTACGTCCTCAGGTCCCACCTACGGAATTTGCCCAAGAAGTTACTGCTTCGAGTGGCCACCATTTATGCCTACGTGTGGGAGCTACTAATGATTATGGTGCTCATGAGCGTCAACTCCAAACAGTAGCAGAATGAACGAGCGGCTGAGATCAAGAGCTTCCCTCTCGCACGGTGATCGCGATCATGTCGCCAAAGGTGCCGTGTGGGGACCGGTAAGTGTTTCATGTCGGTTTTGCAATCGGAACAGTCTCAAGGCGTCGTGACCCAGTTCTCCATTCAACACAAATTCCATATCTAAGCTATATCAACCAGATATTCTAGTTACTTGCTTATTTAAGATTAAAAAGACCAATATGACCTCACGTACATTACTCTTTACACATCTACAAGATTGATTGTAAACGGTAGATTTTCTACATCGCGCCATCCGTGTCTCTTTAGTGGAATACCTTACCTTGTGTGGTAATTGTAGACCCGTTCTTGTGTCCTACAAGCAACCTACCACGTTGTCATGTTCTTCCGTCTGCCAACTTTCACCTGAATGCTGCCCAAAACCCGAAAATTGCTAGGTGCGAAAAGGGTGAGCTTAAGCAACAGAAGGCAAATGCACCGCACTGTGAACCGTAGCGGAACTTTCGCAATGTAATGTAAAGGGCGTGTGCTGGTATGCCAAGACCGGAAACATCCGGCCAAGCAGCCGCGGAGAGTAAAACGGCCCCCCAGGGCTGCAATTAAATGTGCAACGTACGGATGCACATGCACAAAAACGCAACTACACAGCTGCTGCCGTTCGATTAAAGGGCTCCATTACCCACACAATTCAAATTACCGAACCGGCGCAGGGACAGTGGCGGCCGGTGATCTTGTGTGGGCAGCCGCCGAGAATGGCCGAAGGAGGGCTGAGCGTGTTGTAGGTAGCGCGTGGGTTACAGGGACGGGCCTGATTTCATTAATAAAAATGTACAACCTTGCCCTGTGTGCGTGTGCATGTGCGCTCGAGACAGGTGTGTGCCGTCGTAGTAAAAAGCAGCTGGGTTTGCGTGGCCTTTCCAGCCGAAACCGGTCGTGTCTCATTCATCGATCGGCAGCGGCTGGCTCGATCAATGATCGCGTGGTTACTATCCGTGGACTGTGAGCACGTGAGCATTTGGGGCGGGGGGGGGGGGGGGGGGGGAGGTTGCATTGATTGCTGCCTCCTGGCTTTCGTTGAAGCTTCGATTGCTTCGATTTGCCATCGAATATGCAGGTGGTTAACGAACCTAAGTGGGGTGTCGGGAATTTTGAGCATGATTTGAGTGCGTGATCAGCTTGGAATGGTGCAATAGAAAGGAGGAACTGAAGTGGTTCGATATCTTACTTGTTTGTTACAAGTGTTGGAATGCCTAGCTGCTGAAAAATGATTGTTTAATACTAAAGATTTATTTTTTTGTAACATTTTGACATTATTTGATTTATTTGACCTTATTTCTAAGTTTTTGATTTAATGCTGCTGTCTGTATCTGTCCTATATGCATTTCATGAAATTTTATTATTTGAGATTGTTTGGCGACAATTTCCATTCTTAACTAGTATCAGTAGTTTAATACGCTTATGTATGAAGTTTTTGGGTTAATAAAAGCTTACTCTTAATATTGACTTTACACTAAGAAATGCTCCACCCCAAACCGCTTATTGGAGTTATTTTGTAAAGCTATTCTACCGTGGTATGTACTATGGGTTTTATTTTGTAGTTTTTAGTATAAGAATAGAAAATCATTTCATGTTTTTAACATGTTTCTTCTACCTTTAACTATTAATTTATTCTTTTATTTCAATTTTAATTAACCCAACCGGGATCCTCTTAATACACCAAGCGACGGTTTCGGAAGGTAAAAGCTCGAAGGATTATTATATTATATCTCCTTACTCTACACCGTACATTTGCATGCAGTGTGTATTTGGCGATTGAATGAAAGGGATTGTAAAAATTAACGAACTACGCTTTATAATTAATGTACATGCTTTCTCAGCACTTATTGAGTAGTCCCACCTAACCGGATAGTCACATATTTTCGACGGGAGAAAATACCAAAGCACGATCGTCCCCGTCCGACCTTGTAAGAGCCGGCTCGTCCACCTTAAAGACCTCCGTGGGCCGTCCCAGTATATATCAAGTGAAAGGACACTTTATCAGCGAATGCTGAGATAAGGCATTACGAAGTCAGTTGGTAATGAAGATCAGGTAATATTGATCAATGTAATATCTAATGAAGATCCTTTCATTTGGCTTTCAAGACATTTTTATTATTTTGAAGTAAAAACTAAAGTGACCCGTAAAATGAACTACAAATGAGTAAATAAGAACTGAGTTTTGTTGATGAAGGTTTGTGCGATCGCATCATCGCAACTGTTATCTTTAATATAATGAGGTTTAGATGATCACACAACAGAAAAGATTGATTATTTTCAGCTATTCATCATTAAGATCATCATTAACTAAATTCCCGAAGGCGATCAATATAAGAGAGAACTATGCATATTAATATCTCTTCCAAAAAGCCTTTCAAAATAGTTCAAATTACAAGCAATTACTGCATATGATGCTTGATATTGGGGAACTTTTCATTATCTTTGTTTTCATAATTTAATTCCATCATACTCCGTGGTGACTTCTCGTGAAACACCTCAATCCATAGCGCAATGATCGTAAATATCAGTTTGACTTTAATATTTCTCCGAACAACATTACCACTTACTCGAAAAGCTCGATCCGCCGTCCAACGCGTGCCAATGGCGTGTGTCATGTGGATCACAAAACATCCACTGCCTGCTTACTTGCTCAGTGCTTTTGCCACCTTGACGTTCCCCAGCGAGACCGGTTACGACCCCGGACCTATTCGCCCGGATTCCCCCCACTCAGTAGCTATTCCAGGCCAACCTCACGTACAACCTCGCGATCCACCTGAGCTTACCAATTGCAAGCGCCGGTAAAACCCAAACCGCGCATTCCGATCGGAATGCAGCAACCATCGCCTCAGATCAGCAGAAGCAGCAACGAAGCCAATGGCAATGTTTGCTGTTGTCAACTGTTGACGACCCATTAGCAGGCCGACCGTTGAATAAATACATAACGAATGTGGTATAGGGAATGTTTTTTTTTGCACCTTCCTCTCTCTCTCTCTCTTTAGTGCTTCTCAGAACGATCGTCACGTCACTGTGATATTCGCGCACGCGTCAGTCGCACCCGTTTATCGATGGTGATTTGTTTTTGCACCAGGGGCTTTGGCGGACGGGTGAAGACGATTCTGGTTTTAGTGGCTTTGGCTAGCTTACATGTTTGTTTGGTGGCAAAAAGCAGAGGAGAGGGTGCTACAAAAAAGGAAGGTAGCTGAAGTTATGACAAGATAAGCTACTTTGTATCCAGGTAGCAAATTATGCTCCAAGTGTGACAATCTTGAACTATGGGTTATTGTTGTCTCGAAAACTGTGTGAAGTGCGATGGTGAAGGGGAAATGTATAACTGGAAGAAATGCTAACCTGCAGCAGTATTGCAATCGATTGATCTTCATTTTATCATTAAATTGTATGGGAGCAGTTTTTCTTTATTAAAAAATAGAACATAATTGCAGCTTTAGCACTGATAAGATCTGGTGTTCTTTAATTCATTTCAATATACGCAGAGGAAATTTAGGGTTTGGAGACAAAACTTATACGACCGTTCTGTTTATTGGTATTTGTTGATTATCGATTGTCAATTTCACGACAAGGGGATCATTTTTCACGGTTTGATGACCCTTAAATGACTTAATTCATGTATTCCTCTACCACCTGTAAATTGCAACTTTCCTGTGTATCTATCCAGATATACTACTTTGATGTTCATTACATTATAGTGCACTTACACTTATAATTTGGATTATCAAACATTTAAGTATTTAATATCTTTTAAATGTATTTGATACTAGTTGCAATTGTGCCAATTTAGATTTTTTACTTTAAATTGTAATAAATTATAAAGTTAAGATCTGATTTTTGGCAGGTTTCTAGAGCCAAACTGATGATGATTACGTTTACTAGAACTTAACGTATCATTATCAGATTATTCTCTTTTTTATCGTTATTTTTGGCAAACGGTCATTGGCTGAAAGCTTTCACATGTATTTTTTAAAATCTGTTTCATTTATTTTTATTATTATTTTGTTTATTAATTCACTGGACAAGATATAAATCCCGGTGTATGATCGCCTGGAGTACAACCGATCTTTGAAGGATTATAAGAAGTTGAAAATGAACAGCGAGTGAACCACATTGTATGATCCGCACATGGAAGTAACTGGGTCACCTGATCCATAGTTCAGCGACGGGTGATGGCAAGCAATGGGCGTGGGCATAGAGGAACCGCCGGAATATACTGATCTAGCTGTTGAAGTAGTTTAGTTTATCTCTCATTATACCAAATTCTGTTAAACGATTCAGTCTCTTACCCTCATATTATTTAGGAAATGTCCTTTTTAGTACAACTTAGCTTAGCAAATAACGTTAGGGTAGGGAAGGAAAGCATGTTTGGGCACAAGAGGACTAGACAATACACATTGCTCAAGTTAAAAAAGAATAAATTTTACGGATCAAACGAAGTAATGGTTCATTGGAGCCGAAAACTAGCTACAATGTTATCTATACACGATAATACATACAGATTTTCTTGTGATTTCACGCTTCAGCAGTGAGTACACAACTCTACACGCTGTAAAAGAGCCGAAGAATCTAATCCGTTTTCTAAAAGACTTGTAGAGATGAAAGTCACCTCCCGTAATCGTCATCTTCTTCGACTTTCTAGGATCTCTAGAATTGGGGTAATGGGTCCCGACTTCAAGAAGCAACGCGCTCTACTTCTAGACCATTTTTCCTTTACTCTTTTAAACCCTTACTTGATTTTGTTTGTGTCCAAGCAAATATTTTGATCGTTTCGATCCGTCCCTATTTGGACACCTCAACCAGGTATGAAATTTGTCCCACTGGCCGACTATTTTCCATCCAACAGAAAACAAGTGACACCTTTAGCTACCACGGTCCACTTCTCAGGTACGATCCGTTGACCGTTTTGTTGCCGCCAAAACGATCGCGACAAATCTGCCACACTCGCTACTCTCTTCGCCGACTGGATTGCGCCGACAACAACACCATCATCATCACCGCCACCCATGGTCACTTTCTCCCAACCCCCCAGGCTCGAAAGTGGCCTTGACAAGTGGTGCTTTTTGGATTCGTTTTGGCAAAAAAAAACCCGTGCTGTTTGTGGCGGCGGTACGGTTTATACGCCATGATGCGCCGTCAACCGTTCCACAATCCTTCCATCGACTTGTGTTGTTTTTCCATCGATTGTACTTTTGTTTTAACTGTTATTTTCTCTGTCTCTGCTGGAAGATTGTTTCTTTTCGTTTTTGGTGTCTGGGTGCTTATGCAATGCCGGCATCAAACAACGGGCAGCGGCCTTTCACTTGCGGTCACGGTTCGGCAGCCGTTGAAGTTCGGAGTGTCCGGAAAATTGTCTCCCATATCGGATCGAAACCGATCGGATTGGGTGCGTATCCCGTACGATCGGGTGTGAACGAGCGTTTCGGGGGTTTTTATGGTGCAGCTAGAGCGAGGGCAGTAAAACCTCTGCTTATCATGCTATCCGGGGTGTTTGATGAGATTCGCACCCTTGTTAGGTTCAGAGGGCTTTAGGTGCTTACCGGTGGTGGGTCCGTTCCGGCGGCGATGCTTAACGAGGGCCAGCGTCGGAAGTCGATTAAGTAGGTTTACGCTGATGCATCATCGGCGTTTCAATGCTGTGTTTCCCTTCCGGGCTTAAAATGACACGCAGGGTGGGAAGTTTTGTACTTTTAGCCAATGGAATGGTTGAAATTTTCATTTAAAAAAGCATAGTTTGAATGATATTATTGAATAGAGTAAATAATACATAGAAAAAACTAATCAAAAATATACTAGTTGGACGATCATGTGCATGTATAACCACATAAATAGACCATAAATCAGTGCGGAACTTTAAATTTCTAGCGCGTATCGCAGTTTTATGATTCGGAAGAACTTTTACGAAAAAACGTGCCAATATTGTACCGTTATCCACCATTATTGCAAGGTTAATAAATTAACCAAATTTTCAAAATTTTAATTCATTCGTCTCATTTTATCAAAATGCTTATGGAATTATTTTTTATATTGACTATAAACCAAAACTTGGATAAGAGAGAAATCTAAGAACCAAATAAAGTATTGCTCTGTTGGCAATCAACCTTATTGTGTTCTTACAGTTGGAATTCTGTAGAACCAAAGCAACAGTCTCAATTTATTAATTGTTCAATTGTACAATTCAATTGTTAAAAATGCTTTTTTGCCTTGATTTCAATCGGAAAAAATAATCTGCTAAGTGAACTGTTTCATATTAATCAAGTCATCTACGATATGACTTCATTGTTGGTTGATTAACGAGGTCCGTGTAATGAGTTCACGATCGTACCAATTTAAGGACAGGTATGCCAGAGACAACAATATTCGCTTCAATAACATGTTAAAGTTTCTAAAATTTAGCTCCCATGAACATAAATATTTGGAAGCTCGAATACTTCCTTATGAAGTTGTTTCTGTTACAAATTTCTACGATAGCCAGTTTTCAACATATTTATCTTACTCATTATAAGACAATAATTATGGAAATTTTTATTTTTATAATGATAAAAACAAACGATTTCTGAAAATTATGAATTATTTCTTTAAAAATTCAATTGGTTTTACATAAAAAGAGTTAATGTTAATTGTTTATACTAACAAACATTTTATTACATATTGTTTGTATTCTCTACAATTAAAGAGATAAGTAAGATGTATTTACATATGTGTATTCTAATATTTACATAAAGGCTTTGAAAACAATAATTATCAAACATCATAGCTGCAAAACATTTCTTATTATTATCTTATTTAAGTAAATTGGTTTGTTACGTTAAGATAGCGATAAATTTGAATAATCGCAGCATGGGTTGAATTTATCATGATGAGTATGCTAAAATTATATATATTCCTGAAAACCATGTTATTAACTACTATACCATATAGATTAGTGAAGAATATAAACTGCGTACGAAGAAATGCGACAGATAGATCATCAGTATATTCTACATTTAATTAACACCAATTCGATATACAGTGAACCCTCTCTTATTTGAGAGGCGATGGGACTGTCGAATAAGAGGGGTTTTCAAATTACAGAGGTGGAAAGTGAATGAAAGGTCCATCCAAACAAGAAAGAGACAGAACATTTAGTATGCAGCCTTAACTGTTGCTATAGGAAACTGTGCATACGATTGCCAATTTGAGCATACATCATTCAATAACCATGGCAACACCATACACAAATAAGAGGGACACAGATTTCAGAGGTTTTCCAAATTAGAGGAACAAAAATGCACTGGAAATCAAGGGTTTGTGTAAAATGTTCAAATAAGAGAGGTTTTTCAAATTGGAGAGGTGTCAAATAAGAGAGGGTTCACTGTATTTCAAATCATACCAATGTGGCATGTTATAATCATTAAGACAGCTTCTCCACAGGCTTGTTTTACATGAATTTGGTTTTAAAGATTAGGGCTCGACTCCTTACGGAATCGAGACGGACAAAAATTCTCTATAGACTCATTAGAGTATCCCTCTCCACGGAAATCTTTAGTAAAAGGCGAAAGATTTATTCGACAGTTGAAGAGAGATCAGAGTGTCGAGGAACGCTTCGAACCATTGACCGGATGCCACACGAACATGCTCCTCTAGCGATGCATAAAAGTATGTTCTTTGCCTACCCTTTCAAACACCCTTCCAACGAATAGAACGCAAAGTGAGAATAGAATAACGGTAGAGAGAATCGAAAATGCGAGAGAAACGTGTTACCTGTGTTTCGCGAGCATTTCGCAACACGGGTGTATGAGGACAGACCGATACAAACAAAACCACAGCCACTTTTACCCCGCACCAATCTGTAAGCTTTTACGTTTAATCGTCCTGCTTTTTTTTTTTGTACTAACATGTTTGAAATCCAAATGTACAAATAAATAAAAATAACGAGTATTTATATAAATAAAATGCGCGCGTATGTGAGGATTGAACTAAAGCATACACTAATATGTACACTTTTCTCAATCGTCGCTACGTCGTGTACTATCAAGCTCTGTTGCTTAGTACCAGCAGATAGTCGTACAGATACATCGCCCGATCAGCAAATAAGGATTTGATTATTTTTCCAAGTTTAAAATTTGAAACATAAATTAAAAAGTACGATTTCTATTTCGAATGCCTTCTTAACTTTTAATCATAGCATTCTCTCCGTGTTTTCTTATGACTTTTTCTAAATTGAGTTTAAATTCATGCACACAATTGAGCTTTCCTTTTATCCCAAAGTATTCCCATTCTTTTTTTGTGCCTCGCGTTACCGATCCAGTGATATTGTGGAATTTAATCTACGACAAAGAAAGGAACGAACACAGCATCAGTATGTAAATGTGCTATTATTAGCTATTGCCCCAGATAAACACTTTGTGTAAGGTGCTAGCGACACAGCATCGTAGCGAAAATGCGGCAAATGTAGAATAGTTTTTGCTTGTATTATTCTTCCATCTTTAGTTTGCTTACAATCCCTCGATTTTCATCTTGGCATTGGCACAAGCATCTTTAAAAAGGGGTGCTTTGAACTCCTTGCTCTATGTTTCTCTTATAAATAAGGGTACAGTTCCTTCGCTGAATTGCTATTTCAACCTTCAAATGTTGGTAAGGAATGTTTCACCGCAAGGAAGCTCAAGGACAACCGCAGTTCGCTATCCTTTATGCATCGCTAGAGAAGCATGTTCGTGTGGCATCCGGTCAATAGTTCGGAGCGTTTCCCGGCACTCTGATCTCTCTTCAACTGTCGAATAAATCTTTCGCCTTTTACTAAAGATTTCCGTGGAGAGGGATACTCTAATGAGTCTATAGAGAATTTTTGTCCGTCTCGATTCCGTAAGGAGTCGAGCCCTAAACTTCAATACAAAAAATAATTTATTTTCAATAATCATCTTATACATGACAGCGTAGTTAGAGATTCTTGTACAAGTTATTGTTAAGATTGACTTGAACGAGTGTTGATTTATTAAAATTATCATCACATATACCTTGTTCTGACAGCAGAATTTCTATTTTTAACACTTAACTTCAGCTAAAGTAATGTTAGTTTGTACGATTTTTTAAGGGAAAATGTGAAATCTTCCCGAAATTTTCAATCAAACAAAGGGCAAACCAAATATTTTTGGATTTTTTTCAAAAATATAAAATGGCGTAAAAGACTCTCTAGGTGAATGGAATTTTAAAACAATAGCATTGAAAGATGTACGGAGAAGCTCGCATTAAAACAAATTCCGTGCGATTGGTGGCACATTAAGATGATTGTATTCGTTGAATAACATTATTTGGTTTTTATCAGTTATTCTTGTGACTTTGAGCTTCACAAAAATGTAAACTTGCATCACACACATACCCCACCGTTTAATGTAACCAAAAATCGGTTCCGGACGAGTACCACCTTTAAAAAATAAATCCCCCCTTCAGCTCCAAATCATCTGCCCAAATCCGTTCGAAAGTCTAATCGAGCAAGCGGAAAATCTCACGGTTTCCAATCACGATCTTTCCCTGGCGATCGATCGTCGATCTCCATCCCCTCCACTCAAACAAAGCACGCCGGTTTATCAGCAGCGTGGTGGAAGGAAATCAAGGGACTGCCTCCCGATCAGTGCCGGTCACCGATTCGTTGCCGTCGGGACCGGAACTTGAAGCTCGTCGGCCGCGGGAGACGGCCTTCATTAGATCTTATACACCCCAAAAACCTTCACCGGGGGGGAGCATCCGACAAATCACATCGACAAAAGCATGCGTGCAAATATTTGGGTCGCATCCCATCGACCCAGCACCGACCGGCCGACCCTTACACGGAGCAATCCATCCGATCATCATCCGGCGGTGGTGGCACCTCCTCCTCGCAACCGCAAAAACTGAGCACGCACGCATTCACAAAAAAACGAAGAAAGAACGCCGAACAAGCTGTTTGAAGCTGATGAAGATGATGGTGCCGCCTGATGGGCCGGAAGTGATGACCCGCGAATGGGCCGAGGGATCGTGTTCAGTTGGAATTTTGCAGCCGTGGAGACGAGGTGCAGACGCTGATTTCCACCCCACACCGGTCGTTGCAAAACTGGCGTTCTCGCGTTCGATGACAATTAATTTGAAGGAGAGGAGCGATGGGACAAAAACAAGGCGACAGGTGGTATGGGCGTAATAAAGCATCATTGATATGGGCTTCCGGTGATGCTTTGGATGGTGGTCAAGTGGGTCAAGAATGTGCGTGTGCCTGCTCGCCGTGTGTGTGTGTGTGTGTGTGTGTGGTTAATGGGTGAGGAATGTGAGCATTGGATCGGAAGGGGTTTTAAGCGTTCTTGCAGGGCTTTGATAAGAAAGCAAACTGAAAGATGTAGAGCAATAAAGAGTGGAACTGTTTAATAGTTTCCTTTGCATTTCCGTTTGATAGTTCGGAATGTTGGCTCAGTGTTTAAATTTCAGTAGAATCTAGACTTTGTTTTAAATTTTCTTTCAAATTTCTATTTAATTACTATTTTGACAACAATCAGTTAGCTTCTATTTCGAATTAATTTTGATCATGCATCAATGCCACTTTCTGTATTCTTTATAATATTCTATAGGTTTTTTTAAATACATTTTATCGTTGCTTATGTTCCAGCATTAATTAGGCCATATCCTTCTCATTTTTATCTTTTTTATTGAATTGTAAATTCTTTTTGAGTTCTTTTTCTTTTGAATTGTTTCCTCTTGAATTATCTTACTTTGGCATTTTATTTAATTGCTTTTCAGTTAAATGTGTTTTTTATGCTAATTTGTTTAAACTAAATTTAAAGTAACTCAAAATTACATTCAATTTGTTCCGTTACAGCATCTTGTTCCTTCAAATACAAAATTTAATATCAGTAAACAATGACATACAGTGGCGACCAGTAGTTTTTTTTGCAAATATTTTAGCTTATTCCTCAACCTTGACTAAAACTTTTTATGCCATTCGATAGGTTGTGCTTCTGAGCATCAATAGCTGTTGAAGTGTGATTTTTGTGTGACATTACTAAGTAGAACAGTATACTTTAACCCATAATAATGAAGAATACAATGCTTTAAATTGTACAATGCAATATGGTTTAGAATAATAATTAATTATTTACATGTAAAGTCTGAGAAGGAATGTGGGCTTCATTTCTCATCCCAACGTAATTATCAGCTCCACTATGTTATTGTTTTTTATTTACTCATAGATGCCATCATTGTCACCTTTGTTAGTTTTGATTTTTTTTACCAGAATAGGATAGTAAAGGTATATTAATGCTTTCTTTGAAAAATTTTAATAGCGCTCAAAACATTACCAATCCAATGGCATCGAAAAGTTTAAGTAAGCTTGAAAACTGAGATGTTTGCAAAATTTGGCAAAAAATTTGACAGTGGTTTAACTTAATAAAGCACTACATGTAACCATTACTTATCTTGTTGTAGTTAGATTCAATTGAAGACATTGTGAAAACAAACACGATATCAAACAATCATTTGTGATAGAAATCATTTTTTTATTGAAAAATAAAAATCAATTTTACTGTCACTATAAAATGTAAAGCATCCAGAGTGAATTCGCATTCTTGACTTAGTACTAAATCTCCCCTTGCTATCTCTCTCTCCTCATCATGCACACATAACGATACTGAAAAGAGATCTGTCATCGAACCGAATGGCACGATAATTGATTTCCTTCCCATTTCGAACGAATCAATTTCATCCACACATCAACCTCTCGCTTTCGGTTCGGTTGTCAGTAGTAGTAGTAGTATACGCTGGAAATGCTATCCCGCAGTCCCAACCATACGGTCAATGTGCAATGTCCGGCGCATTTGAACGCGGGCGTTTAATTTTTCAAAACCCAATTAAACTGCTCCCACCGTGCGTGATAACAGGCGTGCGACGACGGTGTTCTACTATCGCTCAAAGTGCCTGTCCAATTTGTTTTGTTAGATTGTTTGGCTTTTTTTCTCCGTTTCCTTTCCTTTCAATTTGATGACATTTGATGACTGAGGCAACATACCCTTATACACACACACATACACTCACACACGAACATGTGGCGTTCTTGTGTACTTAGTTGATTTGTTTCGCATAATTGTATTGCTTTGAGCTTTTGGGGGAGGGTCAAACATTGTCGTCAAGCAGATGGTTTGAGGATGAATAGTGGCACTGATTAGTTAGTATATGTCCAGATGACAGTTATGTTGACACTTTACTATAGCATTGACTTCCTTATATAAGATCATTAAACGTCTTATTTTATCCTTTAATCGTCTGATATTGTCTGTATACGTCTTATTCTTTGCTTTTCATGTTTTAGGACTCGTTCTATGATTTATTGAAGATTTCAACAATTTTTAAACATTTGATACATAAAATGCCCGCCAAATAAACAATAAATAGTGGAAATTATGTTTAAAAAATTATAGAAGAATGTAATCAAGTAAAAACCAAATTGGAGCAACAACCAAAATAGAATAATTTAAAAACTAAAGATAAATTAAAATCATTATTTTTTTCAATTATTATAGTTTCAGTAAATGTTTTTCTTTAAATAAAAACACATTAAATTTTTTAAGTCGTAATGATCAATTCAATTAAATGATTCAATTGAAAGAAAAAAACATTATTTCAAAATACATCAATATTATTCCCAATAATCCTAAAATCGATTTTGCTCTATTTTCTAAACGTTTTATCAATATGCCCTATGAACATCCCACTGTTCCTTTGATCCCGTTCTGATGCGTATTGATATCCGGTAGATGACGAACGGCCGGTTGACCAGCAACTCCCTTCCCTTTGACCACAAGCCCACAGAAGGTCCAATGACCCAATTACGAGCATGACTTGGGACAAATTATTATGTCAGCGCAAGCGACCCGAAGGCACGTGCCTATTAAAGCTCGAGCAGGCAGGCACGGCGTACGACGCCATGATCGCCGCTTGTCGTGTGTTTGTTTGCCTTTATTGTTTTGGCTACATTCCCGACCAAAAAGGCCCTTCACTGCTGCTGCGTTTTTTTTTCGCTCTCATTACTTTTGTTTTAACTGTATTTATGTCTATTGTTTTCCAACCCTCCAGCTTTCCTACCCTCAAACGGTGTGGGGTGTGTGCCAAGCACTTGGATCTTTCGCTTCCCATTTATTGCTCACGAGATTTATGCTCGCGTGTGGGGTAATTTTCCCATTGTCAGGGTAGGAGAGGGACACGCGGGGTGTAAAAGTTTTTGTTTTTGTGCCAATCAAATTTTATTACGAAGCCACACACGCCGGCAGAGGGAGGGACAGCAAATGGAGCAGAATAAGAGACAGTCGGCCACTTTAAAGAGACTAGATGTACTGGAGCGGGAGGGGTTCGTCCGTTCGTTCGATCGATCGATCGATCGAACTGTCTTCGGCAAAACTAGGCCAACAGAATCTTTTCCGGTCGGGTGGTTTGGGTTGGGTTGGTTCCTTTTTATTTTTCTCAAACGAGCACATTTGGGTGCAATGGTTTTTTTGTGTTGTTGCTGACGAGTAATAGGGCACCCGGTGCCCTAATGGGAGTTTCCGGCCCGTGTAACACAATGTCATTATGATGAGCGCGTGTTTTGGTTTTTGGAGAGATGTTATGGAATGTGCGTTGGCCATTTAATGCCCGGTGAAGGGAACATCAATATGCGTGAATGCGTAAGTACATGCGAATGTGCACGTGTGTTTGTATGGAAATGTAATAATTAATATTTGCTCTCCTTATTCAGCAGTACCTGCATTTGGCCTTGTGGTCATGTTTATTACCCTGAAGAAAGGGACAGCATTTCTCCCTTCTTTTTTGCAGGCAAAATGCTTGTGTTATACTGCTAAACGGTAAGGATGCCGAAGGACAACAGTTCGCTTTCCTTTATGCATCGCTAGAGAAGCATGTTCGTGTGGCATCCGGTCAATAGTTCGGAGCGTTTCCCGGCACTCTGATCTCTCTTCAACTGTCGAATAAATCTTTCGCCTTTTACTAAAGATTTCCGTGGAGAGGGATACTCTAATGAGTCTATAGAGAATTTTTGTCCGTCTCGATTCCGTAAGGAGTCGAGCCCTTATTCTGATCAAATAAAGAGAGGAGAAGTTAGACGCATAATCAAGTTTGTATGTTAGTTAAGTAGTTGGCATATCTTTCGAAAATGGTGTTAAATATCGTTCTGTTGAAACATTACCAGATTGATCCTTCCTTAACTTGACGTAACGATCTAAGCGTACATGCCAGCCTGTACAAGCTTTCTAGAATTTCAAGAAGGTTTTATGCGTTAAATTACCATCAATAGTCATTTCCATCGGTGAGTATGAATAGAATAATTCTTATTCTATTCAAGTGGAAATTTAATCTATTATTGTTGTGTCCGCACAAATGAGACGTAAGACGATGTACGGCACAAACAGAATATGTGTATATTTACAGCTCTTTGGTATCTTTATACAATAAATACGGATATGAATAGAAACGCACACACACACGCAGTGCGGGGAGAGGAAGACTGGTCCTGCTCGTGCCGCGATCCTCACTGAGGACGTCACAGGATGGACGTCACAGCCCTGCTGTCAACAGTGAGCCCTCAGGATGAGGCAGCGGTCTGTCTACAACAATTATCAAAGCACTTAAACATACCTATTAGTCTATCCCTCTTGTAAGTAAGGGTTGCCTTAAATTAAACTGTTTACATTAGCGAGAACTATGCACTGTTACATGAGTTCTATATTATCGAGGTTTCGATGTGCTTGTTTTATATTATAAGAAATTGTCTATTTGTTTTACTTGATTCTATTTAAATTTCAGTTCATTGTTTTGAGGATGGCTATTACGCTCGAGAACGTGAGTTTGTTAACTTGATTGTTAGTTGTACAGTCGTTGCCGTAAAACATTTAGGCTCAAAGGCATCCATTTTTGACAGTACGCACCAATTTTTGTCTGTAAGTCAACAATTTTGACTCTCGTAGGAATGATGATAAATATACAAGGTATTTCAGTAGGTTTAAACAATTGTAATTTGACAATTTAAAAACACTGCAAAAACTGTGCAATTTGATTATCTTTATGTGAAAAACTTATGAGTATCAATAAATTAATTGTTTATTGTTATCATTGTTTACCCCCGAAAATACAACCCAAATTTGAAATATAATTGTTCTCTTTTAAAACTTCGAAAATTTAAAATATAATCGTTATATTTTAAATTCCTTTAATTTTATTATTAATTACTTAACTTAAATGGAATTATTTTCGAACACACAGATTTAAATTTAACGGTAAAATATGTAAAAAAAAGAAATTGACTTACAGACAAAAATAGATGCCGTAGAGTCAAAAATTGATGCCTAACAGGCAAATGCTGTAGAAATTTGAAAAAAACAGATGACTTACAGCCAAAACATAGCCTCAATGACAGAAAGGTTTGTTTTTAGGTTGTGATTATTACACTTTAGTTACAAAAGTTTAAAAGAAGATATCCGATGATTATTTACACTAGAAATACGTTTTTTAGACTTATGGTAGTCTTTCTACGATAGACACGCAAACACATGATGAAAATTTACTTTAATAGTTAGAAACAAAAAAAGCATTAAATGGAAGGGCACAATTTAAACATTGTGTCTTTATTTTACATCGTGTATGACTCATTCATAATTTTATTCAAAAAAGCAATTTTTTATTTGATCTATTTCCAATTGCTGTTGAAATAGAAGATCGTACTTATCATCTGCTCTACATAGAATGCCTAAAATTATACCATTCAAAATAGGGCAATAGTTCAGTTGGTTTCTTTTTTTTTCAATTAAACTGTAACCTAATTATTGCACGCACAGAGGGTACATCACTTCCTAGCGTGCACAAATCCATCGCTTTATCGCACAAAAATCAACACCCCAAATGAACATCCGTTCGCCGGTCAACATTAATTCCTCATATCGCACCGGATGGCCCCGTGAGATGATTAGTGATCTTTACACCTTTCTCTGATGAGTGTTATTCTTCTCGGCTTCGTATTTATGAGGCAAAGAAAAAAAAATCCACTTCAACCATAACACTTTTCCACGCTTTTAAAGGCCAAGAGATGATTTAATACGTGCATATAAAAAAATCGGTATCAATCCCGCCCCATGGTGCATCTTCAGTTTCGACCCCGAAACAGGTCGGTTTCAGAAGCTGGTTTCTTCTGACCCTTTTTTGCTGCTCAATATATCGAACGATGGACGGATTGGTGGTTAAGGTTGTGAACCGTTTATCTTAAAATGGTTCGGCTTCTCCGTTTTTGCCTGCACGTACACCGAAAACCATGTGAGGCCGGCATGACACGGGAGGTCAAAAACGGGTTCGCGGTTTGCATCCATCATCCATGGGTGAAACTAACAGAAACGGTAGCATCTTCTCAAAACTGGACAGGCGTGCAGCGTGTTTACGGTCGATCACGGCATAAAGATTCTTTTTTTTTTTGGTTTTGGGTAGGATTTATGAATGATTCTAGCTTTCAACCTGCCAGTCAGTGTTGCCCACTCGAAACAGTTTCATACGGTTGACCTGCTTTTCAAATGGGAAAAACCTCATCGTTATCGATTTGTTACAATGGATGATGTTCTTTTGGGAGTAAATTGTTACAAAAAAAACTTGCTGGATTGATGGAAGGTATCGTTTGTATCCAATAGAACGGAAAAGTTACGCAATGTCTTCGAACAGAACACAGACAAAACAAAAAGATAGTGTATGAATTGCCTGTTTAAGGATTTAAATTATTTATTTAAATTGCACAGCAATAACAAAAAGCAGTTTTCAGGCAGCAAGAGATATTTTTAATCATTATCGACTTGGAAATCCTCTGGAAATGAAATATTGCACGGAAAAGCTTCTAGCATGCAAAAAGATAGTTAAGGAACGATATTATTAAGTAATTTACAGTAATAAGTATTTATCCAATCGGATGATTATGAAAAACAATCAGACTAAAGAGAAAAGAAGAAAGCGCCTAGAATGATTTTATTTGATATGGCATGAGTTTAATCAGCATTACGACAACATCAAACTTAGTTCTTATTTTTGTTATGAGTATTGTTACTTCTGTGACTGATCGGGGTTTCTTGCGTTGGAGTTCTTTAACACGTTGTCTGCCACGTCAGCCACTATGTGGCTGACGGGTTTTTTACGATCGGGCCACGTCAGCCACATAGTGGCTGACACATTACCGCGCGGCTACATGAGGTGAAATATACAGCGAAATGAACTATTTGACAGGTGAAATATCTGACAGGTACAGCTAAAGGGTTGGGGGAGACACAACATCCGCTTTCGAAATTCTATTAAAAATAATATATTCTTAAGCAGAACATTCCCTAATTAGAAGAAATTATGAACTGTTGACTGAAAATCGACGAAGTACTCGATATTGAAGTTATTTAATGGATTTAATTACGATTTTGTGCACGTTATTTGTTAACATTGCAAATCAGCTGGTTGCTGTGATGCTTTATCCGTCAGATATTTCGCTTGTCAAATAGTTCATTTCGCTGTATATTTCACCTCGTGTAGCCGCGCGGTTACACATTGTAAAAGACGTGTTACAAGAGATAAATTTGTACGTATTCGATCGGTTCTTTCATAATGCTTTTCTTTCACGGTTATTATTTCTTAAAAAAAATGATTAAAATATCAAAATGAGTTTCTATTATGTTTTCATTCGATCCGACATCCGATCCTTGCAAGCAGTAGTTGGAGTAGGAATGTCACCGACTTTTGCGAGAGGTAAACAAAAGGAAGGGAAGGGAGGGAGGGGGGGGGTTCCAAGAATTAAATTCCATGGAATTAGCCCAACAAACGACATTGTGGAGCGACTGAGACAACAAAGAGAATTGGTGAATTTGATTTAAAAGAGAAAAAATGCAAAAGCAAATGCAATCGTTTCAAAGAGTGATTCCGTGGCCTGACGGGGCAGTTCAGTGGGCATGTATGGTGGCAGACAACGTGTTAAATGATTGCTTCAAGCCGCAAAATCCTTTGTGATATTGTGTACCGCGCTTGTGATGTCAAGTGCGAAGGATGCCTTAAGCATGATGACGTTCTGAAAACAACTGATGCGCCTGTCCTGTCATATGCTGCAGTTGCGTTCAACGTTGCTACGCTTGCGAAATCATGTAAAAAACTCTGTAATATTAATTTAATTGTTTGTTGATTTTTCTTGAGTATGGGCACGAGAATGTTTGTTCCAAGATTCTACTTTAATTTTCCTTTTTTATATAATATCCTTTTTTTGTTCATTTTGTTTTTTTTTTCTTCTGTTTTATTGATCATACAAAAATGTATATTAAAATTTAATATTAAATTTTACTTAAAATTAAATATTGAATATTAAAAACTTTTACTGTATTGGTAGAATAATGAGTTTTTTAGGGTAAAACTGTATATCATGTTGCGGATATGAAGTATCGTGTAAAAAACATCACCAAAATCACATTCCACAACATCCCTAGCGTAAACATTGTTACCAATAATGTAAAAAAACCTTGGCGTGTTGGCACGTGTAAACCCAAAAGCTGTAAAAACTATTGGCACTTGCTCCCGAAACAAACACAAAAACACAGCAAATAAAAATGGAGGGCGAGGCCATCGATTGGAATGATATTTCAATTTACTGCCGAACGCCGAACTCCGAAGTGCATCAATCGGGCGTGTGGTGGTGGCGGTATTTGTATGCAGATTTAATTGAATCCTAGATTCTAGTGTAGCCGTTCCACCGTACCTACCCGTCTAGGATAAATCAATTGGAATCAATTTAACAGCAGGGAGCACTCCAAAGGTAGGGCGAAGCGTGGGTTGAATTTGGGTTAATGAAATCAACTAAAATCGGTGCAAAAATGCATCTGCAAAAAAAAAGAAGGGCTTGAGTGTTTTTTCTGCTTTTCCTTTTGGTCCCTAGTTTTGCTCACTCTAGCCAATGTGTGCGTGTATGTGCATCGAAGTGCAGCCAAATCGAGATGAGAACTATTAATCTGGGGAAATGCAATTTTCCGTAGCATGAACGCAGCGGATATGCAAATTGCCTGCGCCCGAACGGACGTTTGTGAAAGAGTTGACGGGTTGACGGTGATAAAAAGCAGTCACAATGTCACATCGATCGTTGCTGTAACAAATCACGCTATAGTAGTAAGGGCAATTGTTCTCTGCCGAAAAGAGTTCCCAAAACACACGACACGGGCAAGTGCAATCGATAAGGAGGATATGGAGAGGTCCCTTTTCATGTTTGCAGCGTAAATTTAATAGCACACACATGCACACACACAGTATCAGTAGAATCGTTCTGTGCTATGCCATCATTTTGCACCAACACAAAAAGTAGTATCGCAGATCGTTTAACTTGAACTATATACCCAGGAACAACGCTGCAGCCTACACGGTGGATGAACTTTGTGACGTTGGTTTCATCCATCACGACTCGGTTCGCGATTTTTCCAATCAATTTTCACAACGAATTTGCTCGGAGCAGTGTGATCGACGAGATGTGTACTTGCCCTCATGACAAAATTGTAGCTCTTCGGTCAGAAGAAACGCTGTAGGTTCAGTAGACTGACAACCTGTAGCACGTCAAACTTGATTTTTGTCTCTAAAATAGTGTACCGTTCATAGGATCGAAAAGTTTCAAGTATAGATTTTTGCAGTATGTTGGTACACATTTTGGAATAAATTTATCAAAAATTTTCTTCCTTTTTTCGTTTATTTATAGTCATTTTTATTCAGTTTTCCTTGTTTTAGATTTTAGGTTACTTTATCAATGTTTTTTGTAATTATTTATTATTTTTTTAGTTTGTTATTCTCTTTTGAGATTTTATCCATTTATATCAAATATTTTATTTTTGTTTGTCTATGTATCTATGTTTGATACATTTTAATTTCAATAAGCGTGATTGTTATACTTTCGTTCTTCATTTTGTTTCATATTTAGAAGTTTCTTTGGTTTTCGCGTTATTGTTTACTTATTTCCTTATATTTATTGTTTCTCTTGCTCCTTTCTTTTTTTCTTTCTTCTTCTTTGAATCCTTTGATTTGTATCTTTCTTTTTCTGTATATTCTTCTCGGAAACATTGTTTTTTGTAAATTCCTCTTTTTATGTTTTAGAATAATAAGGCTACGAAACATCTTGTGTTTGACTACCGTGCCTTATTTTTACTTATAAAAAAAGCTTTATTGCTTATAAATCTTTTGATTTTTCATTAATCAGAAATCAAATGTTAGCAATAACTTCAACATGGCCACTAATAATATGTAAGCATCCTATAAGAGTAATGAGTGAACCTGGCGTTATTTGCTCCATACTGGTTTCCCTGGCTTGTCGATACACTGCATCCGGTCAATCATTGCGTCAATCATAGCTCGAGCGCTAGGGTATCAGTGCACTGTACCTGTACCATAATTCGGATTCCCGCACGCTCGAGATGCGCAGTGCTTCCAGAACCGGAAAGCGGATCGGTGGTGCACCGAAGAATCACGGTGCAAAAACTTGCACCAAAACCAGAATGCATCCGGCCGGATGTGTCAAACGAAACTAATTCAAACCCGGACTGATCGGAAATGAAACGGACCCGTTGGCCCCATGCTCCATGGCGCCTAGAACACGGGAACCGCCGGTCTGGACAATCATCATCATTGTCATAGCAAGTGGATGAGTTCGTTGCTCGTTGTGTTATGCTTGTCTCGCTTGTATTGGAAAGAATGGAGAGAATGAAAACGGAACGTGGCAACAATGTTCATGTAAGACCGCAGCACGCACGCACGGTACCGAACGATGGACGATGTAACGGATGATGGCATGGTTTGCTCATTTAGCAGAAAACCAATAATTACGGAAGATCGGTACATGTGCAGCTTGCAGCTTGCCGGATCATGCCTGCTGTAAGGTGGTTCTGGTCAGCATCGACGCGCTCTGATAAACGCGGAGCGCGGGTATGTTTCTGGTTGACTTTTCGGTCTGTGTAGCACATTTGTACGAACGAACAAAACAAAACAACGCAAAAACTACACGGCAAACACGTTGTGGGGGAAAAAAACAATAGCGAAGCGAGAACGCTATTATGATAGATGGATTGGAATTATGACGAACTGAAGGTAGTGGGTTTGTGGTTTGGTTTTCGATTTCTATTTTATTTGCTTTTGATGGAATGAGGGCTTGGAGCGCAGGACAGCTTTATGCTAACATATTTTTACAGGAAATGTATCTTGTGTTTTAGACTGGAACCACAACATTATGTGACGTTTAACGCATTTATCACTGTTTCACGGAGCTTATATTGTGTGAATTTGATCTTACAAAGTTGTTTCTTTGCTTAATATCCTCAAGTGACAGCCTCCCCGTCAGAATGAAATATAAGAATATAAATATAAGAAGAATAAACTTAACAGATTATTGAAAATTAATGTAGTATTTGGCGTAATTTAACGCGATACAGATCAGCGGACTTTTCCTGATAGTGAAGGTTGTATACGGTACTATCTGGTCGGGTAGGAATAGACCGATGACAAGAACAAGATAATTCTTATTCTCAAATATCGCTTAAACTGAAGTTACTTTAAAAAGTGTGAGTTTCGGATTATGTGGTTTGACAATCATCCTGAATTCTCTCAAATTATTTGGAGCAGCCAAAGCATTGTTCTATAAAATATCCTATAATTACATTGGTGATCTATATACACTGGTTTCGCCGTCAGTTTATAATGTTAACAGCATTATTCAATACTCGCGAGATGTTTTTCAATAACACCGCTATCTCAGTTAAATGAAAGCTATTGACCCGGAAGCAGTGTAACGAAATCCAGGATTTGTAATGCTGTTCATGATATAGTTTTAATTAAGATAGCATCACATCTACATAGATCATTTCCACAACAGAAGATCGATCGTTAAATTGGAAACACGTGTAAACAGGCAAGCGGGAAGATACATCGTTAACTCTAAAGCATCTGAAAATTCGTTAAGTTTTAACGACCCGAAATTTGATCGTAACATTCATGCTATCGCTAGTCATATCGAAATAGCTAGCTTAAGAACAACTGGAAAACTATGATACAGCAGTTGTCTGTAAATGTTGTCTCTAAGGCATGATGTTTAATGAGGTCCTTTTTTATAATTTTGAGAGAAAAGTTAATAAATTGTGATTAACTTTCATAGCACAGGATGTCATGGAACGTCATGGATTAACGATGGAATAGACTGTATTCAAAATTAGCAAAATAATTGTATTATTTTATGCTGTGCACATTAACTGGTAAAAATAACTGACCTTAATTGATGTCTCTTGAGATATACAGCTTTAGATACAAAATACCTAAGAACCTTACCTTAGTCATTTCAATCCAAGAGAAGAGCGTAAAGTGCACAAAATTTGTGTCATTGAGTTGAAATTTGATGATAGTTTGGCAGCAAATGGTACTTTTTGGTGTAAACATTGAAATCTCACTCGAAATTTGATTCCTCCAAAGCAATATTTTCTCATGTTTGGTTCGATATGTTTTATTTAAACAACTTCCGTACAAAGCCATACATTTTTGAATAGTAAAATCTATGTTTACAGCATGACATTTGCATCGTGTTTTACACGAAACTGTTGCCATTGCCGTGGTCGAAGTTGCGTCACGAATCAATGTGGAATGAATATTTGCACGATTCCTTCGATTTCCATCACATTCTTCACCCGTTTGGGGCAAAACCACAGCACAGCGGCACCACGGAAAGTGCGCAAAAGTATCAATAATATGCATATCCGTTTGACAAGGTCGTGGCTTTATCAACCCCCATCACCACCGTCAACTTCACGACGCGTGTTCCGAATTTCACGATCTACCGATCGGTTGACGGCATGAAACGCGTGAAGCGATGAAGAAAATATGAACTCGCATTCGCTGGGGAGCTGAGGGAAGGGAAAAGGGAATTGAAGTGCAAAAGTATGCCAACGATTTTGCAATAAGCTACCGGCATTGCCATCGATACAGTGGCGGCGAAATCAATATTCAACGGCTGCCTGTCACCTGCAGCCATTCGCAGTCGAACGTTGCCCTCGGGCGGGTGCGTACGCGAGCGAAAAACTTTGCGACCGACTAACCGGCAAGACAAACCGGGCTCGAGTTCTTGGAACTGCCCTTCCTCAACACCGCAAGAAATAAAAAAAACACCGCAGCGTCACAAGAGCGTCACAGCTTTGGCGAGTACACACACAGGCCGCTCTGATGTCGCTGATGTCATCCGGGGGACCACAGCTTTACAGTCTTTTTGGCGCGTCAGGTGAAGAAAGCAGCAACCGCGGGGCAACTTGGGGCTTGGGTTGGGACAAATTGGATTTACTAAGAAGATGGTTTTGGACGAAAGCAAAGGGACGGATGGATGGAAAATTGCTTTAATTCGAAATCTGTTATCAAATTACGTTTACTCAGCCACTCAGCCACAAACCAAGAGTCCTGATGATGAAAGGTGTGGTGCAAATTGTCCAATCAAAACCGTGTGCCGCTGATTGTTGCACCTTGAAGGCGGGAGGGAGTGTGGTGCTTTGCAGGGGCGCACAGGCGACAGTTGACTACTGCGCAGTAGTTCATAACGAGGCTGGAAAGGAAATTTGATTAATGTGACCCAATAATTCGGGTGGTTTGTGTAATTAGGAAAAACACGTCACAAACGATAGAGGGAGGCATTGGCAGGGTTGATAAGATGCAAAGTGAGGATTGCAAAAGTTTTTGCAAATGTTAGCAAATGAGCTGTTGTATTTTGGGGTGTTGGAGCTTTTTCAGAGGCTAATTAACGACGATGTTTTTTAAATGTTGTTTATTAGTTCTTTCTGTGACAAATCGTTCTCGTTAGCCTTTGTCAACATTTTTAGAACCATTTACCAAAGCATTTCTGTGAAACTGTACATGAAAAAAAAAAAAACATTATAATTATCAAAGGATGGATTGGATTGATTTATGCTTAAAACGTAGAAGTAAAATTCTATCGTAAACAAAAATTTAAACAAATGGTTGGCTGTAACACTACATGGACGATGTCATCGTGCAAACTATGTGCAAATGTCATGGATTAACGATGGAATATTGATTTTTAAAAAAAGCTAATTTTAAGATTCGTTTCACGCTATTCGAACTTTAGTTTTTTCTCTAATTAAACACAGTTTTGTGACATACAAGACATCCCACAGTTTTACTTTTGTGACATCCACAGTTTTACTCGTTAATGGGAAACCGTTGTGCGAGAAGATATAGTTATCTTTTATGACAAGTGGAATAAGCTGCTTCATGCCATTGCTCTTTCCATTAAATTGAAACAATTTTTTATCGATGATAATAATAATAAAACTCTACATAAAGGTCGCTCAGACCTTCGTAAAATGAATTAAAACATATCAGATGTACACAACAGTGTTCCTTTTTACACATATTTAAATATTTCCATACAAATTTCCCAACATCAAGCGATGGTGGAATGGCTACAAACATGTTGCTTAAGTAAATTAAGTAAATGTAACGAAATAAATGAAGTAAACATTTGATGATGATGATTTTTTTTGTTTTTTTTTTATTCAGAGGTAATGATGATGATTTGATGATGGAACATTTGGAAATGATGGCTTAAATACTTCAGGCAACTTTTTCAGAAAAATTCCCAACAATTAGCTCTTTTTTTTCTCTGTTACATTTTGACACAATTAAAGAATACCACAGAAGCTTTTCGAGTTTGAACTCCAGAAAATAGATTCAAATTAGGTAACGAAAATGAAAAGTTTCTACAAATAGTATTATGTTACCCAAAATGTGTCCAATTATTAAAATCAATTTAGGACATTAGAACCACACTGTATTGCCCGTAACAGTAATCTTGTTCAGATATTCATTCAAGTTGCATGATAAAGCATTGGCTGTCAACTAAAAGAAACTACAAAATAATTACAAATATCGCCTCAGTACAGCGTTTTGAATACGATTAACACTTACTGCATACTTTAAACCTTTATTTACCTTGCTTGTTTTAAAGCGAATGAATGCTCTAATTTCATGCGTAGTATTTTTACAAAGTGGCGAGTTTAAATCGATTATAAATAGAACTATCAACAAATCGTGAAAATTTCATCCTAATTTTTTTTTAAATAAATAAAATAAAACACATTTTCAGAATTAATCCATCGATTAGCATTCAGTGGTAAAGAGTGATTCACTGCTTTACTCAGTTGAAGCTGAGGCTCGTTCTAAAGTGGCTCCAGTCACAACCAGTACGATAATTTTAACGATTGATGACTATTCTTTCGTGGAAAATTAGCACCTGATGCGAGGTACTTACGTATAATGAAGTTCGACACGATTCCCTGTCATATAAACACATCTCAGACTCAGTAGCATGACGCTTCGCTTTATTTAGCACAATATGATGTCAGTTCGCTTGCAAACGTCAACGAGAGAGGACGTGTTGTTGTTTTGATTTGCAAGCCATAATGTGTACGACCGAAAGATATGGAAGGAACACTTTCCGTATCGACTATTCGGAGGCTCCTAAGCGACCCACCCTAGAAGAAACCGTGAACTTCCTTTTTGAAGTGCTAGAAACGGGTGTGGATGTGAAGATGGTGCAACGCAACACTGCGCAAAGTGCCGTCTACGTCACTATGCCAACGCTTGAACGTGCGGAAAGCATAGTGAAGGAGCATTCGGGGAAGCACTGCATCACGCACGAGAGGAAGCAGTATCCGATTCCGATCGAGATGGTGGATGGTGCGACGGAGGTGAACATCCGTGATCTTCCGCCAGGAATCCCCGACGAAAACGTTTCCGCTGAGCTGAACCGCTTCGGTGAAGTGCTAACTATTGTGCCCGGTGTTTGGGGAGCCGGAACGCGGCTTGCCGGGATTCCTTCGGGTGTGCGCATAGTGCGCATGAAGCTGGCGAAACCCATCCCTTCCTTCATTACTGTGTGTGGTGAGATGACCGGTGTGTTGTATCGCGGACAGCAGCAAACTTGCCGTCACTGCAATGAAGCTTTGCATCACGGTATTAGCTGCATCCAAAACCGTGTGGGTCAGCTCCTCAACAGCGGTGCGGCAAAATCGTACGCAAGTACCGTTAAGCAAGCACCAGCACAAACATCTGATGCGAACACAGCATCAACTAGTACCGCAGGTACTAACACCACGGGACGACGCAAAGGGAAGGCCAAAATTACTTCCCTTACAAACACTACTAAGCCACCAGCGAGCACTGCATTGAAAGTGGCTAATCGGCTTGCGATCCCGATCGAGCCGCTAACTCTCGCTCCGCCTTCGGGTCCGAAGCGGAGCGTGAAAGCCAGTGGTGAGCAACCCGAGGAGAAGATGCGTGCTGCCGTTGGTGCCGTCGCAACACATGTAGAAAATGACGATGCTCCTACTTTTACTGCTCCTGCTGCCGATGATGCTGCCGCTGCCGCTACTATCAATGCCGCTGTTTCCGCTGCTATTGCCGATGCTGCCGCTGCTACGGATGCTGCCACTGATGCTAACGATGCGGCTGCATCTGAGCCCATGAGGGTGGAATGCCGGGCGCCTTCAGGTGCCTTAATGTTCAAAGAGCCGCTCGCAATCCCTTCCACATCCTTTTCCATCCCTTCCCACGACGAACCGCTTGCGGTTAAACGCAAGCAAAATCCGGAAACGGATAATGAGAGTGACGCCTCATGTTCGTCAACATTTAGTGTTATGAGCGCGTCCAAGCGTAAGCCTGGTCGACCGCCAAAAAAACACACAACTTCACTACAGATTAATTAAGTTTTGTTGCGATGGATCCTAACCCGGTAAGTAGTGATCTTGGTAGTAGCTATAATATAGCTACTATTAATATTAATGCGATTTCTAACGCGACAAAGCTGGAAGCCCTCAAAACATTTATTAGGACGATGGACCTGGACATCATATTTCTGCAAGAAGTATGTATTTCAGATCTATCGCTTCCTGGGTATAACGTAATTTGCAATGTTGATGTGACGGGGAGGGGTACGGCGATCGCTTTACGTCAACATTTAAAATTTTCCCATGTCGAGCGCAGCTTAGATTCTCGTCTGATTTGCGTTCGACTCGAGAACAATGCCACCCTGTGCAATGTTTACGCTCCTTCGGGCAGTCAGCGGAGAGCGGAGAGGGAGGATTTTTTCGGGCGAACGTTACCTTTCTATTTGCGGAATGCATGTAACCATGTTATTCTCGCGGGTGACTTTAACTGCGTGTTGCAGTCGAAAGATGTGACGGGCGCTAGAAATTTTAGCCTTTCTTTGCAAAACGCTGTAAGCAACATGGGCATGTGCGACAGCTGGGAGCTTCTCAAGGGTAACTCAGTGGAGTTTTCTTATGTCACAAGTGGTTCGGGTTCACGTATCGATCGTTGTTATGTCTCCTCTTCACTTAAAACACAGTTAAGAGCGACCAGTATGCATGTCTTGTCCTTTTCCGATCACAAGGCGCTTACCGTTCGTGTTTGCCTTCCAATCCCGCCGAGCCGTTCGCACAGCAATGGCTATTGGCAACTGAGACCACATGTATTAACTGACGCAAACCTGGAGGAGTTCGGATGCAAGTGGAACTATTGGACCAGACAGCGTAGAAATTACGGCTCGTGGATGCAGTGGTGGGTTGAGCTCGCGAAGCCAAAAATAAAGTCGTTTTTCCGTTGGAAAACAAATGAACGGTACCAAAGTTTTCGCTTGCATCATGAACTACTCTACAGGGGGTTGAAGTCCGCCTATGATCGATATGTCACGGACCCTAACGAGTTAGTGAATATAAATCGTATAAAAGGACAAATGCTTCTCCTTCAGAGACGTTTTTCCGAGGACTTCACCCGCATTAATGAAACGCGCGTATGCGGAGAGAGCATGTCGGTCTTTCAGTTAGGGGAGCAAAGGAGGAGGCGAACGGTGATCGACAAGCTGACGATTGATGACGGATCGTCCTTAACTGAGCTAAAGGATATAAATGTTCATGTTGAGGGCTTTTTCAGAAATCTATACACAACATCCGACACATCCACAACGACCACAGAAACAACATTTACAAGCACACGCGTTATTCCCGAGGACTGCGAAGCCAACAAAAATTGCATGGACGAGTTTACTTATGGTGAGCTTTTCGATGCAATTAAAAAGTCACCTTCGAGAAAGTCTCCTGGCCCGGATGGAATTCCCAAAGAGTTTTATCACCGTGCATTCAGCATCATAAATAGAGAGCTTCTTCTAGTTCTTAATGAGGCCCTCTTAGGAAAGATTCCTGAAAGTTTCGTTGACGGGGTCATAGTGTTGGTTAGGAAGAGGGGAGGAGGCTGTACCATGTCTGCATTTCGACCGATATCACTCCTTAACGCAGATTACAAGCTTCTGTCGCGGATGGTCAAACACAGACTAGATGGCATCATCGGGAAGTGGGAGATTATTTCGGCAGCGCAGAAATGTTGTAATAAACCACGCAACATTTTTCAAGCTGTTCTTTCCGTTAAGGAGAGAGTGATTGATCTGCAGAGGAAACGAAAGTGTGGTAAGCTCATCTCCTTTGACCTTTCGCATGCTTTTGATCGCGTCAATAGGAATTTCCTTTTTGAAACCATGCTCTCTTTGGGATTCCATCCGAGGTTGGTAGGGCTTTTGAGAACTATTGGTGAGCGATCAGCATCCCGCATCCTCATTAATGGTCACCTCTCTCCTTCCTTTCCGATCCAACGTTCTGTCCGACAAGGTGACCCTCTTTCCATGCACCTTTTCATCCTTTACCTTCAACCGCTCATCACAAGACTAGAAGGCATTTGCTGCGGCCAGGATGACCTGGTCAACGCATATGCTGACGACATCTCTGTGGTGACAACCTCTCCTGACAAAATCGAGCGTGTGCGAGAACTATTTGAGGCATTTGGAAGTGTCTCTGGTGCTCGTCTCAACGTGGACAAAACCAACGCACTCGACGTAGGAATCGTTAGTGCTTCCACAATAGTATCTGTCCCATGGCTACACACTGTTCAACGGCTTCGACTGCTCGGAATTCTATTTTCGAATAACATCCGAGATGACATGGGACAGAATTGGGACATCGTAATCCAGCACTTTAGATCTCTAGTGTGGCTGCATCGCATGAGAGATTTAAATCTTGTGCAGAAGGTATATCTTCTCAACACCTTCCTGCTACCGAAGCTGTGGTACGTGGCGTCAGTATGTGGCGCCAGAGCATTGGACATTGCGAAGGTAACTAGTATTATTGGTTCCTTTCTGTGGCATGGCACTGGAGGAATCCGGATCCCACTTCATCAGCTGGCACTACCACGGAAGCGAGGTGGTCTGAATCTGCACATACCAGCAGTTACAGTTAATGTTCTCTTGACGAACAGGTATCTTGCAGAACGAGAGTGCCTAGCAATCGGTGAGCCACACATCATCAGGGCCGGTAATCCACCGGATCTCTCAAGCATTCCGACTACATATCCTTGCCTGAGAAACGTGATCAAACAACTTGCGTACGTGCCACCAGAGTACGGTCAAAGGCCATCGTCTCGGCTGTTGCGGCGTATTCTTACGAGCAGATTACTAGACGCTAAGATAGTGCGTGAGACACGACAACACAGCTGGAGAAGGATCTGGAGAAACGTCAATTGTCCAGTCTTATCATCCCTTCAACGTTCGACACTTTTCCTGTTGGTCAACGGAAAAATTCCAACATGCGATCTTCTTTTCCGAATGGGGCGAATTGTGACCAACTCGTGTTTGTTTTGTCCGTTTGTGGAAACCCTGGAGCATAAATTTTCATGTTGCAGAAGAGTTTCTGCGGCTTGGGAGCTATTGCAACAGAAAATTACTGCGTTAGCTCCAGGTTGTGCTCGTTCTTTTAACTGTTTGCAATTCCCAGTACTAGCCGGAGCTAGTACTGAACAGAGAATAGGTGTTTTGCGTTTGTTTGCAAACTATATCATCCACATCGTTGGTAACAACGATGGTATGATTGATCTAGGCGTACTCAATTGTTGTCTAACGTTATAAAATATGTTATGTTTTTTTCCCCGCGTCATTCTGTTTTTGTACATAAATTAGTTCATAAGCATTAAACTTTACTCGCAAATATATATATATATATATATGTTTTATAAAAAAAAAAATGCGAGGTACTTACGTATAATGAAGTTCGACACGATTCCCTGTCATATAAACACATCTCAGACTCAGTAGCATGACGCTTCGCTTTATTTAGCACAATATGATGTTAAACCTGGCAAAACACACGTCATCTGGGTAGGTTTAAAGGGAGACGGCATCGTGCAGTATCGTTCATCTTCTCAAACTCTTTTCGTTAGTTTGCAACCAGTTTCTCATCATCCAATCCAGCTTAGCAATCCGAATGTTCTCCAACTGGGTATCGACGGCAAGTGGTGGTGGAAGCCCTTAGTTCGCTCGCCATCGACAGTGTGCGATCTTACGGATGTGCTGTAGCAAATATTTTATTGCCAAGCGAGTGATAAAATGCTGTTCTAAGGGGAATTCTAAGGAAGGTTATTTCCTTTAGCAATGCACACGTCAGCTAGCACGTGGTTGTAAATGAGAGGAATGATAAGCTCGGCTCCGCTTAGTGAGAGCTATTTATGTAAATTGTAGCTCATTCGAAGGAGATGAAGTTTTAAGCATATATGAAGACTAGATGACTCAGCTTAAGTGAATAGGGATGTTAAAGTAATCATGCAACAAAATATCATTTATTGACTTGACTCAAATGATGTTTAAAATTCAAACTGTAGTTTAATAGCTTCAAATGAGTATCATCCAAACACGTACGTCCCGTGCACGTTGCCATTCAGTTTGCCTAGTTATGATATTCATGCTAATAAATGTGATTCCTCCACGTGGCGTCCAACTAGACACTCTCAGCAATTGACGCTTCTCGCCACCAAACCCAAATGCTCTATACTGCTTGACTTTTAAGCCTACTGCACTAAAACTGTGGTCGATTTGTGTGTTATCAGTGTAAACATAGTTTCAGTTTTCCAATTGACCCCAACTTGTACCATTGGCCCTGGCAAGGGGAAGCCGGTTGGAGGTTATCTGAGACGAACGTGAATGAGATTATTTATGAAAATGAATTGGGAGGCCTTCGCAAACATAATCATTACTAGAAGAGTCCACTATCTCCAGCTGGATGGATGATTATTTTTAGTTCTTTGTCCAAAAATGAAAGAGTTTAAAACCTCCGAATGTTTATTTAATCATTTTTATGTGATTTTTTGTTGCTGTTTGAAACACTTCTTTGTGGCATCCTCTTGTGCACATAAAATACGATTCCCAAATGTTTACCAAACCAATTTGGTCGCACGTAATCAGCTAATTGGGTCTAGTTTTACATCTGCCCGATCGGCCCGAGGGTCTGCCCCATAGTGGGTGATCTAAGATGGGGACATGGAAAAAAACGCACCCCATCCCCGCTGAATCCATCCCTTGCACAACGCACGCAACGTCCTATTTAATAACACGCAGCACATTTGTAACACAAAGGGGAGCGATAGAGGGGAAAAAATATGATTAAACATGTAAAAAATGTTTCCCTGCTTATAATACATAAAAACGCCACATTGTTGCATTTTCGGTTACTCAATCACTTATGCCTCGTTTCGTGCCTGACACACAAAGTGGTTCCAAATGGTTGTGTCGGGTGAGCGGAAGCATTTCCATGCCAATTGCTGGGTGCCCAATTCCCAAAATCGCACTGCCTCGCTTCATGTGTTGCATTTTCCGCCCGCTGAGCAGCCGTTCTCCGTTCCATTTTTCCATCGAGTGAGAGCGCTTTAGGGGGGTAGGAGTAAAGTCGAGAAGTGTAAAACAGCTTCCAAATTAAATTGAAAATGCACCCGCGAAGCGACGCGTCCATCGACCATCGATTGACCGCGTGCGCGCGTTACGTCGTTATCATCGAAACGGTTCCGTTCACTTCCGCGCTCGATTCCGGGGTTTTACGGGGGACGGGGGGTCAAAAGTGCGCCAGAAAAGTGTTATTTCGACTGACCACGTGGCCACTTTTGGGGAATGAATTTTCATTACACATCTTTTCGTCGCCGGAAAGTGATAAAGCCAAAAGCAAACGGGGTAAAAGGTGAAGAAATGATAATGACCGAATGATAATAATTTTTACACCACCCGCAAATGTGAAAGTTTTTCCACACTTTTGGAAGGGGAGGTAGGGGTAGGGGGGGGTTGATTATCCACAATCGGTGGAATTTCTGTTTCGTTTCAGCCAACAAACAAAGAAGGAAAGTGAAATGGTGTGCAATATTGTTCAGTGACGAATTAAAACCCAGTTCGGGTTTTCCATCGCTGCTGCTTTACCATCATCTTTCTAGTTTTTTTTCGTACTATTTTTGTTGCGTGTTTTTTCATCTGCTTCTTCTTCTTCATTCATTTTTCCGTTCCATGTTTGCTCTTTATTGTTTATCTTTAACGCGAGCGAACCAAAACTATTTGCTGTGGGTTGCATCATCGTATGGGAAATCGGGCGGTTGTTTGTGCGAGGGTGGTTTGCCTTTTTTTTTTTTGGAAAATGTTGTTCACACAATTTAATTCTTTTATTGTGTTTTCTCTGCCGCCAGTGGTTGTCAATGATTTGAGTGTGAAATAGAAACAATTGGATTTTTTTTGTTTATTTTACGAGTGCAGTATAAACTCTAAACCATTCTAAAGTATTTTTAAAATCGTGTTTATATTCTTGCAAGATCTTATAACTTTTAACATATTCATAGCTATCTTTAAATTGTTTATTTTAAAATATTCGAGTCATGAGTATTGCAAAGGGGACGATTTGTACGGGGCTTGAACCCACGGCGGGCATGCTATTATATTGAGTGAGTCTACGATTTTTCCATGGGACCTAACCTTTAGGCTATTCCTTTATGGCTGTGGAAGTTATTCTGCATAAAATGTTGTTATTTGCCGAGCTAAATAAGTTCATGTTTTGCATTAATGAAAACTAATTGCTAAAGATCGAATTATGAGCTTATAAAATCACAATTATTAAATTATTACTTTATTGTATACCAATTTTACCAATATTATTGTATATCATTATCTTCCAATTCGAAAACTATCATCATTACAATAAATATACAAAATAATATGCAAAGAACGAGTTGCCGGCCACTGAATAACGGCAAATGATTACAATGTTTCATTTTGAAACGTTCTGTTTATGCAGAAAAAAAGAAAAAAAAACAAATTATGAAACACTATTGAGCAAACAAGCCAACCCTCAAACAAAAGAGACAGCTTATTAAACAGTCTGGTGTTAGTTATTCTGCGCTCAGTATTTGCTAAAAGCATAATGCATACTGATCTATGAATTCAAAGTGTGCACAGATAAATTTGTAAATAATAGGCCTACGATTCCAGTGGAGTTGATCTATCACCGGACAGCTACATATTTATGAAAAAAATGTAAAATTATACAATACAGTTGGTAATTAGTAACCATTTTTGGAGGATTGCTGATGCTTATTCAAAACAAACTATTTTAGGAAATAAGCGAATAATTGTATACGCTGATGATCGCTGATGATCGTCTGGTATAAATGACAATTTTAAGTTGCTAGAAAGTTTTATAATTTATGTTGCTATGTATCTGGCATACCTAAAAAAACTTTCATGCTTTCTGTTTAATAAAAATACGAATTATTCGCTTTTTATTCAACGCTCTTTATATGAAGCTAATAATTACCAACTTCCAAACTCTTCTACGCATACCTTGCATACATTTCATACCAGTAGCGTGTATTTTAAAACATGCTTTCCCTTCGAACGTGGGCTGAAAATGTTCCCACCATTCGAATGGTTTCATTTTCGATGTTGTCTACCCTTTTCGATCGGACACATCGCACGCAACGCCGACCGATCGGTCCTTGTCTCATGTCCCCTTAATCTGCATAATGAGGTACCATTTAGCGGCTATTAAGCGATTAAAACCTAATGCGATCGTAAGCATCCGTTGCGGGAAAGGGCTCCGATGCAGAATGCCGGGAACCAAAAACAACGAAACGAAACCGTCACCGGGAGCTTGCAGGTGGAAAACAGAAACATTCCCATTGGGCGCCATCGAGAGTAAAAATGGGTCTAGCCAGAGCGTGCTAAAAATAAAACCCTTTCGCATCCCGGACTGCCGCCAAAGACAGAGGGCAGGTGTTGTCTATCGTACCTATCCTGGTTGATGATTTGGTTGGTCCCGGCGCGTCCTATAAGTAACCGGAGTCGTTTGCCCCACCGACTCGGTTCACCACATCGGAACAGAGAGGCGATAATACGCAGGCTTATGCAATTGCTGCTCAGTGCGTCCGTTCAATTTGTTCGTCCGTTATGTTATGGGGGGTCCGAATCGAATGTCTATAGACGCACACGGGGCGCACTCAAACACACACACACAGACACACATTTCCGGTCAGTTTAACGACCGTGGTGACGGCGGCAGTGTCATTGCCTTCGGTGGTCACCGCAAGCATCAAGCGGGCAGCAACAGCAGCCGATTTGTTGATCTTGGCGATAAGGCGTTTAGTGGCAAACGGTTTGCGGTTGGTGGTGCTGGTTGGATAAATATTTAAATATTTCGGGGGACTTTAAAGTGCGTCGCGTGTTACGGAAACGCAAAGCCCTGGGACGTCGCGATCAATTGGAATGCTTATATGATGGGGAGGGCTTTTGCTTTTCGTTTGCTTCGTGCAACACGGGAAGTAATCACTAACGCGGGAAATAATCAATAAATTTGTGTTGGACCGTATTGGATTTTATTGCACCCTGCGTATTGGAATGTGAGAGAAAAGTCATGAAATGAGGATTTTAGTGGGAAAATTTTTGTGGAGTTAGGAAATGGAACGAAATGAAGTTACGAATGCTCGTCGATTGCTTTTTAATTCTTCAAATGACTTAATAAAATGGTATGATAGTAAAGATGTAATTCAATATTTATACCCAAATCGTTCCAAACTGGGTTTTGTAAAAAATACGAATAAATTTGTAAAGGAATTACTTATGTTGAGCAATACAATTGATGACTAAAATAATTACAGTTAATGTAATATTATTTCAGTAAACCCATGCTTATTCTTTATGAATCACTCAGAGATTATTGAATTAATGCTATCGATTTTCTGTATTGTCACTACATTACTAAATGCCTTATTTATTTTTATAGTACTTTTTAAGAAAAAGTTTGAACTAAAACTTAGTATAAGTAGTCTCATTTACCTTACATAGATCTTTATTCGACATTCCCAAGTACACTTCACCAAGTCCTCACCACCCATTTTCCCCAGATATCGATCGACTCAAATCAGATCCATTAACCATCCTTTAGTTGACCTAATCCTCTTGATTTGCACGAACTTTAAATTACTTTAAGAAAATTTATCGATCATTTTGAATTCAAAACTTTAGTACCATTTTCAATGTTATTACCAAGAACAGGCCAAATATTTCATATACTAATAAATCGCAATTTCAAAGAATTAACTTGCTGTTGAAAAGATAAAGCAATTTGATCTCAAGGTAGACAAAATATCTGTTCTATCAAACTAATATACGGTCAGTTGGAAGGGTGCACAATTATGAATCCTTTTTTTTAGGTTATATTCTATCTATATTGATATTATATTTTTTTGTAATATTAAATTAAATGCATAATTAATCAAGGAATATCATATCAGAAAAAAGGACTTCATCGAACGCTGCTACACACGTTAATAGCATTATATTACGGAGGATCGTTTGCAAAGTTTTTCCGATTCAATTTCCAATTGGAACAACATTATTCTTAGCTCGATAGATAGATAGTTGTTGCTGTTCATATTGGATATTGATGTAGGGATCTTTTGGAATATTAAACCTTAAAAAAACTTCCATTACATACATAAAGGTAGGATAAAATACAGATAAAGGCTTGAGGTTCGCGACAGCTGGCATAATTTCACATCTATCGCTATTACTATGTTTTAAAGTAAATATGATGTATATGATATTTCACTATTATATAATAAAACTCTTTTCAGATTTGTGCGGTGTAAAAAAAAGCTAAAATCTTATCAATCACGATCACACCTCGAGTGCGATAATGTGTTTTAACTATCTTCCCTACCCATACCACGTGGAAATCGCGCGCGCGCGCGACAGACTGCTCGCAACGCTCCAGACAACGAGTTTTATTGTGCGCAGTGCAAGAGTTTTGTTTACATCCGTGATTTTATGTTTCTTCCATGTGCCGTAGGGTTTCCACAAACTGGACAAACGCTGTTGTTGTCAACGGCAGAGCAACGAGGTAAAAATGAAATGGAACAAATAAACCGTGGAACAACCTGGTGAGGCTGGCCGGGCCCACAGGGGAGCAAAGAAATCGACGGACGCCAAACACGAAAATGGGCAAACTATTCCCCAGAGCTGGCCAAAAGGCAAATAAACGGGAGACGAACGAGATTACCGGTGCCCGATAAGGGATGAATGCTCGTCACGCGGTGTAAGGATTCCCTTAGCGCCTTTTCTCTCTGTCTCTCTCTCTCTTCGTTGTAGTTGCTGTTGCTACCACAGGAACTGGTTCTGGTAGTGGAAAGGTTGTCGTTTTGTATTTTTGTTTTTTGTTGTGGAACACATTTCTCTGCCCCGAACGGGGTCGATTTGATAACGAACCATCGCTGTGGGATTTTTTTTTGTTTTTATACGGTGCAGATTTATGCTGCGAGCTTGATGATTGGAGCTCGGGGTGGAATTTTTTTAAACCCAAAAAAACACTCCAAACATGCCCCGAGGGTATGATGAATATCTCAATCAAGGTCCAGCTGGGGGTTTCATGGGGAGAAAGAAGAGAGAGAGAGAGAGAAAATAAAAAAGCGACGTCAACGTTGGTATTGATTTCCGATCCGTTTGATCCGTGGGAAATGTAATTTATTGCGTGATTTTGCTTGCGGTTTGCCGTTTAGGTGTATCGGGAGCGATGAGGGAGGAAACACAAGGGAAATACAAATCGTATGCATATTTACGTCATAAGATTTGGAGCAATCAATGCAAATGATAGGGTTTCGGTTATTGGGCAATACGTTTGTGTAGCAGTGTGTTCAAACAAATCGGGGGGAAAACTGTGAAAAAGGACAAAAAGCTTGAAGTTGTTGTTGCGCATAAAGAAATCAACCTTTTCTACCAGTTGCTACTTTTATCTTTTGACTCTACAAGCATTATGTTTTGCTCCGAACCCTGCAATCTTCTTTAATTTATGTGTTTTAAAAACATGATTTTTCTCGCTTCAAATTGGGTCCCTGCGTCCTTTGAATGTTTGGCGGAGCTTGAATACACCTGGGACGTGTAAGAAAAGCAACAAAGACGCAAATAATAAGCCACTTATAACAGCGATCCCTTTAAAACACACTCACAGCACATAATAGGCATAATAGGTAAATTAATTGGTCTTCACGCTCATTAGCCTGTCCAGTGCTGGGCACGTGGTAGCAAACAACGCTTCGCGTAAAAACGGGAGTGTTTGATTTAAATGGTTGCTCTTAAATTTCCACCCCAACTGTCGGTAAAGAACAGGTAAAGTTTGTGTGTATTTGAGCTGTGTGTGCTGGTGGTGCTTTCGCCATTTTTTAAATTAGGTCACTAATCGCTTGGACAGAGGAAGTCGAACGGTGGCAGTAGTAGGGAGACAAAATGCGCAGTTGGCTTCATAGGAAACTGTATGCTAACAACAAAAAAGACAGCGGAATGAAATTCCGGCCCAAGATTGCATAATTTAATGAAGGCACACAAAAAACGCTCGAAAAGAATGTCCGGTTAGGAGGAAAGGAAAATGAAGCTTTGGGCGTTGATGACGTTTTTGAGGGGGGCGCTACTATTGTAGCTAATAGATATATGGCACGAGGGAAGACATATTGATTGCTTGGACGCTTTAATTATAATTTCATCTTCGCTGAGGGGCAGCATCGCTTTAGCCTCAGGTGTTTTAGATTGAAGCACAATTAGTTTTAACAAAATTTCCAATTTACTTAACAGTCAGTAAGATGGAAATGGTAATAGTGTAACAGACCGGAGGGTGTTATATATGTAGGGGTGAAGTTTGACACTTTGGCGTTGTAAGAAAGGTTGAGAATGAAACAAATCTAAAAAAATGTTTTTATCAACTATTATCCATTCATACGATGATAAAATACAAATGATACGATATTAGATAACCGTAATATTAACATTGTTATTCAATCATCAATCATCAGTAGTATTAACATTGATAATGGTCCTCAACACGTTGGAACGAAAGACAAAAATCCGTTCGTCGCTTACGGTTTTGCGTTGCCGCTACAAAAAATTATTCAAAACATATTTTTTTCTTATAAGAATGAAATGGTGCTCTTTCTGACTTACACAGTCTACAGTGTGCACTGCTAAAAATACAAAACTTGGCTAAACGTTATATGCCGTAAGGTTTGCAGGATACTCATATTCACCTACAAATCAATCCGCTATGAATCTGCAGCTCCAAACCTCATGGAGCTCTCACCTCTCACTATACAAATGAGAACGAACGTTATCGTGTAGTATAGTTCATTTCCTTCGTGAGTTCCCTTTTACAAAAATCCTCCCCAAAATCAAGGAGGATGAAAAACACGCCTACTATGATGTGAGGAAATGTGTGTCGCGGCGATCGGATTTTCGTCGTTCGTTCCAACGTGCTGAGGACCACTGTTTTAAACTCATACAGTAGAAGTAATTTACTTCTTTACTCACTCTTTTAGCGACTAACTTACCTATTCTGTTGAATATTCACTTAATGAATTACTTACTTGAATGTTTGCATACTTACTCAATTATTTGTTTGCATTATTACTCCCTTACTTACCCACTCATTTACCTATTTGATAAAATACCTAGTTTCTTTTACATTTGAATAGCGGAACTTGGGGCAAGTGTGCCACCTTAAGCATTTCAAGTTATAACTCACAAAAACGTGTTTTTTCTAAAACCGATTTAAATCTCATAACCATTTTACATCTATTTCCTCACTTATAAATGAGTTTCGCTTGAAAAAAGTGCAAATAAAACAGTTTTTGAAGCGTTTTAAAAAGGGTCCAAAAAGACGTTGTTTTTTGGGCTATGGGGCAAGAGTGCCACTCGTATGGGGCAAGACGGCCACCTGGTTAAAATAACCGTATTTCTTAGATAATTGGAAATTATTACGTTTGTACCACTAGTGTATGTATTCCTACATGTATTTAGTCACCAATGAACCCTTTTTGACCACCAACTGTACCACAATATGGTTTGTTACTGTTCTGTTTTTCTGGCGTGGAATCCGCTCACAATAGCGCACCATTCCGCAGCACGCCACAACAATGTTTACATTTTTGACAGCTCGCGCCTATGAAAGATGGTGGCACACTTGCCCCAAATAGAGATGGCACACTTGCCCCAAAAGTTGTAACTTTTTTGAAATTGAATTTTTCAGTGACAAAAAGAAAGTTTTTTTCAACTAACCCCACAAAAAATTTCACGTTTTCTCAGCTATACGGTGGTGTAAATATTTTCTCGGTTGATTGTTCGCATGATTTTTGAGAGCTTATTTGATTGGATTAAAAAATTATAATATTCTGCTCAATTTTGAAACTCAAAATAAATCAGTTCAAAAAATTGGGAAATATCGATTGATCTATATGAAATTTGGCTCAGTATACCCAGTCATTGGAAAGCAACCAACTGTATACAAAATTGATCATTAAACTAAAGTTTTCAAGGAAAAATGCTTGGTGGCACTCTTGCCTCGTATGGCACACTTGCCCCAAATTCCGCTACTTATTTTCTTTATAATTGCTCATGCGTCAGGATTTATCTTAACTATTACATGCTCACTTAGTGGTTTATTTAGATACATAGTAATTATTGATAGTTACTACTTCCTTAATTACTCAGTAATTCATCTTTTTGCTTCTTATTTGCGTATTTCATAACTTTCTTACCAAGTTACTAATTGACATAGTTTATATCATTTTACTGATTCATTTACTCTTTTTTTGTTATTTGCTCAAATATCTTACTTAATTATTCACGTCCTTATTTATTTATTTACTTACATATTTTCTATATTTCTTATTTACTTATTTGTTATTTTTACAACAATGATATTTATTGCAAACTTCTATAATTTTATCGCTTTATCAATTAAATATTAACGTAACCGATTTTTATTTTGTTTTATGATTTCAAACTTTGTTTTGGAACAATTTGACTGTATATAGTTTGACTTAAAGTCATTCAAAGCCTTTTTGAGAGGACCGTTTTGGGAGCGGTTACGCTATTTAACCAACTACCGCCAGTCAATGACCCATCCCACCCAAGCATGTTCACAAAATGAACCGTATCTCAGTAGCAAAGCGGATCAATTGGTACAATGGTTCTATCTTTTATCGTGCCAAAGATGCCGCGCAAAGAATCGATCGGAACGATTACAGCGCGACATTGCGGCAGCCACAAAGTCTCCGAAGGAAAACTATCAATTTTAAGCTCATTATTGATTGCGACCATTGTTGTGTGTGTTGGGTGTTGGGTGCATAATCTGCCACCCCTCTCTTCTTCTCGCAGCATCCGCACGCGCAACTCCCGCGCAACGCCACAGTGCTGCATTTGTCGCTGCATAATAGAGTGGAAGCGGGCGTCGGGCGATTGAATGCGCACCAAACTGCACACTGTGAAGTGCAATCAACGGGAACGAGACAATGGTGGTACGGCTGCGGGTCGATACGCTAACCGGGCGTACATCCGTACGGCATCCGGCAATCCGCGGTGACCGTGGTGGGTGGCTCGGGTGGATTGACTGTAAGTACGCGAGTCACGTCGTTGGTTTGTGCCGGTGCGTTCAGTGTCTAAATGTTGCCAAACCAAGGTCACCGTTGAAGCGTAACCGGCCGCACCATTGAATAGAGAATCGTTTGCGGTTTTTTCGTCGGGAGGGGATGGTTGGCACTCGCAAAAAAAACAAACGGTCCCAATGTCTTGGTCTGTTGTTTTGTTAGCAGACACTGAATAGATAGATATAATTTATCGTGTGTCATAGCGATTGTTGATTGTGTACGAATCATGTTACGTTCCTTTCTGTCGACAATAATGCTTTGACGATTAATTTGTACTGTGTCTAATTTCATCACTTTCAATGGAAACTCTTCGAGAATGATTTCTGGCGTTGGTGGTTTCTTGAGTGTTTGAAGTGTTTAGGTCTTGATTATTGCTCTGGATCCGGGACTTATTTCTGTTGTCTCCCTCTTGCGATATTTTGGCTCTATTTTTTTAGTCGGATTGTTTATCCAGTCTCTTTTTAAGTCTCTGTTTAAAGCCTTGGTCTCTACTTCAGAATGTAGAATTTCATATCTTGTTTATGAAATTGTCCGAATAATTGCTATTTCAATTTTAATGAAATCCAATTGTATTAATTGAGAAAATTCTGTAGCAATAATAGAAAATAATCTGCAATGATAGCATTTTGATAACAAAAAGGTTTTAATTTATTTGCGTCTTAATAATAATACTTTTCTTAAAATCTACTATAATAAAACAACGAGTGGAAACAGATATGGCAACAGTTTTGTCATGTCAATGTAATTTCCCAACGACGCCAGTTGAATGACACATACGCGCGCGCGGTTGCAACAAAATCAGCAACACACTTCCTGTACCGATCTCGAGGGTGAACGTGAGCCACTTCACAGCGACCCTTTGCAGCGACAAATCAATCAGCGAGAAAATGCGGGCTTTAGTCATGTAAGTCCGTTCGGGCAATTGAACAATTTCGCACGAGCGAAACCACCTCGCCGGTCTGACCGGGCTAAGCCGGCCGATAAGCCGTGACTGGCTAAGTTGGCTCGCTTCCCCATAAATCATCGTTTGGAAATGTGCTGCGTGGTAGCGCTGTTGCTTCGTTGCGGTAGCGTTCAAATGGCTCGAAAGCAGCGCCTCTAGGTATCGGTTGGGTAAGACACATGTGTGCCCACGCGCACCGCGAGTCGGATATGTTAGGCCGTTGGATTGTTTTATTGCTATTTACGATCGGTTCGGTCCGGGTCTGGTGGAGCACCGAGACAGTAGCGCACGTTCCAACGAACCGCGCTTGGTTCCGCTTTGAAATCTCCCTTCGGAAAGCCCTTAGCACAAGCGTCCTTTTATGGTTTTGGTGGGTGGCCACCAATGGTCAAAGAATGTCTGGTTAATGAATTCAAGCAGCTTCGATCTCTTGAGGCCTCCGGGACTTTTACAAACGGAGATGATCGTTCGTTGGTCAAAGCCATGTTCCGAGCCCAGGAAGGGTTAGTTTTCGTTTTGAAAAAAAAAGCCCTCCCCATAAGTGAGTGATGATCGCCTACCATTAGCGGTTGCCTGTGAATGATGTCGATAATTGAATGCTGATCCGAAGGTAAAGCTGCCCTCCTGTTTGCTGTTTGCCCATCAGCCGACCCCATAAATGGGCGCGTGAGCAACATGTTTCGTTTTTTTTCTATCGTTTTTGGTGCTTCCTCATCCCGCAACGGGAGCGTGTGTCCACACGAGCCACACGATGGCGGCGCCACTGAAGAGATCGCCCGGCCGTTTCGATCGAAACGAAGTCGACATTTGATAGATTTCCGCCGCACTGAATACGTCGTGTGCACAACTTGCACTATAAATGATTGGACGGACACTTCAAACAGGCGTTTTTGTTTGCCTTGACATTAAGCAGAATATGTGTGATGTTTGAGCAGAGGTGGTGGACAGGACACGCGTTATTTTTTGGACACGAGACACTTCTGGGTCTGAAGCATGAAACGAAAGTGAATTGAAAGCATAGCGCAAAAGCCTCCCTATAATGCCGTCCACAAGGGCTCATTAATATTAATCTCAACACACTTCAAGCAAAAAAAAAGAGGCAAGTTTGGCAGCAACGGTCTGGTAGGTTGATTTTGAGCAGTGCTTTATAAACATTTGCTCTGCGAATCAATCGATATTGGGCCATATGGAGGGAAGGCATCTGTACGCTTTAATGCATTTGCGATGGAACGAAATCGATTCCCAGTAATGTCCAAATAAGATTGCCCATGGAATGATGGAATGAACATGGATGGAATTTTCAGCTACATATTCATGCTGTTCAGACGAATTCAGTGCAATGGTGTAGAAACATTTGATCTCTGTATGCTTTTACTTGCATATTGTTAAGTTTTCTTGTTTTACATAGAATATTATGTTGCATTATGTATCTTCACTCATTTTAAATAAAAAATTTCTAAATTATAAAAGGTCTAAATAACTTTTATAAAATAATCCAAATTGTCATATTTCAATTTCAATTTCAATTTTCAAAGAAAAGATCAATTTAATTCTGGCCATCAAGACATTTTCGTTGTATAATTAGAAATTGTATTGTTTGAATAATACACATTATGACATTTTCACATTTTGCCTCAATAATGCTGCTTTTTTAACATTTATATAAATATGTTTTTTTGTTATTTGTCTTGCAGACTTCTTCTTGCAGACAGACTAAAAAATGATTATTTTCTATAGATAGACATTAGGTCAGGGTTATATTTTGTTGACTGTTTGTAGCGTGAACAAGCATATCTCTGCTTTAGATCAATGCACTAAACGTTGCAGCAAGAGTCAGCTTGGGTTTCGTTATTGAAGTTTAATTATATGCTATTGTGACTGATAGTGGATGGATTTTATTGAAAATAATTTGGCAAATTTATTTAAATGCGGTTGTAATTGCAACTTTTTTTCAATACTGAATCGAAACGTCGTTTAACATAATTAAAAAAAAATTGTTTCAAACTCACTTTTGTTTCAAATATTTATCATTCTATTTCGCATCGGAATTTTAATTTCTATTGATTAATTAACTTATCGCTTAGAGATCGTCTTAATATTTTTTCCTGCATTGGCCAGGTTATTTATTTTATTTATTTTATTTATCGGATTTGTGATCTACATGAAAACTTAATTATTACTTTAACTAACATACGGAGTCGATCCATACAAGGTGAGACAGAACGTGAAAGACATTCAATTGCAGCGATCGAACGAGACGTGAATCAATATAAGAACAACATTGCAAACATATTGCCTGTATTCTAAGGACTACTGTTGTCTAAGTCATTCTCTGAATGCTTCTTGGGACAAGTTAATGACGAAATAAGTTGCGAGATATGATAAGGAATTCATGCGTTAATAAGTGTCTATATGGAGCGTTAAAATCTATCGACGGTAGCAGTGCGGGAACATCCATGTGGTTATTTAACAGTCCGGAAATAAATATATATTTCACTATCTCACGACGCTTTGTAAAAGGTTCAAGTCCTAATAAAAGACAACGTGAATTGTACGTCGTTATAAGTATTATTGAAAGAATTAGTGGGCCGGTCTGGTGGTACAGACTCGTACGATTCATCAACATGCCCGTCATGGGTTAAAACCCAGAATGGACGAAGGACTGACTATCCTGCTATGCTAATAAATAAGTTACTGAAAGCAAAACCTGTGTTACAGGCGGGCCTTGATCGACAACAGTTGTTTGTGCCTAAAGAAGAAGAAGAAGATAAGTATTAGTAAAGCAATTTGTGTGCAATAATTATGCACCAAGTATTCGTTGAATAAATTAAATTAAATTAAATTAAATGTAACTAAAATATATTTAGTTTTTTTTAATAATTGGAATCCTGATTTGAAATCTTAACGTATTAAATCTAAATATTTCTATATTGCATGACCATGATTTGCAGAGGTATTGGTATAATCCTGTTGGTCCAAACCATTTCTTGATGCTATTATCTAATTTGCTAAAGACCGTAAAGGCCAACATGTATATTAAATAATTAAATACATTTAACATTGCCTGATTATACATCCTAGACGCGGTAATTCGACCAAGATTGTTTTTCAAAACTAATGATGCAGCTTATTCATTCGGCCATGTTGGCTTTATTCCTGGTAGTAACTAAATAGCATGGAAAAGCTAAAAACAGCAAGTGTAAATATACTTGTTTGCTATCAAAACCTCAAAATAGACAGTTTACATTCTAAACGAAGGCTTTGTTCTGTTTGTTTTGCTGTTTAATATTAACCCATGAGCTACTTGAGCTACACTAGCTAGTGTGCGCATTTCACAACTTTCACCGACTATCCATTGCCAACTGTGGCAAACATCTCTCTCACGACAGGAGCTGACTGTGAATGTACTCTAAGATAGCTCATAAGAATGCTGCTACAAACGTATTTCATACGTGTCCCTAGCAGCCATTCTTACCAGTGAAGTCATCCCGTAAGTATATTGCAAAAGTTTTCAATAGCTTGCTCCAAACTTGTACATCACTTTTAGAAACATCACACACACACACGTTGCATTCTCGTCCATCTGTTTGTGGAGAGGAATATCTCTACCGCGAACTGTATCTCTTCCACAGCCCCAGCCCACCCGATCCCACCCGATCCCACCCGACACCCGGAAGCGACCGATTTATGTTGGAGGAGATTGAATCGTTTTCATTTTCCCGCTGTAGGTTGTAGTTGCAGTTGCATCAGCCTTCCCCGAAGGTTTCCATTTCCGGGCAGGGGCCGAACGCACCAACACAATGGAATGCATTGGAACAGCGAATCGGTTGTTTGGTTTTAGCAGTAAATTTATGATAAGCGATTGTCGGCCGGCTCGGATGCTCGGACAATTGCTTTAGCATTTGGGCTAACGTCAAACATTTACCGACCCTGTCTTTGGAGAGTGATTAGAGTGGGACGAAGTTGTTGTCAATCATGATTTACGTACCGTTGGGCTGCACTTGTTACACAAACACACAATGACTGTGGCTGGACTATATGTGTTTCGTTGCATAGGAAGCAGCTTGATAGCTTTGATTTGTGTTTTAAAGGCGCTGTCCGGTTGAATAATGGTTCCTTCATTATCGTGCGAGAAACAGAGAGGAACTTTAGCAAATAAAGCAGACGTTAATACGACTCTCAGCCCACAACCCACTTGTGTGCTTGTGAGCTGGTGCCGAAAACGTTGTTTTTCCCCTGCAACCGGCACTGTAAACTGTTGTGGAAGGTTGTGGAAAAAAAACTGGAGTACTGACTGGCGTTGGCCAGTTGTTTACAGCGTTACCGCAAAACACTCTTTACGGCCACGACACTGTCATTCATTTTCCACCCTCGTAGGTAGCGTTTTTCCCTCTTTTCCCTCCCATTGCAATTGTCACCCTTTCCGACACCCATCGGCATGTGTACGGGGCCGCCGTAGACAGACACGATCGTGCTGTTGCGATCGTTGTTGTTTTTGCGCCCACATGACACGCGTACCTTGAGGTTTTTGATGCGCGCGAGAGAGAGCAAAGTGTTAAATCTTTCTCCCATCAGGCGCGCGAGGGACATTTCGGGACCGTACGATACACAGTACACCTTTTCTTTCCTTTCGTAGGAGTATTACATGTCGTTGGCCGTCGTTTGAAAGATATGAAAAAATACGTATTACATGATGGTTGCGACCATATGGGAGGTGCTGCGGGTGTGCGAAGTTTATGCGGCTTGGGATGTTCTTTGCGCTGTTTGCGTTGTGTGAGGCCAGATGGATGGATGGTCCGTGAGGCGAACGCTAGCGAAACAATACAATGTGTTAGCTGTACCATCGTCATCGTTACAGAGGATGGGTTCATCGTCGGTGTTTTTTACACTTTACGTTTCGTTTGCTTCAACACCGTCGTTAAACTGTCGGCAGTGGAGACGAGACGGGGTTGTGTAATGTTGGCTTTAAAAATTAAATTGTGGTAATTATTATCACATTATTTTCGGACACGAAGAGCTATAAATTAACTGTAGTAAGGGTTTACTTCCTGATTAGTTGTGTAGGAATAAAAATGCTGTAATCTTTTCCTGAAAAATGCTACAGTTGATTGATAGCGTTATTTGAAATAAATAGAACATTTTATTATAAATATTAATACAAAAACATAAATGACTTTTATGTTAAAGACTTCAAAGGAATATTAACGTTATGAGATTTAAATGAATGCTCTCCATGTGCAAAGTAATTTAACAGTAACTCATCAAGCACTGGACAAATGTTACACTTAACCTTAACCTTAACCTTTGCTGGTGCTGGGTTCCAGTCGTCAAGCCGTACGACCTTAAAACATACAACATACGTCATGGGTTCAAATCTCGGTTAATACAAGCCTACGCATTGCTGACAGCCCTGATGTGGATATGCCAAACAGTTCCTGACAGTCAAGCCTGTTAGTGACTATGGCAGCATAAGACCGTCTAAGGATGTTGCACCAAATAGTAATAAGAAGAAGTTTAGTTACTCTGAACAAACTGTCCATGTTCAGAAGTTTCCACCTGACAAGTGATTTGTTCGACTTTGACATAAATCTGGCCGCTTTCTGGGAACGCCTACGTCTGTCTAAGCTTAGGGCCGTGTAAACCGAGTGAATGTGTTTTGTTAAATGTTATATTTTTCAAGGAAGGATGTACTCGTACCCATTGATTCTACATCACTCGATTTTGCCATTTTCGTTGATTGATTTATAGGTAAACAAACCATCCTAAAAAAAAGGGTTTTGGTTTGAGGTTCAGTGGTGTTATTAATTGCTTTATAAAGGAAACTTCAATGTAGTACCTTCTTTTTCAAGCTCTAGAAATAATTCTATGATTTGTAAACTCATATTGATATTTTAGAGTTAAGCAATATGATTTACCTTAAACGCAACAAATTAATAAACAACACACCATTCCGCTGAAGATATAAAACGGCAACTAGCAAGTGTGGAACACGTTAAATCTTTCAACAAGGCTTCAATTAACCGACAACCTCCTGAAATAGAAAAAAATAGTATCATACTTTGTACTATCAACGGTACTTGCACCCGTGCCTTCCTCCAATTCGCCGACTTGCACAGTTTGGATAATCATGATGAGCTATGGGGGTTTTTTTTTAAACCTATACTCAGTCGCTTGGAAGCACCGTTTTTTTTTGGGCAAGGCACACCAACCACGTGGTAAAAATAGCCTTCTCAATCACACTGCCATGATCACCCTATCATTTTAGATACAAAGTCCCTCGCATGGCAATTTACCTCTCGTTAGCACAATTTGACGAACCGCGGCCGATGATGAGCGAATAAGTGTGTTTGATCGTTGGGTGAACTTTTTTTGTTGTTAGTCAGTCGCTTTGCTTATTGCAATTCACATTTACACCGTGCATGTGCCGGTGGTACCTGGTGCCTGGTTTCAGGTGGGCGAAACGGTGGGCTTAAGTAGGTTAGCACGCGACGTAAAGCAATGCGTGCTGGAAAGGGTTGGTGATAATACAAAAAAAAAGAAACACAGCTCCAACACACTCCAATCCATCGGGGAGGTAAAAAGAACGGCCACTTTGAAGCTGTGACACTGAGCCGAGCTTTTTACTTAGCACCCGCTGCTAAAGATGGTGTTTGGTACGGCGTTTGTCGATTGTAATTTTCGACACAGTTGCGCAAGGAACCGGGCAATTGTGGGTGTTAGATGCGTTACAAGGGTTTTTCGGTTTGGTTTGTGTAGTTGGCGGTGTCGGTTGCTTTTTAGGCTCCAGATTCGGGGGAAGAGTTGGTGGCTTAAAACGATGTTAGTAGGTATCATAAGGTGTGTGTACTGTGCTTGTAATCTGACTGTGTCTGTGTAGAATTAAGTGGCTTTGTAGAATCAAACATTTTTCAAGCTTAATTCATCAGATGTTTTTATTTATTACATTTAATCTTACACACGAAATTACAAAAACTCGATTTTATTCAAAGTTCAAATATGTATTCAAATAAAAATAAAAATCGAATTTGTTGTAAAATGGCAAACTTATTATTATTGATAATATTATGGGAAACTTGTATCAATACCGACAAAACCACATAATGTACATATAAAATGCTATTGCCCAGTATTGCATTTATTACGTTGTTCTGCAGTGCAATATTTTGATTCTCAATCCATTTGCAAACCACAATTTTACATATGATTGAGCAACATCAGACGCACTGGGCCGCGTAATTATTTCATTAATGTAATTAATTTTATCCTAATTACAACGGATCAAAGGATTAATTAACATCACAAAGGGTAAATGTGGTTGTTTGTGTTTCTTTTCGCTTTAAAATCAATCAGTTTAATTTAAAATTGGTTGTAATTGTGTAACCCATTAACTAAACATTAGCTTTTTAATCCCATGAAGTTGTTAAAACACAAAAAAACTATTAACTTATAAAAAAACAATTTGCGCATTACATTTAGCATTTCAAATCAATCATTGCTTTCGCATGCTTTGTGATGCGTATTTATTCTATACCAGCAATATGAACCTGTCAAGGGACTTTCATACCAGGCGTTGCGTGCAGACTGCTCTTTGGGATGTTGTTATAATACTATTGGTTCGGTACAGCGTTTCAAAAGTTTGTGATCTTTGACATTTACACTGATGCGGGATGTTGATGTGGTTTGGCTGATGTTGGTCCGGTGGGTCAAACAGACTCCGTGTTATTGATAACGCACTGTTTGATGTACGGACATGGAACGTGACCGTTTCGGGAATGAAATTAGCTTCGAAAAAGCATAAAGGTCAAGTGTTCTTGACGCGCCATTAGTTGAATGTGTATTTATTTGAAGTACTGCCAATGAAAGATTCTGTTCCCTTTTCTTTTCAATTTATCTTTCAATTAAAGCATTACACCCTTAAAAGACTCTTTTTAAGAGAATAGAATACATCATGTTAAAACAAATATGAATAGCCTGAAAAGGCTTTCGATCACGTATGACTTGTAAAAACGTCCACCTTTTATATATGCTTCCAATAATTAATCCGGAACTATGAAATTCTCAAAACAGATTTTCAATGATCACAATCTATTAAAACAGCGAGTGTAAATAGCGTCACAATTACTACACACAGCGCACACAATACGCCCATCAAATCTCGCTAGCCTTCCATATGCGTGAGTTAATAACCAACCAACCTCCCTGCCCAATCGCCCGATCCATCAGTTCCCGCTTTTAGCTGTTTGTTTTTGAGCGGTCAGCGGGATGAAGGCAATAAATTTCCATTTTGTATTAATTGGATTACGCGTGCGAGATGAATGGAACGAGATTGGAAAAGCGTTTCGCTTCCACGCCACGCTACTCCAACGCCGAGATTGGCCGAGCACGTGGAAACGTGCAATTATCGGTTCGGAAGCTGTACCGTGGAAGCTGGGATTGGGAGGCTTCGATCGCGTCGTTGATTGATTGGAAACAGAGCAGAGTGAAGGAGCCCCGAAAAAAAAAAACTTCAGGCGAAAGTGATGAACGAAAAATAAAATCAATCCGAACGAGAGCGATGGAAATAGGTTGTCGGTGAGCTTGCTTTTATTTTGTGCTATTGCATTTCTATCCTCGATCGGAATCTTCTTGACCATCATACCTATGGGGTGTGTTTGATAGGGGGTACTTTGAACTAGTTCTATAAATTTCCACTGCTCGGAGTGTTTCGTCGTTTCGGACGATAATGATAGGTTTTGGCAACCAAATGAGGGCTATAATTCCTAGCAACCTCATTTGGAGAAATGGAAAACATTTCAAAATAGAACTGTGGGGGGAAAAACAACCTCCACCTTAAAATATGTCTTTTTATGTGCCAACCAGGAACACCTGGGACACCTGACAAAAAAGGACGAAGAACCTAACGATCGTTTAGAGGGAGGAGCTGCGCTTTTTATGGTCATTCGTCATGAGGGGTCAGCAGTCCTGTTACAAGCACTAATTATCGGTTCCGATTCGGCGAAACACATGTTCTCTTTCGTCCCTGTGAGACATTTTGGGATCGATATTAGACCGCAGATAGCGCGTTAACTGTGGTTGTGGTTGCGCTGTAATTGCAGGTATTTGAGGGCGATCGTTAACGTAGACGGTAGCTTACGGTCACTGCATTTGAAAATATATGTGTAATTGAGGTGAGATAAAAACACAGCACAGATCTGTAATCCACTGTAAAACTGGATGAATTCAGCGAAACATTTAACGAGATTGTCATTATCAACAACCAATTCCAAGCAACATTTATATCCCACGACTTTTGAATCTAACAGGAATCTCATGTTTTCAACAAGTTTTCTCATGAAAAAATAACGAGAAAACTTAATAGCTCGGATAATAGCTTAAATCATACATAATTGTGATTAAATATTTTACTAATACTTAAATACTATCACTAAAATACGATTTAAGCTCATTGACCAGCATAAGTTTTGCTTTCTTTAGTCATATTTAATATGGTCATATTTAGACGAATTTCATAACATTTCAAACATTGGGCCTCATCGCGAACGAAAGTCGATAACGGAGTGGATAATTTAGCCGATCGGTTAGCAAAATTCCAATGTTAACCAATTGCGTTTTCTCAATCAGAATCTTCGCTAACCGATCGGTTTGGCAGTGGAGTGGAATGGTGTTTGCCGCCATAGCAACGTGGTTAAAAAGTCGAGCAGTGGGATATGCAGTTGAAAACTTCATATAAAAAAAACCATTTCAGTCGGTTAGCCATATCTACTGCTCCACCCCAGTTGATATAACAGTGGAAAACTAAATAATATTAAAAACCATGTTTCACAGCTCGCAAAAAAGGATGTTTTATCGCTGTTTGAGTTATTTAAGATGTTTTATCACTCGATTTAGCTAAAATATTATTTTTTAGAAAATATAAATTTACCTGTTTTTTTTTTAAATAAATAATCAAAACACATAAATTTAGGTTTATAACAGGTATCTAGTTTTTATAGTTCAAGCTAAGAAATAAGAAACCAAAAAAAAACCTTTTCTGCTAATCCTTCTCTTTTATCCAACCTTATGTTATGGCTTTATGGCATGTTAGAATCGGTTCCGACACGTAAATGCAACGAGATTGGGAAGACCAGAATTATCACTAGGTACAAGAAATTATATGCAACTCATATCCGTTGGAGCGGTGAGTTCCGGTCGGAATCGTTTGCGTTGTTTTGCACCTATCGAAGGTGTTGTGCCTACTTGTACCTTCCGGACTATCCCCAAAAACTCAGGGTCGCTTATGGAAGGGTACAGCCCGGGAGTGTTCGGATTGACACACACATCGCTATGTTCCACGCCTCGTGACAAACGTGTCACCCAATGAATTTTTTTGTTCATCCATTTAAACGAATATGCACACTTGAATAGCTTCTCTTCTGAATCACATACATTACAATTTTAACGTAGTTATTTTATTTTTATCAAATCTGACGCAATCATCATCGTACGTGTGGAACCACACTCATTGTCGTATCAAGCTCGCCAGTCTTCAGTGGACGGTCCTTGTTCAAGGCATGGAAACGATCGTCCCAGGTGTTGTGCAGGGAGAGGGAGTGGGGGGAGATTTCATCTCTTGGCTTTGAATCAAATACACTTTAATTTTTTTCTTGGGGAGTGGGGGGTATTGGTCGGAATCCCTCATATATGGGCCCCTGTAGTCTTTGAGTCCCTTCGTCCATGGAGCCTCTATCGTTCATGGAGGCCCGCGATGAGACTACTGTACACACCATATATGCTGGACTTTATATCCACGGAGCCTCCTGCGGCCAATCAGTCCGCTTACGGTTAAATCCGCAATTGCGGAGAGGGCGTAGTAGGTTTAAATTTAAGTGGCCAGATGACTTGGAGGCGTCAGTCATTAAGGCCAGGATAATGGACTGGCGAGGGCGAGAGACCGTGAGCGGTTTCGGACACTCCTTATTGCACAGAATAAGTGTACCGCGTTGTTTCAATATATTTTTGCACGAGGGCGTAAAATACGGACGTTCACGGATCCAACGTTCGCGGTGGCTGGAGTTGATGGACGCACATGGTGTATGGCACAGGACAAGCGTCAGTGAAGGTGGCAAGCTCAGAAAGGATTCAAACCTCGTCCTCCAGTTCATACGATTTTGTTTCAACTATACTTGTTCAGCCTACAACCCGTTTTACACTTTACCCGGATTGTTTGAATAGGCCTACAGTCAGTACTGCCTAAGGCCTGGTGTGGATTCTTCACTAGATGGTCCGCAAATAAACAAAATTTACTATTTTATTCATTCCGCAAAACAACACCTCTAAATGTAAACAAAAGTGTGATTGACAGATAGGCAAAATCAATGGCTACTCGAATCGGAAAGAGTTATCCACCGGTGGAGAAATTATCCACCGGTGGAGAAAATTATCCACCGGTGGAAAATAAATTCCACCGGTGGATTCGAGCAAATTAACCGATCGGATAAATTTTATCGACTTTCGTTCGCGATGAGGCCCATTGTTGTAAAAAATTAATAAATTAATGTTTATATTGATCTTAACAATAGGCCTTGCCATTTAAATCATTTATATGTTTTTTTAAGGTTGATTTTTAAGACAAGAATGTGAAACACTACAAATAAGAAACTAAGAATTTAGATTTTTACCATCTTTATCAATTAAAGGAACAGTCGTCAACTCGAACGACTCAATAACATGCCCGTCGTGGATTCAATTCTAGAATGGACCGTCTCCCCGTAGCAAGGATTAACTATCCGGCTGTGTGGTAATGAATTAAGTCTCGAAAGCCTGTATAGGCCGGCCTGTTCCGCTTAGGACGTTACGTCAAATAGAAGAAGAAGATCAGTTATAGTAAACATCCATTTTTACTTGATCGAGCAACACAATGTTTTCTACTAGTTATATTATAGGTAAATAGGATAACAGTAGTCCACCAGATCATGCTTAATTGATCACAAAAGACATTCATTCTACAGATTAATTTCTATCCAATACAGCGGGTGGAATAGAACATCGTATTTCACATGTTCTTAGGCCTTTTGTACATGTACCTTTGGAGCAATAGCTCATAATTTATCGAACAATGTACATTTCCTCTTAGCTTTAGCTCATATTAGGCAACATTCTTCATCTTTCGGTTCATTCTTATGTCTTGTAATTGATGAGAAATTATTTGCTGAGATGGTACAAGTTTCTTAGTGAGTTCTTAATACATTTGGGCTAGATCATCATCTAGCATCGTCTCTTGAGTCCCAACCTCAAAATTTTGGGACATCATCAAATCATATTTAATATTCCATATATTTGCAGAAACTTATGTTTCGTTTCAAATGTTACTGTTGTAAAATATCTAATTGTAAAAATAAGCGCTTACAAAGATGTTTGATGATAAATTAAAAAAAACAGTGCTATCTGATAAAAAAAACAGCTGATTTACTGAAACACAATGAGATATTTAGTTATTTTAAGATGCAATTATGCTTAATATATTACCTTTACAATCATTTAAAATGATTTTTTGCTACGCCAATCAAAACACGTGCGTGAAAAAGCATTACGCTCCACCGCTCGGCACACAAAAGAAAGCAAAACCCAAAATGATGTCCACAGTATACATGCACCGCACAATAAGCAGGATTCAATTCCATGCCCGTCATTACGCGCCATAATCCAAATTGGAACGCATCCCCAAAGGAACAATAAAGTATAACACACACTCGCTTTGGCTCGTTCTGCACCGCTAGATTTTAGCCTTTGATTTCCAAAACTGCCTCATTGAGGTTCCCTTTTTTGCAGCATTTCGGTTAGGACAGCTGCGGTTAGGAACGACCGAGCTGAAGTGCTGTGGCCGGCAGCCGAAAACCGAACAACAATGCCACAATGCTCCGGCTGCCACATCCTGCGTTCCTGTGCAGAGATCACGGTGGCAGTCTGAGCGCGATTTAGTGCGCTTTTGATGAAGAAACGGCAGGGCTATTATGGCCCAAGCTGCTGCTGCTGCTGCTGCTCCTGCTGTCAAATGCTTTCTGCTCCCGGGGGAAACCTACCAGCACCAGCACAGAATGCCTGGTTTTTATTTATTTATTTATCGTTCCGTTGTTACGCTTCCAAAAACCTCATCAGGAACATAAAAACACGGATGTAATGAGCGCATCGGGCATTTTGGGGGAACCCAGGGAAACACCTGACATCGTTCGTTCTCCGGCCAAACTACGCGTAAATGTTGCCGTGCTGCAGGTTGCCTGCCGGTTAGAGCCTGTGCCCCCGGACGCATGCTTCCTGCGTGTGTGTCACGCGCACGTCACGATGCTCTAGTAGCAGGCTCTGCGATGTAGCACGTGCGCTTACCCATTTCTATCTAGCCCGTAAGCTGTCGGGTTCAATTTCCTTAGCACCGGCTGAAACTCGGGCGTACGGCTTTGGCCGGTGCAACCTCCGGGGCAGACCGGCTGCAAACCAGAACGGTTCCGGTCGGATCTTGCGGTCGTCGCTCGTCACCGGCGTCCCGTACCGATCCTTTAACCTTAATTTTCACCCGGCATCCTCCGTGCGCCGATTAATACACCATTAAAACAAATGTGACGTGATGTTCGATTTTCGGTTTTGTTTTCGGAGGCGTATTTTCATCTTTGTGATACCTTTGCTGCTGCTGCTGCTGGGCCAAGCGGAGAGATGCCCGTAGGATCGGCGTGGGCTTACTGTCAAAGATCGGCCCTCACTGGTTGCAGGATGTTACCAGGGGATCCTTTTTATTTCGGTCGGGATCGGTCGCTTATGCACCTGTGTTTCGATTTTCCACTGATTAGCTTGGTTTGGTTGTGTGCTTTCGTTCGGGGGAAAGCTAATTGTTGGCAGTTGTTAGCTCCTGAACTATGGCAGGAGTTTGAAGGAAAATAAATGATTGAGGCTCATTGTAAAGTGACACACAATTACAATTAGAAAAACAGAGTAATTGGAGTTATTGAATGTGACATTGTTAATAAGAAACATTTTACTATGGAATCCAATATAACGCTAAGCCCAGTTTGAAAGTAAGATGTATGATATGAAACGGTTCTAAAGACCTGGAATACATTATAATTGTTTACATTAAACATTTTTCACGATAAATATTTCACGATTTATAGTGACAACAATGATACGAAGAGTAAAGCCGTGAATGTGCTAATACTTTAATTATACAAAAATTTTAATGAAATATAGATAACTTAATTTCTTTTACATTTAACCTACATTTGTGTAAATACTTTACTTCTATTTTTAACATGATTTTAAGAAATGGTCTTATTTTCAACCTAATGACAACAACGTTATTATAGTCATAGTAAAGGTACACGTAAATCATATTATTTTCATGGAAGTATTAAAAAACCTACTTTATTATTAGTCTTTATTATTAGTCGATATCTTCCCTCCTGAATGGTAATAATATAAATATTAACATTAATATTAAGTATTAAAATAAAGCCAATAGGCTTGGAAATGCCTTCTAAAACACATAGGATGCAATTATATGATTTCATAATATTTGTTCTTTCCTTTAATTTAATAAAATTATTAGAATTAGGAGAGTTCAACAAATATGTTATAATTTATTAATCTTTTTAGATGTTGAATTGAATAAAATCTATAGCGCATTAAACAGTTATAATGTAAGAAATGTAAATGTTTCGTCTAATTCGAAAAGTATGTAGAAGTACTGATCCTTTCCGTTGAACTACGTGTTTGATTATCACGCATATCCATTAGATACATTCGCATTTTGTAGCCTTTTCAAATCAAATGTCTTCTATCATATGTTTTGAAGGTGCCAAAAGGACGATCCTTTTAGTTATGCTGCTCACTGAGTCTCCAGTCCTACCGGGAAGGTGTTCCCCAGCAATTCTTGGAAATTAACGAGACGGGATAGCGAATGACCAATGTTAGCATAGACGAAGATGATAAAAAGCTTTTTATCATCTAAAAGGAACACACATGAGTCCGACCAAACATTGTTTATGCATACTGAATAAGTAATTCAAACCCAACGAGAATTGTATTCAGGGTTGTTATAGGTTGTAGGAATTTCATCAAATTGTTCAATTCAATTCAATTTCCCAGTTTTGCTCCCTTTCAAGCGCGATGAAATCAACATACATACCCTTCAACAGACATGTCAAATCGATAACTTTCTCAATATTCAGCTGTCCACGTGCCTGACTCGCTATCTCTCTCTCTCCCGGTGTGTTCCAGAATTTCTACTTGTGGTTTTGACCATTGTTCTGCCTGTAAACCGAACCCTTTTGATTGGGGGAAATGGATTGATATCTTCACAACTCAATACAGATGACGTAGGTATATGTTAGCAAAGCACACACCTTTGTCTTTAAGTAAGCCATTCAGCAAAAGTATCATTTGCAAACCACTCTGTCTGATTTGAATCGGAAACGGTCCCAAGATCCAAGGGGTCATATGTCCCCCCCATTCCCCCCTATACTCGAACTGATTGAAATTGCACTTGTCTTGTTAAGCACCGGGCAGTCTTTGCAGATGCCAGCACAGAGAACCCTCAGCTTCAGCGATGAACGATGTGCAAAAACAAAAACAACCTCCCAGTGGTTCATCATCTGTTGCCGAACGGACACTTGTGCTCCCGAACTTCCGACTGCCATGTGGTCGATCATCAGAAGTTAATCGAATCTTTCTCTCGACCCTTAAACCGACAGCGTTTCGTACGCTGACAAACAGTGTGTGGTTCCATTGGTGCACGATTCAATCTTGCCGAACGCCAGTGCGGCAGGAAGTTGTTGCTCTCTTAAGCAGATGGTTTACGATGAAAATCTTGAAGGTGAAGGTGTGTACGTTTCGTCCCTTCTCGCATCCCGCTTCCCAGCCCGTTTTGCTCGTATCGAATTCAGCCAAAGAGACCGGGTTGAAGGACATTCATAAAGCGTCGTTGCTCGGCTGACGTCTGGTGGCAGGTGCAGATGAACGTTGTCGGATTCAAAGTTTTAGCTCGAGCCGGCTGTGCTGGCTGGATGGGACACTGAACGGAAATACGCTTCTTGCCGTATGCTTTAATATTCAGTGCTGCTTGCTGGTATTGCTTGCTCCTTTCGGGCTGAATCTCTGTGCAGCTAGCGGTTGGTTTGAGCGGTATTACAGGATGCATTGCAGATGAGGCTTTAATGAAGTTTTGTCGGATGCAGTCCGGGTACACGACCGGATTAACCGACCAGTAACCGGTTCGCTTCGTTCTTTTGTGTGTGTGCATAGGATTTTTGGAGAGAGAGAGAGAGAGAGCGGGGAAAGCTGTGCACGATTGAAATGTGTGTTTTCAACCCGTTTAGAATATTTATCAAGCTGAACATGAATCAGATTGCTAATGCTTCCCAGGGTCGCATTCACAAAATATCACATCCAATTTTGATCACACATCGTGTGTGATTCTAATGCTCACGGCGGTTTACTTCAAACGCCCAACCAACCAACGATCCAACCATCCATCCATCCATCCATCCAGCCGTGCTCTATCGTTCGTTCGGCACAGGTTTGAATGGAATAAAATATACGCTTTCGGATGCATTAGAAATGCTTGTCTGCTTGGGTGGAATATTAGATTATAATCTTTCGCACAACGGGTTTTCGCTAATGCGCGTCCACCGCAGCCAGCATGCTAAGCAGGTTAGCACCGGGGTTGAACGAAAATTGTGGACTTGTGGACTGCCTCACCATCAGCGCAGTTTCGGGTTCGGGCACATCAACATAAAAGGAAGCAATTTCGGTGCATCGTTCTGCAGCACCAGAAGGCAGCACGTTCGGGGACAGAGATTTTATGATTAATCATGAAGCTTTTATGTGCAACTGGAAAGGGACCGCCAATTGGACAGGCAGGGTCATTGCCAGCTATGATCGGGTTGGGGAAGATCCTTCTCATGTCGTTTCTAGTCAGTTGCAGTACGAGAGAGGAGTTGAAATTAAATCAAATCTTATTCTAAGATCTTTATATGTATTTGTAATAACATTCGTGGTAAAAAGTCTTGTAGTAGAGAGATAGATTAATTAGGTTATGAGCAAAAAAAGGTTCATTTAAAATATGAAAATTCCTCAATGATTGTAAACAAAACTTTTTTCATTGATTTATTGTTTTGCATCGTTACTAAAGAATAGCAAAGTTTCATTTAAAATAAAATGTTTTAGGTTAAAATGTGTCAATAGGATTCATTCATCGTCGTGATATTCAATAGATAAAATAATGTACTATCAAACAAATTAACAATAAACGGACAACTTAATGCACAATCGGCATGCAACTCCGTAAGACAGAAGAAATGTCATTAATTTTTTGTTTAATTTGCATGTAGCTTACTGCAATAGATGAGCTTGAAACTCTTGACCTCGAGATATGTTATAAAATATGTATTACAATGAACAGTCTTGTAGGAACTGCCGTCTCACCCAGCATACGACAACGCCACCCATAAAGCTTACTGTACTGTGCCCAAATAATTGCCAAAAAGAACGTGTTACTTTAAAGACACTCCGAACGCTCGGAAGTTAAAATTTCCTGTATCTCACGCCCGGAACGAAGCGGAAACGCCCTAAGCGTTTAGGGAAAATGCTTTCCTAATGCTTTAAAATTGTGCTGGAAATAAATGCTCCCTTGGAGAGGAGTGAAACCACTCCGCAGAGACGCTTCGCGCTCGTTTAATCAGCCCAGCACTCACATTAAAGACCATCGCCAGCCCGGTAATGATCGGTATCATCAACCATTTTAAGAGAGCTTTAATTTATCGCCAACCAACACACGATGGGATGCTTTCCAATCGCCATGCCATGCAGGTGTGTCTGTGCCGGTCGAGGTTCAATTTTGAAATCGGGTAGGGAAAACTATATTGCCAGCGCGGGGAAAAAACCGCTGCCCAGACACTGGTTGGAAAACTCACACCCGGTCAGTTCTCACACCCCGTGAAAAGGAAAGTTTAGGATGGCGGAAACTGTTCGACACTGTTGTTCCGGATATTGAATCAATACGCAGGCTGGTACCTCGCATGCCCCATCTCCCGCTGGCTGGACCTCGACGCTGGCAGCGTTTCGACTGTTGGTGCTAAATTATGCAGCTAATTAATGACCAGTACCAGAGAGTGTTGAGATGGAGATTGGCGTTCCTTCCTTTTTTATGTGTTTCTGTGTCTGGGCGTGTAAGTGTTGTCGCTTCTTCGCCGCAAAACCCACTGACTCCGTTCCGGTTCGGTTACGCTCGCTGGTTCGGTGCCGGCCCCTCGCACATTGGGCGACTGATTAATTGCGCCAAAAGTTCTGCTTTCGGGACCGTTGAAAATGAATTATCGTCACGTTTTTTGTTGTTGGTTGGTTGGTTACGGCGGCAAAAGATAAATTATATTAGGACAATTTGAAGCGCTCGGCTAGAAGTGACCCCCTTTTTGCGAGCAAAAGTTTTCTCCGCTGTAAGTGGTAAGTTTTGTGCGCTCTGGTAGTTTGGTATGTAGCTTCTTTTAGCTAGTGTAAGCAAAGTAGCTAGCGCGGAGCATTTTCGTGGAATAGATACTTGATAATTGAGCGGTGAGTGAGTGTTTTTTGTTGCCGTAATAGTTTTGTATTCCTATGGTAAATTAGCCTATAATGTCCCATCGCAACATTTGGATGGCTAATCGAGATTTTGAGCACTACTAATTGAAACTGACCCTTATTTTAATAAAAAGGAACCGTTTGGTGATCCATTTCGCTATGCCGTCGTTGACTGTTTACTTTTTAAAAGCGTTACTTGTTGTCCAGCAGACTAGCTATGACAGCTGGGAAGTATGCTTCTGGAAGTTTATTTAACCTTATTTTGAAAATGTATTCTTGCTTATGTATTATTATGTATGGTTATGAATGAAGTGCAGGTATTTTCTACATGCTTTGTCTCTCTAAACGAGATGTCCGATTAGTGCAGGTAAACGTAACCATATCCTAAGTTTGTTTGCGAACTACGTCATCCACATCATTGGAAACAATGACGCTGTGATTGACATAAAAGTTCTGCGTTGTTCTTTGTAAATATTAATGTTACATAGAACCTAAGCACGTTTTCAATGAAACATTTTATAAAAAAAATTAAATCAAACTGAGAGAAGTTTTCGCTCAGAATGACAGTGCTGCTTGTCGAAAAGGTCCTGGTCTGACGGAAAAGAGTTCGGACTAGGATTATACTTGTCGCCGTTTTGGTCATAATTTGTGGGCTAGGACCTGAAACCAATTCGTGAAACTGGTTCTGTAAAAACACACTTACAAATAATATTTAAAAAAAGAGTTATATTGGCGATTCTTCCGTCTCAAGAATTAAGTAAAATATTTACTACTATTACATTTTGTATCTAAAAGCTTCTAGATGCAACAACCGTAGTTGTCTGTGTGTCTAATAGTCTGCCTTAACCTGTAAGCTGGGCTTGGCTATCAATTCTTTTTCTTCTTCTTTGGCATAACAACCCTTATCGGCTATGCCCTGCCTATAGACCAGTAGTGAGGGCATGGCTTTCAGTGTTTTTTTTATTGATGTTACCCATAGCAGGATAGTCAATCTAACGTATTCGGGGCTTGAACCCGCGATGGACATGTTGTTAAATAGTACGAGTTGACGACTGTATCACGAGACTGACCGCAGGCTATCAATTACTTGTTGTTGTGGTTGTTTTATCCAAAGTCGTAAGACTTATTGACTGTATACGCCATACATCTCGTATAGCCAAGAGGCTTTCGTCAGATTATGTTTCAGAAGCATATGTGAGTACCTATATTATATAGTTGCTATATAGTCTCAGCTTCGTCCGTCACGACAGGTTCTTTGAGGTGAACTGATTTCTCAGGCTTGATTCGTGATAGGTAAATTCTAGGATGATTTCAAAAGTGCGTTCACCTATCTGTACGTTACGTTCATGTAAGCTTGGATTAGCTATAGGTAGAGCCACTGATGTTGCTGATGAGCTAGTTTTGAATAATTTAACATCATTTGTAATAAATAATAGTTTAAGCGATCTGCTGCTACTACCATTTGGTACATCCAAACCACTTGCCAACGTTGCTTAGTTAAATTAGTTCATTAGATTAGTGGATTAGTTAAATGCAAACATTGTTCAATTCATTATAATTTCAAAAGCTTGAAGAGCAGAAAAGCACGTAATGTAGTGACCGATAGAATGTTTCGAGTTCATGTCAAGTCCCTTTATATCGATCGTCTAGCATTATAAACACAGGCAACTTTCTTCCGCTGTTACAGCGAGCACGTTGAAGAGTTGTGAAGTCATATTCGCTTTATTTTTTCTTCTTTCGATTCATAGTGAAAAGAACTAGCCAACGGCCACCAAACCTCCAGGATGCGCATCATGATCGACAGTTATGATAATCAAAAACACGCCGACTACCAAGTTCTTTCCTTCAATTTTTCGTCTCCTCCACTTTTTTCTACTGCTATTTCTGCTTCCGTTTCTGATGAAGATGAATTATTCAGAGTGCATGAAGAAGCGTAGTGCGCGGTGGTAGAGGTCTCGCTTGGCGCTCAACACAGAACCGATCTTCTGTACGGGCTGGAGGAGAAGTTTGTTTGTTTGTGAAGAGCTTTTTCCTTTCTTCCTGTCCTGTTCGATGATTTTGTGTGTCGGCTTCTTTCACCGGCTTCGGTGTCGGACAGCACGTCCAATTTGATGCGCAGCGGCAGTGGTCATCGTCCCCGTACTCATCCGATGCGGGGGAGAAAAAAGCGCAATATTTCGATTATGTAAATGATGCGAGAGTTTTGAGCACTGGAGGAGAATGGAGTAAGTTTACGTTTTTGATCGTATTTTTCGCTTTTGGATGGCTTTTCGTTTCGTCATTCTTTTAGGAGAGAGAGAAAGATAAAAAATGAAGAAAGGCATTCGGAACAGCAAGTAGAAACAAGAAAAAAAACCTAGCACAGCAAGAAGTCGTTCGTTCACTTCCACACGTATGTCAGCTTCCGGTTCGGCGTTAATTGGTAAAGGGGGTTAGTTCCGTACGGTGACCGCGCCACGTGCCGGGCCGGGTGTTTGGTCGCGAGGATGAGCTGTCATGCCGTGAAGCATGAAAGCTCACTCATTTTTTCCTCTCTCTCTCTCCCATGCCTGAACGTGACTGGTCATCGCGAAGTAATTTGAGTGAAGGTGTCGGATTGGCTCGTTTGCTGAAATCGCTTGTTTTATGGCGTTTTAATAAATGTAACGTACTTTGCAGGTTTTTGTTCTTGGTAGCATGAAGTGGAAGATGAATCACTGGTTCCTCAAACAGCTCTGATAGCTTTTCACGGGGGAGTGGTGTTCTTTAGAGCGTGTTACAATTCGGAGTGCATTAATTAAGGGTTCTGATTTAAAAAAAGAGCTTCTGCTCTTAGTCATGGCGAATATTTCGGTTTTTCGGATTCAGCTACGGTAAACAGGAGCGATATTGTGGCTAGTGGAGCTAGAGTAAAGGTAGGTTATGTTTAAAATAGATTAGATTTCATTAAAAAAATCGAGAATGACTCAGCAGTGTATTGTTAAATGAATTTACAGAAGAAATTGAATTGTTTGATGAATGATTATTAGGTTGATGGTACAACTGGTTGTAAATTATACCAAAACAGTTTCTATGTCATTTGTTTAGTTTACAGAGTATTTAAAACAAAACTTATTCCTTTAGTTTAATGTAAGGTAAAATTGATTTTTTCGTCTTAAATAACTATTTCTTGAGATAAAAGCCAATTGCAAGTTATATTATAATCTTATTAGCACGTTTATTTAAGTGATGTTAGATGCTTCAAACTTATCTTACGAAATGCCACAAGGACAAAGCCATTAGCGCTTCAAAACGAAGTTGTAATGGAACAACCATCAATTTCTCTTCTTTTGTAAATGAATGCTTTCGATTGACAAAAATGATTAAATTGAACCTGTGAGTAGCTAAATATATGGAAAAAGGCTTTCAAAACTTTCCACCAAAAACAAGAGCCTATTGTATCAAAGTGTCACCTAACGGCGCTCTATCAAATTCATAGTATCAGCTTCAACGTCCCATTTAACGAGATTTAATAAACACAACACGCACACATCCACAAAGCTCTGCCCTTTTTCTTCAATTGTGTTGCACGGAACAGTAATTCCAAGAAATTGTTACGATTATGATTCCAACCTTATCAGATCAAACACTGCATAGGGCGAACCTTGCCTGCCTATCCCAATGATTCGGCACACAATGGGCCACCGTTGTTAAAACTGTCCTTCCTGCACACATCGAAGGTGTCGCTGAAGTTGTTTCATTTCCCCGCTAGGGACAGGCATCATTCTTTAAGGCACCTTTCGTTGGTGCACATTAATGCATCTTTATGCACCTGATGCATCCTCCGTTTCACCGTCACGATGCGTTTTCTCACGAACCAACCAGACGCTGGGAAAAGGGACAATACTTGTTTTGCTTCGTTGCGTTTTACCTTCGGCGGACAGGTAAACAAAGGTGACTGGTATCTACCGTCTGTCCCATAGGTAGCAAGCCGAGACTGAGTGCCTTGTAAGACTGTAAGCCACTTAAAGGTATTCGCTGATGGTATCTCCGGTTCCGTGTCTTATGCTGATGGGATTCTAGGAAGAAAAGAGGAAGGATATTTTGAAAGGACTTAGAAGCCGTTATGGCACATCCAGAAGATGCATTCGCCGTTTTGAGATCCTTTAACACGACATTCGCTAGAAAGAGAACAAGCAAGTGCAGTGAAAAAGTATTTATGAAATAATTTAAACAATGCTTTGTTTATGATTGAAACATGTTAAATTATTTAATGCTACCATAAACGAACACAGTTGAGCTTTACTTTCATTTCTGTTATGCTGTCCATCGCTGTAGTAAAATCCCTAGGCAGGACATTACGGGTAGTAAAAGTGACACTGATCGTGGGAAAATGCATTCAAAATGAAGGTGTGGGAACTAACACGCCCATAAAGGTGGCCTGATTATTGGACACTACTTGCAGCTGGAGTGTACGACGTGCAGAAAGTTTGTATGCTAATTCCCAAAACCCTCCCGGGGTGCCATAAAATCACTCCAACCAGGTGGAAGGACAGCGTAAACGTGTCTCGGGAAGGATTCGTATCCTTTCCACCGCGTTTTGCCTCGGTTGGCGTGGGAATTTTCCCCTTGTGTGTGCTGAGAAAATTGCAATATTCGTTTTATGGTGCTTTAAACAGAACCCCCGAAGGGTAGGGGTCGCCCTGGTTATCTATGAATGGGTGGCACGAAGCGAAATATGATAAATTATGCAAACGCCCTCCCCGAAGCCAAAGTTGTGTGCTAGATCGTCGTTTCGTTGGCGTGTAAAATTTATTGAGCGAAGATAATTTAAGGATACTAAGGGATACTCTCCCCATTCTGTGTACGTGATCGTTTGAAAAAGGTCCGTTTAACAGATATTTAGGCGGGCTGAGCTGAGCGGGAAATTGTTTTGTTTCCGATTGGATGAAAAGTTCGAAAGGGCTCTTGATCGTTTAAAGTGTCTTAAATTAATTATCATGCCTTGATACCTTAAAAATCAATGCCGGTGGAGCACTGGAGATTTTAAATTGATTAAATTAGGAAGGTTTGAGAGTTGAACGGTCCATGCAATCAAGTTTGTGTTGAATTTACTTTAATAAGGCTAAGAGTGCTTCCGTAGCGTTGTGGCGCTAGTGATAGAAAAGCAACACAGCCTGGAGTCGAAACGTAACGAGATTGATATTAAGCTGGTATTTGTGTTTCAATCTAGTTTTAAAGGCAATCGAAAGGGTTTCTCGAATAGTTCTAGGAACATTTTGCAGAATTTTACTTCGTGTATCTACGATCCGTCTACACAGACGTATCAAATGGAATGCGTCTCCCGGGAAACTCCATGATTACTTGGTTAAATTTATACTTTCATTTGAAGATGTATGCTTTTCGCAGAAACATAACAGATTGATTCTACATAACGAGATAATTGTACAAGTCATTTTGTTTATTAGTGTTTGATTTCAATAGACATTCTATCCAACGGTTTTGAATTGAATCTAAAAGCTCCTGGTAATTTGTGTCTGACAGAATTTACTTCTACATTCACTCTTACAACTCCAAGACATAGCTCTATCTTTGTCGAAAGCCCCACTCTTGGAAGAACATATTCAAATTGGCCTTTTTACAATTCATCCAGAATCAATGATTAGTTTCACTTTTGTATGCTGTTTGTTCCTTATTTCAACCTATATATTCCTGGTATATATCATTTAACTCAGTTTTTGACATATTTTTCAAAATTTTTAATAGTATAGAGGCTCTTTATCGAATACTTTGAACAGTCTTTAGTTGTTGACTGAAAACTTCAGAAATGTGAAAATCAACACTATTTTTATCTAGTTTCATAGCAAAAGCAACTCTATCTACATTGTGCAGGTGTCAATACAAAAGTGAATATTTATAACTTCAACAAAATTCATCCACATTCCCAGCGCAGCTTGTTGAAACTACTGATTAAGCAATGCCACAGGAGATTGGGCATCCAATAGCAATAGCGCATTGATTAGCTTTGGCCGGTGCCCTAGAATGCAAACCGAAGCTCCTGCGAATCGAATTCTCCGAATGGAATCGCCTTAATCGAATCAAAACACCGCCATCTGTCGTATCATCACCATGCTGCTACCCTCTCCAGGGATTATGAATATATATTTGGAAGTAATTTAATTTTTCCCTTTTCCACAGGTTTCTCCTCCGTAGGCATACTTTGTCGCTTGGAAAATGTAACCAGCACAGGCTGCAGGCTTCCGTTTCAGGTAGGTGAATCGATGGAGCTTTAGGTTTTTGGCAAGCGAATCATGGCCCAGTTGGCCCACTGGAGATGGACACCCAGGAGGCTGAGCTATGAGGAAAAAACACCCCTCCGGTCAAGAGTCAGTAATCAAATAAAGCCGGATAATTGCATTCGGACGATCAACGAGTCCAAATCAACACTCCCTCAGGGGGAAAAGGTCAGCCCTGGACAAGGTAAGCTTCGCTGCTTCTGTTCTGTTCACCGTGATCATCATCATCAATTTCGCCAGTATCACCAGTTGAGCACCAAAAGGACGTTCGCGAGCGGCACAACATGGAGATGGGATGGGTCTTTGAGTGGTTGAATGTCGAGGATTTCGTCTCAATTAACTCGAACCCGACCGCCAAAGCAACCTGGTAGGTCAATCGGGCGATGTTAAAGTTTGCGATTCGCTGCACGCTTCGCTGCGACTCCGTGCAGATCGCCCTTTCTTTTGTTTTGGTTTCTTCATTCATGCCCGTCCGGGGAATCACTTTTGATGCTTATTCAATTTGACAATTATGTTGTGAAGTTTACGAAAAAAATATTCCGCTCGAAACACTCGGAACAGGAAACTTCAAACCACATCAAACGTGGAAACCCGTTTGGACGTTCGGATGGTTCTTCTTTCAGCAGGATCGAACGCCTGATGTATGCCAGGCTTGTTTACGGTAAAAGATGAAAAGGAACGGTTCGTCGGAAGTAAGCGTTCCTTCCACGGGAAGCAGGGCATGGTTCATGGGTTCGGCCTCACTTTGGGTGTGTGTGTTTTGAAAAACAATGTGAACCGATACGTTTGGGAGTTGTTTGTTTGGATGACATGAATGGAAGGGTGTGAGATTGCTTCTTTCTGAAGTCGTTCGTTGAAGATGGTGAGAGGTCAAAGGTCAAGTAATGTGAAATTTAGCGTTGATTGGTATTTTCTATCAATAAATTCAATTATTAATAATTATACAGATTAGATTGAGACCAATTATTGATAGAGATAATAAAGTTTCATTTTAAATGCCCATTTTGCGCTCCTTTGGCGCACCATGGGCATTGGTAAACCAATTATTTGCTGACGTTCACCAACCCTCTGCTCTGACATTATAAAGTTAATTTCCATTTCATTACTGCAGTTATAAGCATTACATTTTTATAGCTTTATTTCTCATTCTAACTGCATGATATCATAATTTTATCGCCTCTATTTGCTTGCCAAACCCCCCACCGAACCCGACGACAGTGCGCGACACTCGTAAACACACGTTTTATTACGTCTGCACACCATTCACTTTCACGCGCCTGTAAAGAACAACGATGCCTTTCGGCCAATTCCATTGCACCGCGCAGGATGTTTGCCGGCCACATTTTCATGCCGACTCGACTCGACAGTGGTGCCGTAAAGATAACAGCTGTCTCGGCCTGTTTCAAGTACCGCGCACCGTACACGATAGCAAGATCCTTCCACAGGGAGGCAAAAGAACAGTTTCCTGCTGTGCGGAGCAGGACGTGAGTATTCGCTTAAGATCTGTGTCAGTGGCGGAAGAAATAGAGCATTAACGACAGGCTGATAGACAAATGGGGTTTGTCTGCTCACCTGACTCCTGGCCAGGTCTGGGGACCAGGTCGGCTGGAAGTAATCGTTCCGGCTGACCGGGCCCCGTTGGTGATGACATGAAACCGCCGGCATCTTGCGATGCCGGTGCGCCATTAATTATGCGTGTACCAAATGGGACGCACAGTGGGCGACCAAATGGAGCCTAGTGGGCACGCAAGCAGCCGCAAATAGTCGCCCGTGGTAGTGTGTTTTTGTTGAGGTTGGTGCCGTTGTGCACTCTCTGTGGCTGCGTGTTTGTTGTGCTGGTAGTGCAAAAGTGTGTGCTAGACCACACGGAAATGAGAATGGATCCCAAGAGAATTCGTTGGCATTTGGAAAAAAAAAGTAGGAAACATAGTGCTTGCCACGCATCGCAATTTGTTTCCACGCAAGGCCTATGCTTTATCACGGCCAGAATGTACCCACTTGCTCACACGCACCCAGTGGGACTGAAACTAACACTTCGGAAGCAATGATAGATGCTGGTTAGACTGCTGCTGCATGTTCTCGGAGGTGCAAATAGTGTGCCTGTCCGGTGACAAGGTTTATTCTTATCTACAACCACCTAAACTTGTAACCGGACCAAGCACCAGGCTGTTGCCAGGCTGAATGCACTAGAGAGCAATGCAATGGGCTGTGGAAGTTGTTGTCACAGGCTGGTGGTAGAGATGAGGGGCATAGCATAAACGACTGTGATGCAATTTATGATCTATGCAAATTTTGCCACTACGACTGTCATGGTCGGGTAGTTCATTTTGGTAGTGTTCGTTCGCTCGTTGTGAGTCGTTTATGCCTTTGCAACGAGGATGCTGATGTTTTTTGTTTTGTTTGCCTAACGGTGGCCAGTGGCGGAAGCTTCGTTTGCATGAATAATAAACGTGATTTTGTACAGAAATGTTTGCGCGCGGCTTGAAGCGAATAAATAAAAAGTGGAGCTAAATGACAAGAACACTGAAACTAACAGCAGGTTAAAATGGAGGTTATGATTGTAAAAAATGTTTGTATTGTGTACATATTTGCGTACATTTCAAACAAACCATGTCCACAATTATAAAAGGAAAAACAACTTTTTTCTCAATATTTCTCGCTAGTTAAGCTAATATAGTTTTAAATTAAGCTTTTGTTACTTACGTCTTTTAAAAACATTAACACAAATGGATTATGGATTATTAATGGAAAATACGATCGTTCAGTTCATTTGATGAATGTTCGAGGCCCTACTGTGTCAGACACGATCAATTTTCATCCAAATCGTCCTCTGATGGTAAGGACAGCCTATCTGGTGATATTTAAATTGTAAAAAAAAACTTTAATATAATATTATGATTTTAATACAGAAAGCCAATAAAGAGAAGCTAAGAAGAGAGATTAGCAAATAAACAAATGGAGTAAAAAATAATAAAAATTGAACTCAATTTATGTCATGTGAAAAAGCAAAAAAAGAAATAAACCATTGCAATAGAGAGGAAGAAGAAAATTTGACAAAATAAATTGCTATGTTAGTCCGTAACGTATGAAGTGAAGAAATAAATATTTAATTATCGTTTACATTTGATATGACAGTTTAATATGGAGTATGTGATATGGAGTTTAAAGGAACTAATTTGATTTATTTGATTTTTATTTATTGAATGCATTTCATGTTATTCGAAAATTATTTAGGAAGATAATCACTGAATTTTTTTTAAATGCCATTTTGATACATGGAGTTTATGTTGTGGTTAGCAATGCTTAATTAATGATTTGTGATTTTTATAGTATTATATAATAAAAATTATAAAAAGATGCTTAAATAATTACGATCAATGCATTTACGACCGTACCAAATCGGAGATGTTGGGAAATTTAGTTCTTTCAGTTCTTTTTCTCTTAATTGTGGTTTGCCCAAAGACTTCCTTATTTCTGCCTGGTTATACAGGCAATTGTTAGGGTTGTAGTTTTAGTCAATTTTTAATATGATTAAACTAGAAGATCAATGCTGCAAAGATTGATCTCTTCCACTACTTACACGCGTTTAGGTTGTACATACAATGCAACAAACTCATCCACTCGTAACGGAAGCCCTTTAATACGATACCAGGATGTGTGTTTTGGTATTCGCCAAGTAGATATATTGTAGAAAACTTCTCACCGCCACCCGATATTGCATTCGGTATCGATTGACGGGGCTGGGGCGTATCATCAACACACAGGGATGCACACACACACCGAAAACCGCACGCCATACATTCCAATCGCAAATCGGAAGTAGCGCGGCTATTAAGCCGGGAAACACACAGGGATGATAACCCGTTCGTCGGTATCAAACCACCCATTCCTGGCGGAAATGGTTTCACCTTACACGCATACCGCTCTCGTCGCCGTTCCCAGGCCGCATTGTCGATCGTCGGTTCGGAAGGGAACACAAAACAGAACACGAAACGCTAGAAGGATCGCTGGACAATTATGTGACAGGGAAAGGTGTCGTGAGGGTTTCAATTCGCAAGCTGTGCCTGTGTGGGATGAAGACCCAACGAGACCTGTTTTGCTGTCCGGAACACCTGCCGATATTCGAGCCCTAGAAACAATAGTCAGTGTATCGGGTTCGTGTAACGCGCACACGGTCGAAGGGTATGCTTCCCACGGACGGTGCGTAAGTTTCGCCCTGCAACGCATACAACATGCAAACGTACTTTAATACGTACAGTAGTGTCGCTTGGGATAGAGGAAGATGAACCCAGCGACAATGGAAGGGAGAGCAAAAAAAAGGAAAATGGCAAAATTCCTCAGTTATGCGTTGGGAAGCACACCGATCGAGAGAAAAATGCCATTCTGCGAGGGTGCCGCGGATGAGTAGCTATGCTGCGGCCAAAGATATTACCATCACTCACTCGTCACCGTACCGTTTTCGTTCGCCACGCCAACGAACAGACCCCGACCCGACCACCCCGTTGCACTCCAACCCGCCACTGTTTTGCTGGTAATTCGAGCAAATCTTGCTCAATATTAATTTCATACTCATAATTCAGTTACCTGTTTGTTCGTTGCCGCAGCATTCGTCGTTGTTGTTGCTGTTGCGCTGAAGAGGCCTCGCCTCGGCGAACCATGGACGGGAGAAATTGCGCAACTATCTATCTGTGCAAGAAGACATTTCGCCGGCTCGTTCAGCTGGAACGCGCCTAGCCAAGAAACCAGCTACCAAGCGCTTGGGAACGAGATTTAATGAATTGAAATGGTTCACATTTTCGTGTTTTGCGTTGCAGAACAAAAATGTGGCGCAGAGATGATGATAATAAAAAGAAAACAAAGTAGCATGCAGAAGAAGAAGTTTTGCGCGTTTGTGATGGATTTCGCCGATTTTGCTTCGGTGTGCCATTTTCCACGGGGCGAGCCCGTGGCCGGGAATGTACGATATGATGATGCGCACATGATTGATGATTGATGAACACATGGAGCTGCGGCGGTGCGTGAGGAAAGGCTCGGGAAAGGAAAGTGATAGACTCGAAGAAATGGAGCGAGAGAGAGCGAGAAAAGACAGTTAAAGGGCCACCGTTTTATTGTGCCGTTTTTTTGTTCTTTTTGCTACTACCCGGTGCAGAGCACTTTGCCACGAAATTCGGAATCGCTGCTGATTAGGATAAATGGTTCTCGGTATTCACGTGGACTATTTGTCGACGAGGCTTTAGCAGCCGAACATCGGTGCAGCTTGTATCATCATCGGTGGGTGGGGAGCGTGGGTTAAAGGTAAAGCGTGCTGCAACTTTGCGGTATAACGAATGAAGTGTATTAGCTTAATTGTGAATTAAATGGCTTGATGAAATTTATGGTGCTTAGAATTAAAGACCGATTACCAACACTTTGTTACACGTTGAGTTGCAGTAGGGGAAGGTGCTGATGTATTTAGAACGGAAAAGCTACTAATAAATAGTTTCAAAAGTTTAGCTTGAAGAGTTCCAGCATTTCAAAAGAGTAACATTATAGTGACAGATGAATAATAGTATGAATAGTGTATAAGTACTATCTTTTAATTTGTTGTCATTTTCAGAATTAATGTACTATTTAAGTTCTTCAGAAGTTATGTAGTTTACGTATTGTACTTGTGTACTTATGCTTGTTTGTTAAATTTGATTTTGATTATACTTCTGCTTGTTCTGTTCTGTTCTGTTGTGCTTACTTCTTGTGTCGGAAATTGAGGCAATATCATTTTTAATAATTTAATTATCATCTTTAAATTTGATAGTTTGATTTGATTTGGTTGAATTTTTATGTATTTGATGTATTGATTTTCAAATCTGCTTTCTTGCTTAGTTTGCTTCCTTTGTTTTGGGATTTGGATTTAGTTAATAATAATTCATTTATTGTTTAGAGTTTAGAGTGTATTAGTGAGTGGTATAATGAGTTAGCATACGATGATTGTTTAATTCAGTATTTATTCATTTACTTCTGTAAACTGCGCGTAAGTTTTTTTTTCTATCATTTACGTTGAACCCTGTAATGTTCTTTAGTTTGTACTTTGTTGTGATAGCGGTAGTCGCTATTTTGTCACTTAGAACACATTGAGGAACAGCAGTTAGAATAGTGCATAAATCGAAATTGGTGTATGACGATTGTGTTAGAACTACTTTTGAATTTGAAGAATTACTACCGAATGTTGCTCTTAAACATTAATTCTTAACATCAGTTTTTCAGCTTGTTTTTACAGTATTTTTACTTTTAAACGTAATACTATTATTTGTGAAATTGATGTTAAAGGATTTATATGAGCATTTCCTCTTTGTGATGCATGATGGAAAATAACAAACTAAAATAAGTAGTAATAAAGTAATTCTTTTAAAAGGAATGTTCTTCCAATTCTTCTCGAATCCAGTCCACTATTTCCCGATTGGTTTGAAAAAGTTTAACTGCATACCCTTTTGAGGCAGCATAACATTTAAACCCATTTATTCAATTTCATGTATCAGCGAAATCTAACCACCATGGTTTAAAAGTAACACGTAAGAACACATTCACAACGCTTTCCTCTCACTTTCACTCTAACCCCCTTTGATGTAATTTAAATTATAATCCTATTATAAACTGCACACGAGACATGTTTTTGCAAAAAAGAAACCCCTTACAACATATAATGCGCTGTGATGCAAGCGGATGCTTTCCAAAAACCTATGACCCACGAACATGTTACTCAATCGCTCTTTTTCTCTAACCTTAAATAATGTTTACATTAATCAACGCTGACTCGGGTGACCACGAACTGAATCTAGCCCGCTAATGTCACACGGGTGCGTTTGGGGACGTTTTCGTATTCGTGGGTTTGTAAACACACCAGGCAAAAAAACGGGCAAGAAACGAAGACGATTTTCTCGTGCTGCCAGTTAACGACTCCTTACCCATTCCCGCGCAATGCTCCGGCAGGTGCGAAATAGATCATTTGTTATGATGGCCCTGTGGCGGAGCTGAAGAGGCCGTCGGTTTTTCTCAGGTAATTAGTTTTCGATTTCGTCTTACCGGAGTGTGCGACAAGCGATGGGAGCCAATCGGCGAACGTGGGCCAAGTAGGGAATGGCAGCAAAACCGGGTCCAAAGAATAGAGGGTGTCTGTATGGTTGACGAACGGTTCAGATAAAAAGCAGATCACTTTCATTTTCTCATCAGCTGTTCGGCCGTTCAGCCAGGGCTTGAACGGGTGCGTTGTGTGACAATGCAACGAGCCTCATCTTTTCGGCCGGGCCGGCTTGATGATTATGTATCGATTTTCCCACGATCTTACCCGAAATAAACTCGCTACTGCAATAGGCCCACTAGGCAGAAGAATCACCCACATGATGTGACGGGGGGGCTTTTTCTATTCGTTCGTTCGTTCGTTCGTCTGGTGCTCATTGAAGACTATCATCATCGGTCGACCTTTGCAGCGGGCTTGCTGGATGCACCCGTTTGGCTGCACGCGTGTGTGTAGCAAGGCCTTTGGACCGGAACGACTGAAAGAATGTGACCGTGCGTACTTGAGTGGAGCAATTTTGGACGTGCTGATCGAAAACGCGATTAAGCAATTGAGCGCCATGTCGGATGAGGCACAAAGCCCGTAAAAGACAGACATTTTGGATCATCGTTTGAAGCATTGAAATTTAATTGAGATTGAGATGATTGTTTTGAGGGGAGGAGGGTGGGGGGAATTGATTGTGGTTAAATTTTGTAAAATTTAAGTGAAGCTTTATGTGTGAAGATGACAATTGTTCTAAAAGCAGATCAAGGCTGCAATTGCACGAATAAAGTGTGTGAATAGCAGTGGAGTGTAACAATGCGGTGGTTAAAGAGTATAGCGATCTTTTTTCACAAATTGTAAAGTTTTAAGTGAAGATTGGAAATTACAAGTGATCGTTTTCAATGGTAGACATCAATCATATGACTTTATGATGCAGTTATATTTAGACCAGTTCTTTTCCCTCGATACATTTCATAAAACAATCATATATGCTTATGCATAGGGAATAATTTTTGTTCTTTATGGTAGACTCCGTTATAAATTTGTTTTATGTGTTGGTTCGTTAGGTGATGACAGCATCTGTTACAAACCAATTAATTAGAAGCCAACAAGTTTTTTTTACTAGCAAAGGAGATATAATTGTCTTTGTTTATTTGTTTATTTGTCATTTAGTATCTTGCGTAGACTTGCTGCGACACTTACGTGTATAATAAATCCTTAATTCAACTACAAATTTAGCTACAGCACTATCAATGAGGAAAGGAGAGTCACTTGGTTTTAAACTGGTTTATACTAATGTTGAAGTCAAAGAATCTTTGGTATTTGTAGAAGTTTTTATCATTTGGTTTATAGGTGGTTTATAGGAATGTGCCGATCTTAAGAACGTAGGTATTCACAGCTCACGTGACCTGAGAGGTCGTTCAGGAGCATAAAGATTCTGCTTTTCTAACAGGTAGCAGGGAGAGTCTATGTTCCCGCTCATTAACTTTGCGACAAAAGTAGCCTGTAATGCCTGTCGTCTGTGTTCTAAGGTTTGCAAACCAAGAAGCATGCATCGTGACAAGTAATCTCATTGTTGTGATAACGCTCATTGTAATCGGTAATATTGCTATTTCTGGAAAATCTTTTTGGTATGCTTTCTATACTAGCCGTTAACACGTGACAGTATGGCGAGAAAAGAATTGAATTTGACTCTAGGATAGATCGTACTAATGCGGAATATAATACTTTCAGACATATTGGATCTTTTATCTCAAGAGTTTACCTGATTACAAATCCTAACATCATATAGGCCTTGGTAATTATAGAGTGGTAGTGCTCGCGAAAGGATAGTGATGAATCAAGGATCACACCAAGATCCCTGACTGATGACGCGCGAGACAACTTGTAACTGTGTAATGAATAACAAAAGTTTAAAGGGTTTCATTTCCTGATGAATGTAATTGCGCTGCATTTATCCACACAGAGGCTTTGTTTGCCAAACACCAAGTACTGAATAGGTCGAGATTGCTCTGGAGCGCGAAACATCATCAATCGACCTGCTAACTGAAAAAAAGTTTATTATCAATAGCATAACGTAGTACCAAATGTTTTGGGAGAATAAGAGTCACATCGTTTATGTAGAGTATAAATAATAGCGGCCTTGGGAAACTACTGAAGAATTTGTGAATGGTTCCGAAATTTCAATCGTTCGTTATAAGTTATAAGATACGAAATTTTTATTGTTTTTGATGAGCTAAGCTGCTATTTGTACAAAACATTGCTAGAATAATTCTATGTATTATGATATAATTTAATTTAATTCAAACATTAACATTTCTATCCAACTAATTGATATGTTACTTGACATGAGTAAACAATTTATAATTTATTGAATTTAATTTAGTTCTTACTTGATACGTTTACTTTTATACTGTACACAATGTGTGCGACATAAAAATGGGCTTAACATAAGAATTGATTATTTTATACTTTTGATCAAGATAAAGATCATCAACAAATTAGTAAGACATAAAGTTTTATCAGTTTTTAATCGATAACTTCACCCTCAATAGGCACAAAGAGCGTATTTAAAAACAACACCTTATCAATAGCAATCAAACGAGATTTATTCCATCGATTCTATTCATCAGTTCATCAGAAACTCACGATGAACTTTGCATAATACAGTACATACATTACCACATTAAAATCAAAGAAGTCATACCAATGTTCACAATCATACCGTAAAACAAACTGAAGCTAAAGAAATGAGAAGAAAACCCCCAATGGCCAAGGGAGCGGTAAAGAGTGTTTGAATGAAAACCACCAATAGCTAGGCCACTGGATGATGGTTTTCAATCAGTTAAGTACGCTAGTATAGTGCTGTTTGATTTCCCCGCTGAAACCGATAGGTCTGATAGGAGTCGCAAAGGATCTAAAGGTTAAATCGGGCCAATAGTTTAACCTACCCACGGTCTGCGACGAGTGAGAAAAGAAGGACGAACCAGCGAATGAATGCTGAAATTATCTCCGGTCCCGTTTATCGTTAATGTCGGTGCACGCGCTATTAAACTGAAACCGATGCCGCCGGGTCGTCCTACGCGGGTACGATCCTTTTGCCGCCCAAACAAAAAAAGGATCGGTAAGGATAGATAAACGGGTCCATCGACGTCATTGGACGGTGTATGTATGTATGTATGTGTCTCACCGGCAAGGATGTTCAATAATGCCTCAAGCAGACACCATTAACGCGAATGTCCACAGTTACGACTGGTGGTACTTGTTCCTGCTCTACCAAACTGGACTCTTAAAATTGTCTCCCTTCGCTCGTTCGCTTCCTTCTATCGACGCACTGCTTTCCGGTCACCCGGTTGGAGCACAATGCATCGGAAGTGAGCACAATCGAAGTCAATTTTTACGATGTTTTTTGTGTGCGGGTGCCGGCTTAAAATCGTTCGATTTCAATTGCACGGTCGTTGGATGCGTCTTGAATTCTTCGGGTTTTCTTAGTTTTGCGGTCCCAGCGGTGGGATTGTCCGGCATCGGTATGTCCCTTCATTGTTACATTTCTACAGGTAGAAAGTTTTAAAGGGGAACAGGTAGCACCGAGAAGGTGCGTTATCGAAATGGAAGCTGGCAGCACTTGTCGAGTTATGTGACATTTCCGGAGGCAAACGAAATGGATGTTAAAGACACACAGCGTTGAGTGCATTTCTCATCGCAACTTGATACGATGGCCATGATTGAATGCGAAATCAGACGAAGAGCATAGCCAAATCGGTAACACTGAAGCGTAGTACAGATAGAAAGTGGAGCAATCCCCTAAAGGCCATTGACTCGCCGAGTTTTAAGTGAACGCCAAGAATGATTCAACATCGTGCTGCACGCACACCGTTCTACGGTCTTCCGTTTTGATTTTCGTGTTAGTTTGTTTTCCCCAACTTTGGTATAATTTTTTACACAAAACTGTTTACGGCACATACCATATCTATTGCCTTTGCATGATCAACATCTGTTAGCACAGGTTTTGCGATTGCCTAATAGTGGCGGTAGTTTCGAGTTTGGTGAGCGGAAAGCCACCGAACCGAAAGCCAGTCAAACCAGCTGCAGTACGTACGGATGCAACCACATCATGCAAACCCGCGCACAGATGAATCGGAACTGTGCATGTGCAAGGAAAACGAAATTCATTAAAGGCGGAAATCAGCAAAGCTGCACTGGGTCGGTGATTGGAGCGAGTGATTCGTATTTTGCCAGCTGCTGCTGCTTCGGCGATGGCGATGCTGCTGCTGCTGCTGCTGCTATGGTAAAGTGTGAAGAAAGGGGGCTGTAATAATGGAAAGCAAATGTTTATTTTATCGTAATGAAATAATTTCGCGCACGGCGTGATGTGGTAGCGGAATGCATTCGCTCAATGCGGTACCCGTGGTTTATACTGTATTAAATCGGAAAGCAGTACTAATTGAAGGGGTTGTGCGGAATGTAGCCTTTTTTTTTGGTGGAGCTTTGATCTGGAACTTTTAGCATTGATTGGCAGATTTTACACTGTAATATTACATTTTATTGTGATTTGGGAGTTTGTTTAATGAGGATTAATGAATGAAACATGTAGAAATAAATTTAAATTTAAAGACTGGTTTAAAGATTTAAAGAACGCGGATTTTATCAAATCGATATTAACGATATTTTTAAAATGGTTGAACGTTTGTCTGCTTATAAACGTTATTGAAAATAAATGTACACCTTTCCGTTAATTTGGTTAGAAATGTGTACTATTTAATAATTTTTATGATAAAACATGGCATTATATTGTATGTTGGGGGGCAGGATCATTCACAAAACTTGTTCAAAAATATAGTTGAGAGCATGTCACGGTTTGCTGTCTCGTTCAACCAATTTGCAAAATTATTCAGCCACTTTACCAAACTCGATCGAAAAGGAACGATAGTTGCATTGGCACAGAAACAACGGCTGCTTTAATTTATTTCATGAGTGTCCTGTTGAATTATCCCTACAATACGTGCAAAATGTTCTAAAACCATTCAAGGAAAGCATCATTTTATGTTATGCTTGACAACCCGCTTCGATCGTCCCCGCTTCGATCGTGCTTGAAAAAGTGGCTGATTGTCAAGGTGTGTTTATTTAGAAGGTGAATTATTAGCGCGTTTGCCGGGCGCCATCATTGAGTATTGTTATGTCAAATCGCATACAATTTTCTTTACCCCCCTCCAGCCCTTCCCGATTTTAAAACCGGAGCACCCAGTATTGTTATGTCAAGTCGTGAAATGTCAATTTGCTCTGAAGCACTTCACCTCCTAATATCCATACACCTTGGCTGATTGTTTCATTTGAGTTTAATAATAATTTGATTTTTACCACTGCGTTCGAAATAATCTTTTGAAAATTTCGTTTCATCAACAATATTTTCGATCGAATTGTTTCATCCCACCAGATTTAAGTTTAGCTATCAATCCATCTTCAATCAATTGTATCCAAACTATAGTTGATGAAATATGAAATGCGTGAATATCTTCCTTTTCTTAGTACCAACTAAATGTTTTAATTATGTTAACAATCAACAGTGAAATAATTATTAAACTTCGATTAAAAATCCAAACCTCGTATTGAAGATAGGGAAGTAATTTAAGGTTATTTTTTAAATTTTCATTCAGAAAGAATGGTTTATTCGGTTTTTAATATGTATTGCAGGGTAGTAGAAATATAAGATACATTAAATCGATCATAAGACAGTTGGAAATGGATAACTGATATATCACCATAAAACATAGATTAATAATCATAAAAAGATCACAAAATTGTTTTCCATTGCTGATTGATGACCTTTTCGTTACTAACCTTTTTCCCTGCGCTTACAATCTTCAAATCCATCCATCCGCTAAGCATTATTGTAACAAAACAAACAAGCAACAACAAAAAAGCATCCCAACTAGAATATTGTTGAATATTCTTGTGCCCAAATAGCGAACATACCGGTAATCGAATTAGAATGGTTTGATTGCACACAGCTTGGCTAACGATACGTGCAGCACTGTGGAGATGGTGGTGGATAATGCGCCTGATTTTCCGACTGATGATCGGCTAATAAAAATTCCACCAAGCGATGGGTGGCTATGGGGACGGGGATTTATGGGGAGTTCCTAGAATTTCCCTACCCGTAACGTTTTCAGCATCACCGGCATAAAGTTTATTCGGGAGAAAATTTGTTTTTGCTACCGCCAAGCCTATTTCACGCAAATAAGCAAACAAACCTCCACGAAAGCCCGTAAGTGATCCTTTTTGTGCACTTTCTGTTGCTTTGCCGTGTGTTTGGAAGTGTGGAGAGTGTGCAAAGGAGGTGCAATATGACACGATAAAAAATCATCGTTATCATCGCATCCGGGAAAAAAAAGCAAGAACAAACAAACGATATTCAATATTTTTGCCCTTTTTTTGGCCGACAAACATCTAGGTTGTTGGGGTCGAATTGACGTCAAGAGCAAACAACAGGCGTTTTTTTCTTCGTACACTTATCTTGTTCGAGATTGTTGGTGTTTATTGGACTGTTTATGTGAATCTCTAGTAAGGAAGTGTTGGGTTTTTGTGTGGTGTGTGCAATTGGATTTCCATGAGTCTAGCGTTTGCCAGGCAACGGTGAAAAATTCACTTACAGGGCAAGCAGTTTTTTCTCCTATTGCCATAATGGTTTTGTTTCACATTTTCCCCACGGCTCCTAATGCTTGTTGCTTTGTTTTTCACCTGCTTCTTTTGTGTGCGTTTCTTCGATTGATAAGAGTGATCTACATTTTCGCACGCACTTTCACCGACCGCGGTGGAAAGCCTTTCGGTTCACTTTCTCTACCGAAATGCAAGCGTAAATAGAAATAGAACACACACACACGCTTGCACGAGGATGATCCGCATGCAGTCGGATTGCAGTGGGAAGCAGGTTGCAGTTGTATGTTTGTTTTTGCTCCCCCGTTTCTGTTTGCCTCCATGTGCTCTTGTTTTCCAGCTCAGCTGCAAGCGTCTGCAAAACCTCTTCCCCGGAAACAGATTCACTTTTAGCAACGATCGGTAGGAAGGCGGTGTGGCGACGGTGTGACGTTTAATTTCCTGAACAAATTCTCAAAACATACCACCCCGTTGTGGGTCCGGTTTTCCGTTTCATTCCCATTTGCGGCGCGTTCTCAGTCGCTTCCCATGAGATACCCCCATTTCCCTACAATGCGGGGCGGCGCCAAAGGGGAAAACGCGTTTCGTTAAATTTCACCCCGAGGTGTACCGGTAGGTGCCGATGCATAATTGTGCGCACAGGTGTGAATGAGGGATGAGCATGAAAAATCGAAAGTGCGCCCTCGATGGCCTCGTTTTCGTATGCCACCGCTCCTCCTGTCCAGTGAAACTGAAAGGGGTTGCGAGGGACCGGGGTTTGGTTGAGGGTTTCATTTCATTTCCATCGACGATTAACCGTGGGATGAACTTGTGCCGCGCGGCGGCTGTCGAAGTGGGAATTGGTTCGCTTTCTATCGGTCGTTTTGGGCACGGTCCCGCTGCGCAAATTCGAGCAGTTTCCAGCGCAGAAAACGCACCAAAATCTGCGCTGGCCAGCGCAGATTTGGCCTGGTCTCCCGCGCTGTTCTTCAGCGATTTCTGCGCTGGGTCGCGCAGTTCGGGCAGTTCGGACAGTTCGGACAGTTCGGGCGGCGGCGGAGCAAAAAAAAACGGTCAAAAAATTTAAAAAAATAATGGCGCCCATTTTTTCGTCCGCTTCTTCCTCTCCTCTCCCTCCTTCACCCTGGCTTGCCTTACTTGAGCTTCAGCCCGTGCCTTCCGCCGCCAGCTGATTGGGTGTTGTGGTGTATGCGTTGATACTTATATGTGCATTGCGGTTTTGTATTGTTATTGGTGGGTGTTAACATTTATTAATTTGTGTGTGACCTTGAGACGCTGTGGGAGAAGCTGGATTGGGATTCAAAGTGTTATCGGTGTATTGATGGTTTATTTTATTTCGTGCCGCTGCTGATGAGACCATTCGATGCCCCTGCCAATTGAGGGTGAAGAAGCCTATTTAAAACAAGCGTAGGAGAACGTCTAACACTAATCTAATATTTTTTAATTTGAACATGTTTGATGCTTCAACGACCTTCTATGCGTCATGTAGCACAGTGTATAGTGGTTATATTTTTTTTTAATGTGCCGAAATCTGTTTCGAGTTTTTGGGTCTCGACACACACACGCACGCACACAGCGCGGGGAAAGTGACCGTTCACTCTATCATGCCGCGATCCCCCACCCCGTCCGGCGCTAGGGATGAGGATGCGCTATATGATAGCTGATGTTAGCGGATGGGGAGGGGGGTTTGGTGGGGGGTGCGTGTTTGCGTGCGCGCTTTCGTAGGTGCGTTCTCGCGTGCGCGCGTTCGTAGGTGCCTTATCGCGTGCGCGCGCGCGCGTTTGTTTGTGTGTGTGTGTGTGTGTGTGTGAGTTTGCGCGCGTGTTTGTATGTGTGCGTGCGTTTGGAAACCCCAGAACTATTTGATTCTGATAGGTACATTTTCATCCGCTGCGGCTACAAAGTCCATGCATTTTCGATCTCGCTACTTGAGAGACAACACAACCATTGGCATTGGCATCTTTGCGATCGGCTCTGCTGTTGGGGGTGTTAAAAAGGCACACGATCGAAGCGAACGTGCATGTGATATGTAGCAAATTTCTTTCCCATTCCGCTAGCGGACGCAAGTGGAAACAAAACTTGAATTGAATTCATACAAAAGAGGATTCTGGATTTGTTTATTACGGTGCGCGTATGGTGCTGCACCAGTCCGTCCAGAATCGGGCGGCTTGTTGACTTGTCGGTATCGTGACGCCGATTGACCGGCAATGCCTTGGAATGGGTTCGGATCGGTAGATTCATGTTTCGGTCGAGTGCATTCCGTGCATTTGTCGCGCCACAGCAGTAGACCCGGCAGCACCAAAGTCAAAACAAAAACCTTCCCCGAGTGTGGACTGCTATGCTAAGTTCTTATTATTATTATTCTTATTATTATTGGCGTAATGGCCAACGCGATCATGCCGGCCTTTTCAGGACTTGAGTACCACGTAGCCAGATAGTCAGTTCTTGCTACGACGAACGGTTCTTACGCGGTTAGAACCCACGACGGGCATGCAGATGTGCGGAATGATGGCGGTGCCGCGGGATCGCTCCTATCCAGCGTGCAACTTGCATACTGCCACACTGTCTCCTGCTCGATGCATACGCTGCAGGCAGGGGGAAGGATGCACATCCACAGTAAAAAAAAGACCCCGTCATGAACCAGCGGTGGATCTAACGGTAGGCGGACTAGGCGGTCACCGAAGATCTCTAGTCTGTAGTATGCCGTGTGTCTACAAGTGGACAGAGTGTTAGCGACAAGGGCCCCCGGAAAGATGGTCTTTAGGGCTCCGTGGCTGGAGAACCATTTGCACCTCCCCCCCCCCCCCCATGGCGACAACAATTTTAGGGCCTGTGACCGATGATCGTAGGGGTCCTATGGCCACACCTCCCCCCCTCCCCCGCCGGCAATATAAGTATACTGTTCTATTTCCCAACAGCTGTGTGCCAGTACCCCCTCCTCCCTGTCATCAGTTACCATTTAGAGGCGCCTCAACACGTCATTCCGCCTAGGGACCCCGATTTCCCTAATCCGCCACTATCAGGCACACCTTCCTTTCTTTGACCGATGGATCATAACATTCCGGAAGAAATTACATTTGGCGACAGTTTTGCATACACACATGCGCAGGATGCTTAGCATATCTATGTATTCCACAACAGACGAAAGCAAAAGCTTATTGTTAGAAACGTGTTAGAGCGAATTAGGGTTCTGCGCGTTGCACAACAAACCCTCCATCGTGCGCTAGCGATTCCGTAGTCATTTGTACATTGCATCGATTAAACTCATTGCGCTTTTTTGGTTTGATTTGTGAAAATACAACTTCATCGCCGCAATGTTTGTTAACGGCATTTTTAGGCGCCACAACAGCTCGCGAGCATTGTCCACACGCGAGAATGAGATAGCGCTAGGGAGGGAAAGAGCACGGACGATGGCTGACAGCGATTGGCCGTCTGACGCACCAACACATCCAAACCTTCGGCAGCGCGCTCAGGCGAGGGGAATGAGGCGGAGCCAGGGACGGGCAGCTCGACGAGCTGCTCGACAAATTTGCCGTTGGAGAGAAAAAGAGGGCATGATAAAATTCTCAGAACTCCATGATTTCTTCCGTCGCTTTGCGCAGCGGGGTGCGTCTTTACAATACTTTATGGCGTTTTAATTGATGAGACCTTGGCATGGGCGGGCAAGGCGGGTGAACCCTGGTGCCATTGTCGCTTGCGCCTGCGCCTAACGACCCAAGTGACATTTTCGAGCACGAAAAATCGGGAATTCGAGCAAATTCCCTTAAACTGGAGCCTTAAACTTCCCTTAAACTGCACCAGTTTAAGGGAATTTAGAAAAAGGCCTTTAAAATCAACTGTGATGCGGCTTTTTCGTTGTTTTCTTCTAGATTCACTCGAAAATGATGTTTCCTATCGTTATAATTGGTCAGGTAGCCATTTTTTACTTAAATAATATTGATTTTTTATAAAATAACGTCACACAAAATTAGCTTTTGTTTTTCATCAAAAATCTAAGCTATGTGTGTAAAATGAGCTCGATGGCATCGTCAATCGATAGAAGCAAGTCTAATTTACCAACACACCAAGTCTTGGCGCTTGGAACACACTTGATCACACACAAATTCACAATTTTAAGCGTATCGAGTACTAATCGAGCAGATATGAGAAAACAATTTCGAGCAAATGTCACTTGGGGAGGCTCACTTAACGTTGGGTGGTGCCCGTGTGTTGGTGACAATGTGAGTTAATGAGAATTGGGTGATGATGCGTGTCAAAAACGAGTGCCCGTGACGGTAATGGTGTCAAATTGGATGAAAGCTTGCGAATTTTTTTGTTGAGATTTAAAATGAACGTGAATTTTATGCTCTCGGGGTAGGGTTGGGGCTAGGATGAATGGTGTGAAAAGTGTTGAAAATGACAATATTTTACAAATATACGAAGGTGAAATTTTGATGTTAAATTCTCAATATAGTCGTTGCCACCTAATGTTGTCTCTGTAGCATAAATTTTTGATAGTGCGCATAAACCTTTGCCTATAAGGCACCAATTTTTGAAAGTGCGCATCAATTACTGACTTCAACGCACCTATTTTTGTCTGTAAGTCATCACTTTTTGACTCTTGTAGGAATCCTGATAATTTTTAAAGGTTATTGAGCAGATTTTTGCCAATTTTTGTGCCAATTTAAAATCACACAAACAACACAAAAACCCGTTAATTTGATTGTTTTTTGAGAAAAAAATAATGAAATTTTATGATTAATAAAGCCATTGTTTACACCTGAAAATACATGACATTTTTTCGCGCCATTAAAACTGAAAAAAAATATATAAAAACTGTTTTTTAATTTTAGCGATGAAATTATTTACTACTAACTTTATTTCAATAATTTCAGAACACACAGTTTTAGAAATTACGTAAAAATTTGTAAATAAAGCGGTTGGCTCTCAGTCTAAAAGCGATGCCTAGAGACAAAAATTGAAACGCACTACCAAAAATTGATGCCTTCGAGGCAAAAATTGTAACACGTTGTCAATAATTGGTGCCTTAGAGACAAAAAGGGTGAGCAAGAGTCAAAATTTAGCGGCAATGACTGCAATACACGGTAAGTGGAGAAATATAAAGATTTTTGTATGGATAAAAATATAAAGTGAAAAATGCATGTGTTCAATAATATGTAGAACAAAAATTCGTAAAGTAATTGAAGGTAACCGTACTCTTGGAAAGAAGAATGAAATAATAGTGCTACAAATTAGAAAAATCAAGAAATACATTTAGACCATCGTACAACATGTCAAACTAACAGAATTAGACAACTAAAAATAATATCGGTCAATTGTCAATAACTTCATTTTGCACAAATATTGTTTTATTAAACTATCTCAATGATATTTTCGATTTTATGATACAATTTAATTTGTTATCCAGACAGTATTTTGTCTAATAACGCAAGCCTCAAATAAAAAAATATAAATGTTTGAATAAATATTTTTAAGCAAAATAAAGATAATGCAATACACAAAAAACTCCGATAGAAGTTCAGCACAGCAATCAAAACGTTAATTGTAACAACAACATTGGTAATGAAATGTTTCAAATGATAAAGTTCACGAGAAAGGTTTGATTATTTGGAAAAGTATAACCCAAACCTCGGTCATACAAAACTCAGTAATCTCTCCTGAACAAACATAAATCAAACTAATCTGCCTTGTATTCAGCACGATCCCATTGAACCGAAAGCAAAAGGATTGAACAAAGCAAGAAACAAATTCACCTCGAGCATGAATGAAAAATGCACAAAAATGGATCGTTTCCGAACGGATCCATTCCATCGCAGCATCTAGCAAACCCAAACACAACCGTAATTGTATGCCAGGTTAATCATCTTTTGTAAGAACGCACCAGGGATTCACCCAATCCTTCGATTCAAAAGAAACGGAAATGACCTTCTTCTTAGGAGAGTTAGAAAACATAAGAGAGCTTCTCCCTTAAGGGCAAAGGACCGAAACGATAGATGATTCGGAAGAGAGAAAAAACGAAACAACAATGACACAGCAGACACCCGTGAGCGCTACACAAATGAACAATATGACAGTACGTAGCATAGAGCGGCGGCACCCAGCTGCGATTACCGGATGTGTGGGATGTTTTGCTGTGTCGAGAATGGCATCAACCTTGCAATCCGCTGTATGCACTTTTGCCCCGAACCATCCGAACTCCGGATGAGAATAAGATCCTGCAGTGCCGTAAGGAAGTTGGGAAATAAGGAGCACCCGGGAACGTGCATTACGGGAAACTCTCGAGTGTGGGAGCATTCGCCGTGCCTGATCCGTCTGCCCAGCCGGAAGTGTTCCTACTCGAGAAAGTGTGCCCATCGAGAGGCTGCACGGCGGGCAGTGCACTTCCACCCTAGCAGCAGCAGCCAACAGCTTTTCTCCAGGAAACTGTCCCGTCGCTTCACAGTTTGGCGTACACTTTGAGCTGTCCTGGAGACGGCGTTTGGTCGTTGAAGTCGTGGAACGGGTCGATTGCGTTTAATTTTTACTTCCTGCTTAAAAGTGTGTCTCATTGCCGGCATGCAGTGACACCCGCCGATTGGCGCAGCATGATAAAAAAGCACACGAGCACTCAGCATATGTGTGGCTGTGTGTTGCAAGATGCAATGAGTTTAACTTTGCGATTTTATTTGCTCTCCTCTGGACGGTCTGGACGGATGGCTGGAGGAACAAGAAGTGTACATATTTTTACCATACGCTGCAGCCCATATGGATGGCGTAAACTGGTCGGAATTAGACTTAATGCGAATATTCCCATCCCGATGTGCCAACTTCGTTCCGGGAAAGAAGTTTTGCGCAGCGGGCACACAGATTAGGTTTGAATACGACTTGCGTTTCCTTATTTTTATAATTCATTAGGTTTACTCATCACCCGCTCGTTAGGGCGGCTCATAAGGAAAGCATGGTACTTCGCAGGATGAGTTTAGTATTGATTGTTTTAATTGTTTTAATTACTGCATTTGCTAATTGCATTCTTCTTTCTTTGTTAACCCTTTTAAGCGAACAAAGTAACGATGATATATGAACGGTTAAGATTGGCGCTTAGTATCCTGATGTTATATGCAAAGTTTTGGTATCTGTATAGACATTCCCATAGTGATTGTTGAATAAAAACTAGCCTTTCATGAAAGACAAAGTCGAAGAAATTAAAATCTATTTTTATAAAATCTGTTCTTTGCGTTTGCGTCTTAAATCGATCCCTAGCACGATTCACGTAAGAAGCATAATACTTTCACAATTGAAAACGATGATAATTCTTACCAGTTTTAAATGTTTTAGTTCTTGACTATTTTTATGAATCTCTGTATTGTTTATGGAAAAGGGCATTTCTTGTTTATTTTTGGAAATATGGCTTGATTTCACTCTCAAAAAATAGAATATTGTCAGTATTACATATATTGTGCTTATATTAAATCAGGAATTGTTTCTTGCAATTTCAATTGCGATCTATTTTATCTACAAAATTCAGTAAACAGTTCAATAAACTTACATTTTTATTCAAAATGAATTAGCTTACATTTATATTGTTTATTTAGAGCAATTGCATTAGAATTTCATATTAGAAAGTGCGTGAATTGCATTTGGTCGTATTCAGTGTGTGAGCGAAATGTGCTTATACACTAAGAAGAATGTATTTGAATAATTGGAAAATAAGGATCTGGTGTAAATATTATGATAATTTTTTCATTATTATGACTAACATAGCAGAGCATGCAAACATCAAATGGCAATGAGCAAATCATGAAAAACAAATACAGGGTTTCCCACGATTTATTGGTCAGTTCCCATAATTTTTTGAACTCGTCTCACGATTTATTCATCATATCCTATAGATTTTTGGTTCGTTCCCATAATTTATTGGTATCGTCCGATTGGATTTCAATACATACAAAAAAATCTGGGAAACGGTGAAAAAATCGTGGAAACGCATCAAAAAAATATGGGAACCAACCAAAAATTCCTGGGAACCAGCCAATAAATCGTGGGAAACCCTGTAAATCTATCTAAAGTTGCAAAGAAAATGGAAACATTATAAAATGTACAACGGCAAATAACTTAACAAATGCAGCAGTGAAGGATTATTAAACGATCGTTGAGCATCTTAAATTTCCCTTCCAGGCTCTAGATACAAAACATAACCAAACACGATTTCCGTTACAGATGGAATGTTTCCGTAATCTCCATCATCTCCATTATTATCATCATAAACAACACCATAGCTGGCCAAGCATTCAGAAAGATCATCTTCACAGCTACTGCACCTTTGATCTATTGCCCCTTTTCCATTTTATGTACTCCGAAAAATGTCACTCAATGAAATATATTTGATATCCCTTTAGCGATTCCCTCAACTCTCTAAAACAAACACTGTGGGCGGTAAAGGCGTGTTCTAAACAGTGAAAAACAACCACAAACCCCGTTCTACCTTCTATCAAACCCGCCATCGAGCACGAGCATCGAGTTTATGTTTAGGGTTCCGGTGACAACGTGCACGATGTCACGTCGTCTGTCACTAACACTTTCGCTAACACTTTCCAACGGTCGTTCAGAGGGGGTGGCTCCCCATAAACATCGGGCCGAACCTTCGATCTCTGCACTCCCTCCCACATTTTAGTGTCAATTTTCCCCGCATTCGAGTTCACTGAAGCTCCAGACGATTTTGGAGACCGTTATTTTCTTTTTTCTTTCGGTTTTGTACCGAGAAGTTCGAGCAACGGAATGCAACGGAACGGAAAACACATGTTCGATTACGATCGCAGCCGGGGCGGAAAAATCGATCAACAACGATGGTTGGTTGGTTGGTTCGGGTTTGGTTGCTTCCTCTCCGGCTGCAGCATCATTAAGAGGGACGGCAAGCAATAGACAAACCACGCGTTCGGTCGCTGCCGAACGTGCACAGTTTCCCGGAAAGGTTGGCGTTCGCGACGCTTCCGGTTACCCAAAATATTGTGACAGTGAAAGTGCGCGCCATGGAATAACAATTATGAGGAAAATTGAATGAGAAATGTTGTCGTTTTTTTACTCTTCTCCTCGTTTTGGTACCATACTTCGTTCTTTGGGGGCTTTGTTTTGTTTTCTGTTGTGTGTGTGTGTGCTTCTGCTTCATAGGAAGATGACAGAAGGGATTGATGATGGGTACTACCGCGTCGCGTCCGTTACCATTTCCCGTACTTAACCGGAAATCGGTATCATCATTAGTAATAGGAGTCAAGTGTCAAGCAGGGCGCAGCATTTACATGTCACACCCTATCGGCTGAGACAGAGATATCTCGTTTTACCACAATCCCTACCCTGTTGATGGTGTGTTTTTAGTTTATTTAATCCTTCTACATCGTTGCATACCGTACCGGTGTTATTTAAATTGACTCCTTTCTACGAACCGTTTGCTTTGTTTTGCTTGCATGGCGTTCATGCCACACATCGTTCCAGTCCGTTGTCGTTGCTCGCTCGTCATCAGTTTTGGGCGTGACACAATAACAGGATGTAAAGGAGGAGAAGCCTTTTCGGAGGAATTAATTCAACCGGATTATTGTTACTGTTTGACGAACTCCTTTTTCCTGGGAACGGTTTCGGGAAACTAGGGAAGCGAAACACAGCCACGCTCATAGGTACCAGGAATTCCTTAGTTTCGTGTAATTCATTTCTCAAACAATTTCCAACACAAACCGAGCAAAATTGCTTAACAAAAGCTCGTTTCATTTGGTAGTTCCCGCGAAATAAAAATTTCCCTCACACAATGCTACAATCGAACCGACTTGCCTGCAACAAAATTTGTTCTACAATCAATTTTTCATACGAAGAAAACAAATTTCCAAAGTTCGTACTGGCAAAACTTTTCCCCCCGCAATGCATTTTATTTCTTCCTTCTCACTTTTCCGGTAGAGGCTGGTGTAAGATTTTGCTGAGTGGTTCAAATGTCAACGAGTCTTCACACTGGCTCTGCTCCCCCATATCCCACCTACTTTGGATGACCTTTGGTAAGTTTGTTTGATTTTCGTTTGAACTTTTGCTCCATCGTAAGTCAAACACGGACAGGGGTGAAACTTTCCTTCCCCGTGCCGAAAATAGTCGTTCCGGCTCCGGTCCGGTGACGAAACAAAGCGCTGACCTCGGCTCGGTGTTGCAAAGATGAACCGAATATCCTTTTTTTTGTACGGATGTAGGCGTTGAGGTTTGTTAATGGGCGAGGTGGATGAAAGAAGAAGGATTGTTGTGACGATTAGCACGGTAAACATTGGCCAATTAGCTTTGCGTTGGTGTATTTGATGCATAACAACGGAACAAAAGTGTAGCAAAGGGTACACAAAGGGAGGTATTATTCCTCTCTTTAATTTGAAGAAAAGCTTTGTTAGCTTATCAGAAACAAAAGAATTGAAAAGTGGATTTAATAAACAACCGTATTTGTTTCACTAAAACTAGTGGATATTGACATTTTATAGTTTTCAATGTATTACATTTTTTGCCCTAATTCATTTTCTCCTTAGTTAATATATTTGTGTTTGTTTGTTTCATTTGTTGTATTTAACTTAACTTACACATTTCATTATTTCCTACTGCTTAATTGTTTAAAAGAACTTGATTTATGCCCTTTATATAATTTGAGTCATTTTTAATTGATTTTTTTCTCGTAAATGAATTTAAATGCTATTTAACCGATTAGAATTGTCTCCTATTTCCCTGTTCCATAGTATCTTATTTAAACTTTAATTCAATATTATTTTTTATTCGCTTTTTTACTTTTTGTTTCCTATACTTTTTGTACTATTTTTGCATTTTTTTTGTTTCTATGTTGGTCTTGTCTTTCTCTTTAGTTTATGGGTACTACCGTTATGTTTCTTTACTTTACTAGTTTTTTACGTGTTTTAGTTTTCCTCTTATATTGCAAAAAGTATGTCTTTTTTTAGCTTATATTACTGGTTATCAAAGATGTTTATATTGTCTTAATTTTGATTTGATGCAATAACTATTTTTTCGTTTTTATTGGTAGTGGTTTAAGATTCGACATTATTTTAAGATCCGATCTACTGTTTCGGCAATTTAATTTTAGTCTGAGGAAAAAAAAGTATAACAGCATTACTGATCGGACGGTACAAGCCCTGTTTGTCTTTATAAGATTTAGTATATTCATTCAGAACATTTTTAATGTATATTTTAAAAGCATGATATATCATAATTAACAAGCTAATAATAAACACACCGTATTGCATCATGCATTTTATTAACATCAGCTTATCATCCTCATAACACAGTAAAGTTCTAGCGCTAACTCATCAAACTGTCGAGTGTGAAACGTTGCAAACCAACTTGATCATCTCATGCTTGCGATAAAACAACGAAAACAAAACTATCAGTGCGTGTAGCGTGGAGCATAAAATTGTCTTCACCAGCCTCACTCCCCCACAAAACCACAAAGTAAAGAAAGAATTTATTCTTGAACTAAAAAACCACAAGCTTTGGAGAGTATAGCGCCCGCCAAAGGTAGAACGCTTGCCTGTGTAGTAGTGCTCTTAGAACTCAGCGGGAGTTAAAGTAAAGTAAAGAAGACGAAAAAAAGTGCCCTAATAACCGGAAGGTCAAACGAGCTGAAGCGTTACCGGCAATCTGGCCCCTGGGGGGGTGGATAAACCGAATCAAAGCGGGCCCCGTACGCATCGGTGTCGGGGAAGGCTGAAATTATGAGCATTTGTACCGAATGGATAAAAGTTCCAAGCATCAAGCATTACGGATTCATCGGATAAGTTCTCCGGCATGAGGTTTGCTCGGTATGCGGTTAAGAGGTTTCCTTTCCGTTCCCTGCCCTCGAAACGGTGCGATGGTAGAACACCTGCCCAAACCCCCACGGCAGGAGAAGCCCAATGTGGACAGTAAGAACAAAGCACTGCGATGCGATCGTTGGCGGTAGCAAGTTTGGCTGGTGTTTGTTTGAGAAGTTAGCTCGAGAAATCAAGAAGGTGTTTTATTTGATCCACCTATTGAGCTAATATGTGGGCAAGCTAATGGCGTTCGAATTGGAAATTTAGAACTTATTTCAGCTCCATCAATTTCGCAACCATTTTCCATCAGACTGAAGATATTCATATTCATCTCGTCAAACAAACAAGCTCAAAACAAAAGCATTGAAGTGTTTCGCAAACTCATTAGGGCTTTTTGCATTGTGTTGGTAGGTGCCCGGAATTTGGTCCAATCTGCATCGGACGTGCAGAAGCCATAATGCAACGCGCAGCTCCTGACTGACTGACAGACTGACTGACTGTGGCTGCATGCAGATTAATTTTTATTTTTAATTTCATCGCATGCGTTTAATACTTGTAAACTTTAGTTATGAGTTTCCCACAGCACACACCCACACTTACACGTATTGTATTGTGCTCACCTCACATCTGCAGTGCTCGAGGGAGACTTTGGAGCTTGCCAACCATTTCCACAGTCCATGGCAATCCAAAACTTGCTGGGAATGATTTTCCTTTTCGTACAGAATCCTTTACCATGCCGTTACTCGTTGCCTTTCCTGCTAAATAAAACATTCCTGCTCTTTGCTCAAGGATCATTTTCTGCACCAAAGTGCACCTCACACGCTCGGCACGTGTGTGTGTGTGTGTGTGTGTGTGTGTGTGTGTGTGTGTGTGTGTCTGTAAAGCTAAATCCTCACGGAAAACTTTCCACACACTTGTACGGAGTAAAGTATATGCCCTCGAGAGCGTGAAAAGGGCGCACGAACCGAGTCCATATTCACACAGGCACATACGTGCCACTGCAGTTTTGCAGTCAGGAAAATGATTTTTCAAACCTCTCACTACTCTGTTCTCCAACGAGTGAGTGTGTGTGTGTGGTGTTCTTCTTGTGGCGCAAGTAATAGGGTGCAAGTGGTACTTCTGGTACATGGGTGGGAAGTTCAGTGAGAAGACGGTTGCCCAAGATAGCGCCTGTAGCGAAATTCTTTGCAAGATACAGCAGTACGGGCATGTCTTAAGCACCCGTGTTACGTGTTTAAAGAGGAGGAAAGTTTCACGTTTTTTTACCTTCAGATGATAGTACTTGTTCTGTTCTTTTCGCATGGTTGACTTGGGCTGATACACCAACCGTAGAATGTGTCCGAAAGATAAATCGCCAACGGTCAATGGCATTACCGTATGGGTGCTATACTTTGGAAAGTGCACTTATCGAAACAGTGGTCAAGTGAAGAGGTTGAGCGGCAACAGCACCGAATTGAAGCGAAAAATATGCTAAATTTGTTACTGAAGTGAAAGACAAAGGGATAAATCTAATACATGCAAATATTTTTTTTAATTAAGAAGAAGTTTTTGATAGTAATAGTAACGGACAGCTGTTAGTATTTCAAGTTTTGCAGAGTAATTTCAAGAATGTTGTCCTTGTATGGTATTTTTCTGGAGAGCAATTGCCCTTTAATTTCTGAGTCTTAAGCAAAGAGCTCTGTAGAGAAAGCTAGTCTTTCTTCATAGAGCTTAGTACTGCAACTGATCCTAGCTGATCTATATGTATAGTTTCCATTTAAATTGCGATATTGTTCCTTGTTAAACATGTGATTGGGTTATTGTTCCTTGTTCTAATTCAAAGACAAGAATATTTCTACTTACTCATTCCTATCTTATGCTGATCCTATCTCCTTCCTGGTCAGGTTTTGGTATTGGATAGCTGTTTGATTATGGACTTTGGAGCATGTCCCGAATTTTGTTTCTGTTTTTCTTAAGTATCGGTTTTGTTCTAAGTCTTGGATCCATAGCTCAAGAATTTATTAAAATTTAACCTTTTTTAGATTGATGCTATGTAGTTTAACTTTTCTTTTAATTCTTGTTGGATCATTTTATTGAACATTCTATTTTATTTTATTCTGATTTAACATTGCGTCCAATAGCACAAATGCCTGGAATATCCTTAATATGTGGGATTTATTTGTTTTCAATCAATGTGACTATATAGACAAATGGTTGGTTTATGGCTTCAAAATGGTCGACATGATGGATAAGAATTTCAATGAACATTAGCAGAAGCTGCGAAAAGTTTGATTAGGACTTTCTGTGAACCCTGGTTCTCCCCGAATGTCGAATGAAACTAAAGGTACTGGCCCATTCAGATATTGATGCACTATGGTTTCTATACAGAATTTGACCATCCTTTCAAGCGGTACTATAATTGCCACTACAGCTTTAGATGCTACAGGTATATTTTAAACCTTCCACGGGGGTTAAACCCATGACGGGCATGTTGTTAATTTATCTGACATGGTGAATGTTCTACTAGACCAGATCCAGCATATAGCCAAAGATCAATAGTGAAAAGCATTCTAGTTGTGTTGCTCTTAACTGTTATGGTATGCATGATGGTTCAGGGAAAGCATGATTTCGAAATAAGACCTGACCAATAAATCAATGTTCAACGAATGACTTCGTACAGTTTCCAAAACCATAGATCCTATGGTTGCTAATCCATCATGCCTTGACGCGCAACTAACGCCATGAAAGGGTATCAAAGACCCAGATTTCCTTCATATGATACAGATTCCACCACTTCCGGCTGACATATGGCGGTGGGATCATCATTTGTGCATCCTTGTGAGCGTTTTAGAGTGACCGAACGCATGGCAGTGGTAGCTGCAGCAAACAAAAAAGTGAGGCAAAAAAGCACACTCCTAATGTTGATGACTTCCTTCATCCGGTGGTAGAGCTTGAGGACTTGCTTTTTTTCTCCTTTTCCTAACTTCACAAGCGCCCTTTCTAGCTCTATGATTGAGTAAAACAGAAAAAAGGATGTAGCAAGAACTCATCAGTGCAGTGGCATGATTGATGGCCGGAAATAGGCAGGTGTCAGGTCGTGCTACACACTCATACACACACACATTGACACACCGAAAATGGTTGCGTTTGATACTATTTTGCTATGGCAACAGAGAAGATGAAAAACGCTTTCATGCACGATGCTCGTAGGGGGGAAATAGAAGGAAAGGATACAAAGCGCAGATCCTTCCAAGCCGGAGACAATGGCCGCAGGCGCTGTTGGCACTGGCAAGAGGACGGAAATGTTTCATATTAATTAAGCGAAGAAAGCAAACGAGCGTCTGGTTCGCAGAAAAGGTTCAGTGAGGTGAGTCTCCAACACAGTCTCTCTATGTGTGTGTTTGCCCTTTGGCCCCGTGTGTCTGTCCGTGTGGTCTCTTTGATGTGACAGTCCGAGCGCTATCAGCGCGATGGTGATGAAAATGTGCAAAACTTGCCAAAGAAAACCCCGAGATCCTTGTGTATCGTATGTGTATATGATTGTGTGTGTGTGTGTGCTTGTACGTGAGAATATCATCAACACATCGCGAGAATAACTTCTTCCCTGATGGCTGGTACGTAGACCGATCTTTTGAAGGCATCCGCACGGGATGAAAGGTCGCCGGAATGACCAGTCAAGTGGACCACCGTCTCGAGCGCAAAGTTATCTTATTCGAGAACACGTTCTTGATGGGGAATATTTTTTCCCCCTTTTTAGAGCTTAGCAGACATTTTTGCTAGTTGATAAGAATCCTTTTTGAGATTGCTTTTTTTACTTGTTTGTTTGGTGCGTCGCATTCTATATTGCCACAGTTTTCAATTTAAGGAGACACGTTAGAAAAATTCGCCATGAAAAAGGATTTCGCTGGTATACTTTAGCACATAAGGTTTATTTGGCTTGGTCAAGTACTATTATCACTCAAAATAGTACAATAATAAATACCATTTTTAGTTACTTTTCTGTGCAATTATGCAGTGAATTTTATTTAATAAAATTTAAGGCTAAAACGATCGATTATAATTTGATTTTCTCATCATTCAAAATACATTGAAAGCTTCTTCTACGTATCACAAAGCAGAACTATTTTTCGTCTCTCTCTCTTTTTATATTATTTTTTGTTTAATCCTTGGTACACCCATTACCCATAAAAAGGAATAAAATTTACCATTACAACACTTGGCCGAACCAGCCTCATGCCAGCGCTCAACCAAAGCTTGGCGAGCTTCGAGGCTCTTTTTGGCAACAGATGTTTTACTTGTCCACTCTGTTCACTATCACTTCCCCCTTCCCCATTGACCGTAAGTGTTGATGGTGAAAGTTTATCTCGTTTCCCAACAAAATGATTTTCATTTGTTCGCTCGATTGCTTTCCTCCGTTTTTCCTCGAAAAGGGATCGGAGGAGGGCGACAAAGTCACGAAATATTGCACCATTTTTGTGCGATAGGTTTTTGGAGTTTGGAGTTTTTTTTAGTGTCATTGACTGAACACAGAACATAACACACCGATTATCACGTCCCGTGTGAGTGTGTTGCTTTGGTTTTTGCTGAGCAAGAAAAATGTGCTTAATAAGAGTGTAAGAATTGTGTAGGTAGTTTGGATGGGAGAAGTTTGTGTGTGTATGTGTGTTTTTAACACTTTAGGAACAACATTTCTTAACCGGTATAATGGGGCAAATTTCCCCAGTGGATCAGAAAGGTCCCAATGGAGATTTGGCGATTTAAAACAAAGTGAATGTCTAGTAGGAAAGTTTTACTTTAGATTTAGAGGAATATTTGGCTACAAATGTTTGAGGAAAACAATGAACCGATCTATCCCTTTACAGGCTTTTATCACTGGAATGATAAATAAAAGAAGGATATTTGGATTTTTATGTATATAAATACTTGTTGGCACATAATTCTCTCATCGTAAGAGCTTAAAACGATAGAAGCACAGTTTTTGGGCTGTTTTATTGTTCATTATTGCTATTTGATTTTCCTTTTGAAAAAATCTAGATACTTTCTCTACCTTAAACTCACATATCGTGGACTGTTTTCGACGCACTGCATTCAAAAGCAACATGTTACATTTAAAGACCACCAAGCTACACTCGGCCTTTAAACATTCCAACGATTTGTCTATGGAAAACTCCCTAAATTTCGGTCAAATTTACTGCTCTCCCGGGAGACATCGTGTGCATCTTTCCGAATCCTTTCCATCGTCGGCATTCCTTGGCCGAAAGAAATAAGTTTACCTTTTTCTTGCCTTACAACACCGCCCACGGGCACTCTGTGTTTTTTCTCTTCGGCAAGAAGAAACAACATGGGCCAAGCAAAACTTGATAAAACTTCACCCAGAAAGAGAATCAAATAGCGAAGCGTGAGCTATCTTACTGACTTGTGTGGACTCACTTACGTTAAACTCATGGGCTTCTTGAGTTCCATAAATCCTGCCCTTGCCAACCATACCGGCCCGCGGATGCGGCAAAGCTGTAGGAAGGTGTTTCGGTAACTTTGGACTTTATTTATTTTATCCCTTAAACCGAAACCTTGCTCGCTGGTAGTACGGACCGCCGTACCCTAAACTGTGTGGTATGCGCATCGCCAGACCGGAACGAGGGCGACGATCGAACGACACCTTCGAGACCTTGGGCAAACGTCGGGCCGTCGGGCTGGTGGGTCTTATGCAATGCGCTAGCCCTCGGGTCGGCCATCCGTGCCCGTAATGCACGATGCAACTGATGATCTTCGCTACCATTGCCAGGGTTTGTGTGTGTGTGTGTGTGTGTGGGACAGTGTGTTTTATGTTGCTTCCCTCCGTACCAGCCGGCAGTGTTGTCGTTGTTGGAGGAGGATTTTTAATTACGGGATTGTCACCACGGTCCAGTGGTGGTCGGGTTTGCTTTTTTAAAAGCAGGCAAGTAGGAAAAGGAAAAACAAGATTGTTAATTTTCGTTGTTGCTAGCCTTTGCAGACAATGTAAAAAAGCGCTTGACGCTTGAAAGGAAGATGCGACCGGCGAGATAATCGGAAAAGTTTTAAACATGAGGCAGCACGGCATGGCAATGGGCGCAAGATGGCTGGTTGGCGTTGGGATTTGTGCGATCGTAATACGATTAGGATTGTAATTATTTCGCTAATACATTACATGCGGGGAAGCTATTGCTGATAAAAAATAGTATACAGGGAGAGGGTATTAAAACGATGGTAGAAAAGAAAGAAAAAAATGTTAGAATATAAAATTGCGTTAGCATCAAGCGTTGAGATTAGTTAATTAAAACGCAATGTTTAACTAATGCCCTTATCTTTGCTGTTTTGTAGTCCATTGAACGGTGAGAATCAAAATCCTGTCTTTTATAAACCGAGAGACTTTTAATTTTATATCTTAGCAGAAATTTTCTAATGAATGTTAAAAAACTAATTAAAATATTTTGTGTTGCATGTCTAAATTTTTTTATTTATTTTAATTTTAATGAATAAAAATTGAATAATTAATCCACGTCAACCGAGTATGCCCGGTGTAAAGCATGTCACAAGAAGGAAATGTCTTGTTATAGAACAATGTAAATTCGTATTATTGGGTAGAATACGGCTGCACACACGACGCAAGAATGGAATAGAAAATAAATTATCAAAATAAAATAACTGTATAAATGAATAAATAAATTAATAAATAAATCATACACAAATCGTCAACAAAAACAATGATTTAAAGATCAAAAATTCAATTGTTTTGGTGACTTTTGGTCCTTTATTATATTTGAGTACTTTAGCTCTATGCAGACAATCAAAGTTCTTAACCAACATTTAAATAAAAAAGAAAATAAATAATCACAACAAGTCTGAATCAAAATCGTGTTAATAATTATGAAAGCAACCCTGTTTAAAATTCGAAAACCCCAGTTTCAATAATGGACTTGTTATGTTACATAATTCATCCGAAAGTTTTACTGCAAAAAGACTTTAACATTATGGAAACATCTATAGAATATATTTACGCCAAAGTGCTCTTAATTCATGCGATTCACAACAACGCACTTCCGGAACAGATCGTTCTCATTTTCCTACCCAACCCCATCACCGCTTATCGCGGTAGCTCTACCATAGCTCTATCAATTGAAATTTCCATCCCAACGGAACATCCGGCTTCTAAACAAAATGCCATTTCCATCTCCCATCCACCGCATCGCTCTCGTTAATCATAAATTCCCTTTGCACCAGATGCTAAACCGGCGACGGTGCCGTGTGGCAGGATCTGTTAGCACCTTGCATCTGGTGATCCCGTTGCAAGCAGCAGCCCATCGTGTGCATCGGTATGTCGGTTCCCAGCCACCACCACAACCACTGCAGAATCTGTCTCTCTCTCTCTCTCTCTCTCTCAAGCTACCGTACACTCATCTCCAGCACCGGATCCTTTCTCACATCCTTCTCCTTCACCACATCCTTGTTTGTACGCCCAACAGTGAAGCCGGCTCAAAAAGGCGCGTTCGTTACACTTTGCGCCCTTGGGAATGGGTCCGGTTTGCTTCCCACGACCGACCGAACGATGAGCATGGTAGCATGGTTTGATCTTCTGTTTTTTGTCCATGTGAGAAGGCTGGGAAAAAAATTGAATAAGTCGCTCGCCTCAGCCGACCGGGACCAAGCTCTCTAATGTACGGTGACGAAAAAGTTAAGAAGCTCTCGGGCAAGGCACGGCAAGGGCACATAATAAACGCGCTGCTGCCGGTAGCCATATGGATGGGTTGGTGGTGGTGGTGCTGGTTTTTGGAGTTGAATGGCAAATTGGCGGTGGGTACTGGTTTTATTTTTGCTTAACGGTGCACATAATTGCTGAAGGTGTAAAACGGGGGGTACGATTGTTTGGCTGTGGTTTTGTACCGGGTAGAAGGGTTTTAGGGGTTCGTTTCGATGGGAATCATAATAGTTGCAATATGACAGGCAGATTGATTTCTTTTGTGGGAAAACGTAAACAAGTGGAGATTATGAAGCATCTGGAAGATTTTGATATAATTATCATTTAAAAAAGGAAACATCCATTTTTATCTTGCTAAACCATGAGCAATCAACGGAAGCTACAAAAAAAAAAAATGGTAAAGGAAGTAATGTTGCTTCCGTTCGTTTAGGAAAAAGGAAATAAGGATCTGATTAGAAATGTGGCATGTGCTCAGACTTTCCTGCTGTATGCATTTGTGGGTGCCTTTTTTACTATCATCATAACGCCATAGAAAGCGGAAACGATTGGAAAAAGAAGAAAATAAAAAAAACTCTTACACACACTCCAACCCGGAATGAAGAAGACAAAAAAAAACAATAACCAGCGCACCGAAAGCTAAAGTTGAGAAAATCCTTGTAAACAACCATATGTTTCACAGCTTCCCAGCCATCGCTCGCCAGTAGGTTGGAAAGTACGCAGCAAATGGATGCGAATGCGAAGACAAAAAAACCGTAAGGATGAACCAACCGAGCGAGGACAAGATAGTTTGTATTCCTTCCTTTCTTTCGTCCCGGCGTGGGAGAACTTATGAGTGGTTGGCATGATTTTTATGCATCAACACCGGGAGATGCAACCTTTTTTTTCTCATCGTTATGCTGCTGTGCTTACGATTGCGGTGCCCTGCTCCAGATGCTTGCAAGCAGGCAAAGGCACTCCGAAAGGTTATTCTTTACCGTGCTCTGAGAAGCTGACCGCGGCGTCAAGGATCGGTTCGGATGCTGGTTTGGGATCCTGGGAACGAACAAACTGAGCGCTTTTAGGATTGGGTACTGTGCGGTTTTTCCTGAATCTCTTGTTTCTTTCGAAAAACAGTTCCATGATCTGGCTGGCAGATTTCTGGTCGGTGTTGGTGTTGTAAGCTTCATTTGGCAAACATAAGTTTGCAGATAAATTGAGAATGGAAAGTTACAGGATAGTTGTAATGCTCATTGATGATGCTACAGGAAGAACAAAGTAAACAAATAAATAAAATGATTTTTAATGGCCGTGAACGGTCTTGGTAAACCGGCTGGAGTTTTGCCAACCATGCTAACCATGATTGCACAATGTGACTGATCATACTTTTGGGAAATATTAATAATATTTTGAGGTTTGTTTTTCTTAAACAACTTTATTCGATATTCAATAATAGTTTTATTTATTTTACTTTTTTATAGACTTATTTTCTTGTTTTTTTTTTCATTATTCAATTTTATGGATTCCTCTATTTTTTTGCATTTGTTCCTTTTCTTATGATTTGTTGCATGATTAATTTATTACTTTTAAATTGCTCTCTTACTACTTACTTAAATCTTCTTTTAATTTAATCTTCTTCTTTTGTTAATAAGAATTCTCACAGCTTTTTCGTTTAGAAGCTATTACTTTCACCATTCCATTAATTCACTTTATTTCACTGAATCGTTGAAATTATGGACACTGAAAAAGGAGCACATAGCACGAAACGTTGTCACACGATGTTCTACTTTCTGTATTGCAATTACAATTTGCTTTCATTTGCGTAAAATCAAGGAAATGGTTTAATTTCTAATTCTGTTGCTTCCTAGAACTCATACTTCAAATGATGTTCAGCCGTTTGTTCTTGGTCATAAAACATCGTAAAATGGCCTGTTTGTCTAGGAACGCTTACAAACCAAACAAAAAAACAACCCCAGCGAATAGAGCAAATCGGAACTACGGTGGATCGTTTGATGTTCATCAAGTACTGGCCAAGTGTGCTGCAATTTCGTACTCAAAAATACGTGCAACAAATTCCACTTTTGTACAACATTTGTACGTTCTGCGCCACAAAGGTTGTATAAATTTTTGGTAAATTTCTGGGAAGGAAAAAAACGAACAAAATTTACCAGTAGCCTAAGTGGCCGAACCTTTCCACGAAGTGTAGCAGAAAATTATACAACCTTAGTGGCAAAGTACGGGTATCCATCTCATTAGTGTGTTCAAACATTTGCGTACCACCTGTTGACGCTGCGGCTGCCGTTTACAGAGGATGTTACAACGCGAGCATACACGTCACGAAGGTCAGGACAACTCCTCCCCAGTGAATGGTAAGGAAAAGTCAAGAAGATGGTCATCGTGTATCGTGTCATGAGGAAACAAAAAAAAAAACTCACACACAGAAAACGCAAACATACCTAAACCCACATTTACGCACACATGCCTATGGAAGCAAAAATAGTCTCCGTGTGGACTGTAGCATGGACGACCTATAGTCGAGCAAATGATGTGGCGTTATCGTCGCTGTATCATTATCGAGCGGGAGGATGAAAAAATAAACTTCCCGCCTAGTAGTAGCGTTCTGGCGACCGCTTTATCATCCAGTGGCGCAATGAAGTAATGCATCAGGGCCCCTAACGCATCAGTGAAACCAGTGGAAGAGAGTCAGCAAAAACTACAACGCGACAACAGGCACCAGCAAGCAGCAGCAGCAGCAAAGAAAAAAACCCTCCTCCAAACGCACAGATGAATCTATGATTAAGATGATGTCATACGAAATGGATGGCGTCTGGGTAATGTTTACGTCTCTTTTGGCTTCCAAATCGCGACGCAAATCGCTTCAATGCGGCTCGGTATGGGTATAACTAAAAAAAGAGCACGTTCAGTAGCACGAGCTGCAGAAAAAAAACAAACATCGAACAGAAGAGGAGGAAGAAGTAACAACAACAAAAAAACTACACCAATAGATCCACTTACAGGGCCGTAAAAGGAATTAACATTCCATGCTGCTGCTGCTGCTGCTGCTGCTGCTGCTGCTGCTGTGAGTGATGTTTGCGATGCTTTGCGCAAAATGCCATTATCGCATACAGAACGGAATCAAGTTCAGTGAGGGAGTGCGTTTAAAAATAAATACAAAGTGGGCTCGTACTTTGTAACGGGTTTTATAGTAGATTGAAATTGAGATGCATCAATGAGTTTGCATTACAAAACCTGATAAAAATCTTAATGATATTTTTCATACATTAAAAAAAAGTTAAAATTAATATTTCCTGTTTTCTTATCTTTCATATTTGCTTTAACACTTTCTATGAAAGTCTTGTTATGTCTCTTGTTCATTTTCCTTATCTGTTTATCGTTTTCTGTATATTTGGTCGTATTTTACTTCTATATTGTAATTTAATTATATATTTTCATTAATTTTATTGTTTCCTTCATTAATAATTATTTTTGTAATTGTCTTGACATTACGATTAGTTTTTACACTTAGCAATACGGCCTTTTTGGACCGTTACTTCTGAATAAAAAATAAAAAAGATTAGTTTTTACTTTATTAGCTATGTGTAGGTCAGCTAAAACTTCTTGATACTCATCCAACATTCGTGATTAAACTAAACTTATGTTTAATCTTCTTCTATTTGGCGTAAACGTCCTACGCGGACATACCGGCCAATACAGGCTTTCAAGACTTTATTCAATACCACGTTGCCGGATTATTACGGGGGGACGGTTCGGGCTTGAACCCATTACGGGCGTGTTATTGAGTCGTTCGAGTTGACGAATGTACCACGGGACCGTCCCATAAACTTATATTTAATATTGATGACATATTGAAGCTATACATTGCAACATACGTAGATTACTTTTCTTGGTTTTGCTAACCTATCACACACTTAAATTGCATGAACCATTCTGTATAGCGAACGCACTGTCTCTTTAAAAAGCATCCATATGTTTCGTTATTTATTTTATTCTCAATATTTTGATAGTCTAAAATGTACTACTATTTTACCGCAGATTCGTTTTTTTGGATTCTAATCATTGTATGGACTTTTAAAATCCTTTTTTTCACGGTCTGCTGGATCTTGATTTCAAATGTAATCAATGTCTGTGGATGTTTTCACATGAAAAAAATGTTATTCTTCTTGCTGAACGGGATTTATAGCACCGAAAACAAATTAAAAAACTATTATTCTATCATGCTATTCCTTTCGTAGAAGCTTGCGAACATAAATAGTAAATCATCTCGTTATCCTGCCTGATTGCATGAATACGCTTCATCCGATCGATGGCAAATTATGAAGGTCAAGAGTCGCGTCCTTTTACCCGGTATCATGTTGTTATTAGACTTTTCAATGGTTAGTAGAAAGGGGGTAAAACGATGTAGCAAAACCGGCTAAGCTCACTACCATTATGAGAATATCTCGATGCAAACTTTCGGTCCGTTGTATGGGCTAGCGGAAATAATGAAAAAAATGGAAACGAAATGCCCTGGTTCCATGATCATTTAGAGTGTGTGTTACTGTGGTTCAATGTGTGTGTGGTTTTTATTTCCTTTTTGCAACGATAGCTGAAATACGGCAAGTAATTTCCTTCTCTCCGTAGCGGGATAAGCGAGCTTCACAGTGGACGGTGCACGAGCATCCATATCCATTCTTCCATTGTTGGAAATTCGTTCGACCAATGATATGATTCCCTGACCAAAGGTCAATGCAATGCAATTCGATGGGACAGTGATCGATCGGAACCGGGAACAGTGGGGCGGAATTACAATATGACACTGATTATAGGGAAATGGAGAATGGGCCACATACTTTGTCACATGTTTGCGGGCTTCAGATGAGCATTATGAGACATTTATTGTATTTCAAGGAGGTTTTCTGGTGTATATTCACTTCTCAGCTTCACATTATGTTTTATAGATAATACCATTAATATTGTGTTTTTTTATTCGTTGGTTTTATTTGATATTCTTACCTTATCATTTTATTACTTACTTACTTACTTCCTCCTTCTCTTCTTTCAGATTTTTTCACTGAGCTTATATTTCTACTCTGCTTTATTATTTCATATTAATTTGAACTAATTTTATTTCATATTTTAGTCCAGTTTTTCTATTTGTGTTTTATTACTGATATTTTACATTTATTGTGCAATTTTGTTTCAATTTTGTTTTTTATTTAGTCTTTTAATGAGTACAATGGTGAAAATTATAGTAATTTTCACATGAATCTTTCTTTATTTTACTATTTGTTGTGTTGCGTGATTTGTTACCTATTTTGTCTTGTTATTTCTTACTTAATTGTTACTATTATTTGCAACCATTATATTTTAAAATCATCTTCCCTCTGCAATAATCGATCGGCAATGGTGTCTGTTTGCGGTACAGATTCGATGCGCCGCTGTTCGTTTAGGACACTTTTACAGCCTCCCAAGCGCCTGGCATGGGTTAGGTGCTTAAGAAAAGGCTTGCAACATTGTAAAAAGCGAAGCGAAATTCGTCCTCACTACCACATGGACGCTTCCTATCGCCGGCTGGCTGCTGTGGAGCAAAAATTCGTTTCGCACCGCCTCTTGGCCGTAATCTTGGGCGACATTCGCGTTTGCAATAAACGCGTCACATTTTTTTTTCTTCTTGCTCTCGCTCTCATTGTGCCCTTTTGTCGCACAAGGGTAAGCATTCCGGCGGCAACCAATTTCCCAGCGCGGTAGTTAGCGTGGTTTGCGCTTACGCCCCTGGCTCCGTACGTAATGCGGTCGCAAACGCGGGTCAACAGGGATCGAAGAATACGTACAACTTGCTCTCTCATATTTAAAATCTACCAGCCGCGCTGGATGAGGAAAAAGAGGAAGCTAAAGTCCCCCCAAAAGAAGCAAAGTGGGGCCACAAGTTGCCAGCGAGCGATGCGCTCTTGTCGTCCAAAATATGGACACGATCAGGGACACGCTGCGGATGGTGAGATGGCGCAATGTCCGCTCCCGCGCGCAGTGAAAAACAGCGGGAAGAATGCTGAGCGAGTTAAAAGCGCCGAATGGAATGAGATTCTTTTCGTGTTTTGCTTTTTTGTTGTTGTGGTGGTTGTCGGTCCCTGATGGCCCTTCTTATGGGTCGTATTTGACGGCTTTGCATTACATCTCCGTCGATGATGTGCCGGAACACTGAAGAACACGTCGCTCCCCGGCCGGACTTCAAGACGAAGCATCTTTCTTTGCCGTCGTCTCCGTCACCGCAAATGAAAAGTGGAAGTGAACGGGTTAAACCGCGACGAGGAGCGATTGAGATTGGGTCAAACGAAAGGGAGAAAGGGATGAGCATGTTGGTTTTTTTTCGTCTCTGAGTTTGGGGAGAAATACATTTAAAAACATCCGAAACCTGAGCCTCCCGCTCTACTGTAAAGGGATGTCTGCCGATGATGGTGGGCAAGAGACAAAAAACTGGACCCTTTTTTTCTGTCGAAATATTTTAGCCCCGTTTTTCTGGGTTTGGTACTATGATAGAACACAAAACTCTTCCGCGAGTAGGCGTGTGGAATGGTGGATTCCATTCTTGGAGACGAGGAAGCTGGTCTTAGGGCTGAGAAATTCTTCCTCCAAAAACAACTCACACCGCACATGCTGCAAGACGAAGATGAAACTTTTACCCACAGCCAGTGCATTCGATCCAATTATGGGGCAGAGTTCGTACCGAAGGGTCGCAAGAGCGTCTGTGTTTCTGGTTGACAAAGTTTATGTGCGATCGTCGTGATGCGATAGAGCTGATGATGCGGCTGCGGTGCCTGTGCCCCAAGCCTGTGGAGTAAAATCGATCACCCCACGCTGGGCGGCTTTCGGTTTGATTATGAGTTTCAATGTCGTCTGGATGTGGTGCTTCGGTGCAGACGGGAAGTTTTTTTTGTCGAGGAATATGCAATCAATCAAAAGAGAAAATCGAAATCGAAAATGAAACAGAACAGACTTTTTCCAGCTCATTTGGAGTGTTCATTGATTGAAGAAAATAAAATTTCATACGTGATGCGTGAGTTAGTAACAGTCTGGTAGTAATGTTGAAGTAAGTTCGAAAGGAAGTGGTCAGCTGCTTGGGATATATTGAGATTAGGATATGAAGGATCAATCATTTGCTTCTGATTTGTGGGGTTGTAGTGATTTAGCCAATGAATCCTTCAGTATTACATTGGTTTGTGCCAATGTATGCAAGGTTTTCCTAGCTTTGCCGTGAAAAGCTGGATTGAAGACACATTAAGGCATTTACTACATTTATTATAGCAATTATAATCCTGCATGTCCTGCATATGTTTTTGTTTTATTGTTAATTTTGACAGAGCTTCACAACAAAACTGCCTTTATTTCACTTGGTTAACTACCTTAACAAATACGAGGATTTGACAGTGTTTTACATAAAATGACCAAACCGAGTTGACGGCGGAACTCGGGCCAGGCCACGCGAAGGAAAGACCTTCATTGTCCTAAGTTTCAACCGAAAACAAAATTATTGGAAAAGATGGGTTTCTGCCCGAAAGCAGTTATTATAATCAATTGTGCATTAAACTTTCCGCTAGTATTCACGGTTCGTTGGAATCTATGCTGCAAAAGTGGCACAATTGATACAATAACTTTTCGGATGTGGCAGAGTGGCCCGGAAGAGACCTAAAGCAAATCCTAGGAAAGGCCAAGACGTTCAAAGAAAATCGAGACGTTCTCCGTTCAGGTTCTGAAATAGATCTAACGTTTATTTAACAAAAATTGGTTCTTATATACTAACATGTTTGATGGTGTTGAAATGTGTCCGTACACGTTGTTTGAATGTATTGGTGCCAGTGCGTGTGAAAATATTGTGCCTTTTTCCGGAAATACATGTTCCTTATTCCATGTTATATTCCTTACGTTTTCGTATGCAGCTATGTATATGCTTCAGTTCCACGCATTCTAGATTGATCCTAAACTAACTTGAAATTGTAGGACCTCCTCGCTTTGGATTGGTAACTGAAAGGATTCATTACCTGGTGCATATGCACGTTTCGTGCCGCATGCATTTTTTCCTAATTTCACGCTTTGTCCGTGTTTCTTACGCTTATCGAAGAACTCAAGAACGGGCCGTTCCCAAAAATGTATGTTTATTTAGGCCAGCGATCTTGTTCTCATACGATAAGTGACAGTAGTTTCAAATTCTACCCAAACTTAACGGCAAATGAAACTTTTCGTTGCAATTTAAAATCGCATCAAACCTACCCGCAAATACCGCAACAGTGAGATAAGACAAAGGCATATACTATCTGAGGCATACGCTTTTGTTAGGCATTACAGTTGTTAGAATTCCCAGGAATCTCAGGAATACATCATACTTTAATAAAACAAATATTTCCATTTTAAGATAGAAACAACCCCTTCAAAGAACAAAGTGATGAGGCAGCATATTTACAGATGAATAAAATACCTATAAAAATCCATGCTACTCATGTGCTACTGCTTCCCAATCTAATCAGCCCAATCAGTAGGACAAACGTAAGAGGCATACGCTGCCACATAATCCAGCCCTTTTGTTCATCGATACGCTTGCATCAGCATCTGCACGGAACGAAAGCGAAAGATGCCGGAGCCTATCAAATTTGTAAAGAAACCGGTATTATTATTACATCTGTCCGACTAAAACCAAACCGGGAGCTACCTACCGGTGTGAGTGTGTGTGTAGGCCGAGAAACCAAACCAAGCGATTCGCATTCCTTTACCCTGATCGAATAATTCGTGCGAAATCAGGTCCGATCCGATGTGGTGCTGCTGCTTCTGCTGCCTATGGGAAGCAAATCAGTCCCCGTTATCGTTTGCCACCGGAGAGCGTTCTAGAATAGGATTGCACGCTCTTGCCCCACTAGGGCACATTGTTCTACGGTGTGAATGGGAACGTCCTTCGATGGGTAGTGTCTTAAATTGGCATTGGTTTTACGCTGGGGCTGGTTCGGGCGTTCGGGGTTTCGGGCGGACGTACTCTGTGGCAAACCGCAGCCATCTTCCGCAGCAACGTACAGAGGGCAGATAGTCAGATTCCCAGAGAGTAGTACGGGAGCATGTCCTGATGTGCAGGTAGGAAAGCGAATGAAGTTGGAGGTGTCGAAATTGAGATGTCGCTCGGAACAGGTTTCATTGTCGATACGAAAGCATTCCTCTCCTTTGCCTCAAAATGTATGCCGGTGCATTTACGGTGAGTGATCGAGAATGGGAACAGGTAGGTGCTATTTAAATTGTTGCATTCATTTTACATGAAGGTGTGTTTTATTGCCGAACCAGAACGTATTAAACCCGAGTCCAGGCACGTCTTCAGCCCTGGAGGTCAGGGGTTTATCGAACATCGATAACGAAGTTGAGTTTCATTGCCTGGTAGAACCACTTTTTTGCTGGTGTTTTCGAATAGTTTAACTTTGGTGATGGTGCAATGGTTCTCCCTTCCAACTCCTGTTTCCCTCTTCATCCAAACACCAAACACCCACCGATGGATCGAGCTGTTCTTTAACTGCCTGTTTTTTGCTGGCTCAGGTGAATAAACACGTGCATCGAAAAACGTTTGCGTTGTTTTTGCTGCTCCAAACCGGTGGTGGGCGAAAGCAATGGGAAGCCAGGTTTTGGCAATTGGTCAGTTTTTATAGCCAACGGTTGCAAAAATGTGCATCAACCGGTCGAATACTCTGACCCAGGGTGAAGGGAATGCGATAATGTGCATCCATCACTGTGTGTTGTTGCTGCTGCTGCTGCTGCTGCCGCTGTGTATGTTTGGTGTGGTTTTATTCACTGCATCAACTACACCGACTGCCCCAGCCCATATGTGTGGTCATGTTGGGGAATGTTTCGTTTTGCCAGCTTTTTCTCTTCCTGCCCAGCTCTTGGTAAAATGAGGTTACTTTTGATGGGATAGCTTTTTGGCATTTTGATGTTTTTTTTTCTACTGCCACTGGCTGATAAATGTTTCAACAGTGAGATGCATCGAATTTAATTCAATTGATTTTTATAATGCTTTTACTTTTTGATTTTCTATAAATGCGCGAGATAGTGGCGCAGCAGGAGCCGAGTTCATATTCAGTATGATGGATTGTGAAATAAATTAAGTATTGAATCGTTGTTTAATAGTAAATATGTTGTAATTCAAAGTTTTCTTCAATGATGTACTAAAAATTGGTTCATATTTCGTGTAAAGAAATAAGAAATTATTTATAACATGGAGAAATTATTTAAAAACTGTTTCAATATTTAAAGTAAACGATATCGGTTTTTTGTGAAAACTTGAACTTCTGAATTTTTGTTCAAATTCAAACTTTAACAATCTTAAAAAATAATCACATGTAAATTTGCGTGGAGTTTTACATTTATGCTCTTCTAATCTCTTCATTTCGCATTGAGACGCAAAACATTAATTAAACCTTAAAGGATCCCTGCAAGGCATTAGACATATAGGGTAAATGTACCAATAGTGGTGCAATTTGTGGTAGTACAGATGAATTTTAATGGACTTAGTGTCAGGAATGACAATTTCTGAATATTTTAACACATAACAGTTGGAATATGTTTTATCTTCGCAATCACAACCATTTTTACCATGATATACATCAAATTTACGAAAAAATACAAATTTTTGTGGCTGCTTCGTTGTACCTATAATGGTGGTATGGTTCCTATAGTCGTCGTATTGTGTTCCTATAGTGGTGGTAAACAAAGATGTATAAAAAACCGTGTATAATATCAATGAAACTTAGTTTCGAAGCTGTTTTCGTATGAATAGCATGGATTACTGCCATAATATTGGTTTCTTACGTAATTTGATCGTAAAAAATGTATGAATTTGGTTGATGAAAATATTGACTAAAGTACTGAATAACACCTGTCGTCAACCCATACCCAGAAGAGTTTGCTTGATTTGAAGTCGATTTTTCACTCAGCCAAATAAGCGAATTTGGGCCTTTGTTTGGTAAAATACTTACAGAAAACTCATTTCTGTTGCTTATTTTAATGAAAACAGTACGACATGTCTAAAATGTCGTCGAAAAAAATCTAAAATTAGCTGTTTTTATTAATTTTAGAACTAGGACCACTATAGGAACATGCCTGTTTGGAGTACCTATAATGGCACTATCGTAAAAAACACTTAAAGATACGTAAATATGGTCAAAAGCCAATGAATTAAACATTATCATTTGATAACAATTATGTTAAAAAACTAATAATTGCGTTGTTATGTGGTCATTTAGAACGTTAACAAAAATATGAGTATCGTTATGAAATCCTAACGATTTTGGATTTTTTTTTTACAAAATAATGTATTTTTCGGTCACTAAGAAACGGAATGGCCCCATTTCATTTTTAAATCCTTGGTAAAAGGCTAGAGAACATTTTACAATATCGTAGTGTGTCAATTGTTTTTTTTTTAAAGAAAGTTATAGCTAATGTTTGAAATTGTTCGTTCTAGTATTATTTATTTTAAGATAAGTGGTTAATAATTTAAATGAAATATTTTTAAATTTAACAATTGTTATGCCAGTAAGTGAAAAAAGATGACAATTTGTAATTGTAATTTCAGGCATAATCAAGGTCTTGAGATTATGTTAAGTTTTATTATTGAAAATAAAAACACAACAAACAATTCATATAATTTTTGAAGCTTTTTGTGAAATTACAGTTGTCATAAAACTCCTCAAATACCTTGCAAATTTATAATGCTTTCTGTAAGAGTAAGAGATTATTACCTTACAGATAAAAATGTCGTTGAGCCAAAACTTAATGCGCACTGTAAAAATGGGATGCTTTAGAGCCAACATTTAGTGGCAAAATCAATACGCCGATATGCATGAATATAGATCCAGCTCACCAAATCCTGCGCGTATGCTGCATATACTTCAAAACCCACGTCAAAACTTAAATTGAGCTATTGTCATTCGATTTTCGCCCCCATACGCCCGTTCACCATAGCCTGCTGGTGGGTGGAACACGAAACTTCACGAATCCTCCGCGCTGGTGCGATATCATACATGATAAAGCGCACGTTCCCACACCCGAGATAGATTCACTTGGCGCCAGTGGTCGATGATTTCATCAACCAGTCGGCGAATAAAGTGAACCTCTAAACCCACGCCGAAAGCCGTCAAAATTGCGCCGTTGGTGCCAAGCCGCAACAAAAGAGCTAACGAAACGAAACATAAACAACATTCGCCGCACACACTAGCGTGCACCGGGGGAGATACAAACACCAGCCAAACGTTTGACAATGCCGTCGGACACATTAAAATTGAAAATTGACGGCAAACAAACCGGGCACCGCGTAAGCAGCGGCGAAATGAACATATAATTACCGCCGAAATGGCAAATGGTGCAAACGAACGTCAGCAGTTTGGCACCCATTTTTGCTTGGGAGGAAGGGAGTCAGATCATAAGAAACAAAAATAAAGCAACACCACACCCGAATCCTAAAACGTCTTAAACCGGGCAAAACAAAAGCATACAAACAAGCCGACAAAAAGATCAACCCTGTTGGTGTGTCGAAAAATGTTTCCATCCATCAGCAAATCTCACGCCAAACCCGATCGGCTCTGTCTTCGGGCATCGGGTTAGATTGCAAACGGCAGCATAAAGCATGCCTCGCTCGGCGATCGGTTAACTGTAGCACGGAACGATGGGAGGGCGTTTGACAAGTCAGCACGTTTGACACCTTCCGCAGCGTGGTAGCTTCCTGGGTGTGTCCGTGTTTACTGTGGCGGAGCTCCCGCCGTCGGAACAACCCACGTGCGATGACCCGTCCCGAGCCCGATTAGCATAACCGATGGGTTCATCATAAAAGTCCATCAGAGGGCCGAGGGCGTGCTGTCGGCCCATTCCAGCCACCCACCACGAGCCACAGGCAGGCGTAACTAATCGTCGATTATGAGCTACACAGGCAGTAGATTAAAGTCGTATGCGAACGGTTGGAATATGTCAGCCAAGCTTTGGCGATGAGCTTTCAATAAGCAATCTCGGTATGCAGCGTGAGTTTTCCTTAGCTTGCTCTCCTGTCCCGTCTGTTGCGATGTGATTTGTCATGGGAAGGAGCATCTTTATGGCCATTATCAACGCATCGTCATCCGGCTGCGGTCATGCTGTGGGTGGAACCGATTAGCTTTTAGACCTACTGGAATGGTTTCGTTCGTACGGTACGGGACTAGTTGATGGACTTCCCGCGTTCGATTGGGACGAAGATGAGATGAAATAATTTTATTACCAATATCATAAATTACCATACAAGTTCGGGTAGCACTGTTACGTGTCGTTCACAGTGTTATTGCCACTCGGTTCCGTATTTATGGAGCTTTTACAGTGGGACTTGTGGGCTGGTTTAAGGCGGGTGAGATTTACGAACGGTTGGTTTTAATGATAAGAATAAAGCTTTGCGGGGGAATTTATTCTCGATTGATTGCAAATAAAATGGAAGTGCCTTAAGCCTTGTTAATTCATTCCCGTGTTTACCAATGTTGTGGTGCCTTTACAACAAATTAATTGTTTGCTGTAAATTGAAATAAATTTAGTGTTTTTCAATTTGTTCCATTTTTCTTATTTTTCATGACAAATTCATTTGTCAAAGATAATCTATTATAATTGATAGAAATGTTATTATTTTTCCATTTTTATAATTCTAAATTCGAAAACAACTTTCATAAGATAAATTTGCATTTTTGGCAAAAAAAATTCAACTCATCCTTGATAACGTAATAAATTACTCATATTGTCAAATGGTGTATCCTTCTGATTTGTGAAAGTGATTTTTTGCAAATATAATTCATGTTGGAAAAAGGATTTTGTAAGTAATACTAAAACTACCATTTTTTAAGGTATTTAGAATAATATGGCAATGTTTCTCAACATTGATTTTAACTCTAAAAAGGCGTGAAATTACTCCTGAATAAAAAAATTAAAAAAAAGGCGTGAATTCGATCAAAAAAGCTAAAGATAATAATAACTTTCCTGTGGTCCAAGATTTCAAATTGGTATATAATAGTATGAATTAGTTAAAAAAATTGGAAATTTTAAACTAGTGAATGGTTTTGATGTTCTTAAAATGCTTTGGTGTATTCTATATTTAAAGCCAATAATAGTTAAAGTGGAACTGTATCTCGCCTGAAAGCCATTTTAAGAAGATTCAAGATTGTAAGATTATAATCAAAGTCTCTTACTTATTTAGATTCACTAAAACCCTTCACCTTAAATCACATGTCCTGCTGATCGCATTGAAAACATGTCCCAACATCCATGATGATCATGCAAAGCTTAACACCTTACGGAAAATTTACTCTCCCAAAATGATGGAGATTTCCGTTTCATAATCCAAACCACCTAGGCTGGCCACCCACCATTAGTCAATGCATCCCGGGGGCGAGAACGGGGTCAGCACATCGTCCTACGCCGACCTTGGAGCTTAGAGCAGGCGAGCCCACATGTGCCTGGCGGGCGGACGTGGGAGATGAAAACAGATGTGCCCACGGTGATGTGCCCTGTGCTGTTGTTTTCATCATTCGCACCACACCGGAACGGGGCTAGACAACGGCGACGGCGACGTCAACGACATTTTCGGCGTGGGCTTTAATTACTCTATCCGTCTGCCTACGCGCCCAACAGTCGGGTGGGCTTGGTCACGTGCTCAGTCACAAGCGATCCGGATCCATTGCGGGCCGGAACTGCAGTTCCGCACCTTGCAACTGGATAAAGCTGAAGCAGGAGGAATATTATTAGTTTGGTCTTATCTTACACTGGAGGATTGTTCTTTGTGTTGAAGCAAGGGAAGCAGGGAAATCCCTTCGGGACATGCTCCTCTTTCGGGCACGCTTCCCAACACTGCACGCACTGACAGGGAAAACCCGTGCGATGGCACGTGAAGCATGAAATACGAATCCAGCTCCAAAACCACGCTCGAACGGGAGCGTCCCGGAAAATGAAAAAACACAGAAAACACAAACCAATTCCTCTAATGGGTGTGTGTGCGATTGGAGGGGTAAACATCCCGGGTGGGTTCATGTATTCCCACTGTGGGGGATCCCCTACCTGTACCAAGGGCGTGCCAGTGAAGTGAGAAGTGGCAAAACAAAGACGAAAACGTTCGGCAAACGCAAACGTTGAAAGTAAAGGAAAACCATTTTCCAACGAAGCAAACAAACAAAAAGGGGGAAGATCGCGACTTTAATAAACAAAATGCTGCAGAGAGAGATAAGGGAAGCTTAATTTGACTAATTGCATTACTGCAACGTGAAAGGGAAGGGAAAGAAATTACATTAGTGGAGAACATTAAATTGATAATATTTTGTCAATAAAAAGTCATTTTTACCTCCAAATAACTCTCTAACAGGTTCTTTAAGTGATAAATCTACATTTATGTCCCAACAGCTGTGATGGGGTTCGTCTGCCAAAACACAACCGTAACATCAACTCTCCTGGCGGAACAGTGGGTGAAGTTTATTTGTTTTCCTTCTCCATGCACACGATAATCCGATTTTGATTATTATAAGCCCTGGGCTGGACCTGGCCAGCGCGCATTCAGCGTTTAATGGTTGCGCGCGTTCATGGTGCAAGATCTTCGATACGTAAATCCTGCGGCTCGCTCCGCGCAGCTGCCATAAGCTGGAAGTTAATTTGTATGAGCTTTTTTTTTGGAGGCTGGCGAGCTGAGTTGTTGTTTGATAGATAAGCGGATAGGATGGCCATTTAAGTAAGCCCAATTTTATAAACGGGTCTTTTATTGATAACGTTGTAGCGCTTTTGTATATCAAAAAGCTGTGTTTGAGTGCGATTGAATATAGCTAAAGCAGCACAGTTAACTAATGATTCCCATTCGGAATGCTCATAATGCTTTCCAATTAGCTTGTAAGCTGTTCTTCTCAAATCTTCCCACTTTGATTACTACTTTTCTCCCCCTGCCGAGACCTTACAAAGCTGCCTCGCCACGCTGCCCTATAAAGCACCGAAATTGGCTCATTTTGTCCGAGAGGCGAAACAATTTGCACGAAAATCGCCGTACACCGGCTCGCCCCAGCCGATGGTGCGCTGGAGTAAATCGGACGCACAGTGACGCACCGAAAAGCGCAAAAGATGATTGGCAATCATCAGGCGGTGTGTGCCCAGTGGCAGTAGTAGTGGCGTGGCCCGGGCGAAATTGTTTTGCGGTAGTTCATGCGCCATTAATCCAGCGTCAATCTAAATTGGAACATTATGTCAAAGGCATGCGAACGGTGCGGTGCGTTGCTCTGCTTGCTGCTTGGAGGTTCCCTTCCTCGCATGCCATCGGTGCCCGGGACGGCCGGGGCAGTTAATGCGTGGCAGTGACATCGTTTCATGTTTTTGTTGTCATTTTTTGCTTCTCTTCTCTGTCCAGTGCCTTTCTTTCTGCACGCAAACATCAGAGCAGCAGCAGCCGGTTTAAGCGATGATGTGACGAGGGAGTTGCCAGTGCGGCCAAGTGCAGCGAGCTGCGCTGCTTATGCACATGCGACGGGGGTGACTGCACATATGCGCACTTGTTGTGGAAAGATGTTTTATAATATGCCACGCAATGCACGTCGCCGTGTGTGTTTGTGTTGGTTTGTTACTGCCTTCCCCGTCTGTTTATCCCCAACAGGGCTTCTATCGGTCGGGTAGAATGGCTTCTAGAATGATGGTATATGAGCTTCAACGCACACATACACACAGACGCATATGTGCACCATACCCGGTTTAGAGAAAACATAAATACCACAGCACACTCGGGAGACCCGGTATTTTCCACGCCGTTTACGCACGCAACCATCTCAAACAGAGGGGGAGAGTGGGAAGGAAAGGAAAGAGAGAGAGAGACAATTTTTATTTCTGTCCCCGCTCTGTTGTCATCGTCGTCGTCGTCAGACGAAACGGACAGAAACCGGAAACACCGGTGGATAAATTTGTTGAACGCAGTAGAGCACACGATGAAGCCGGCATCATTATAAACTTATCATGAAAATCTGTCCAGCCCGGGTTGATGGGATCATATTTTCATTGCAATACACAGCGGCAAAGTCAAGCCCGGCATATGAAGCAGCTACGAGCGAATAATAATTTTCAATTTAAAATAATTACGAGCGAAGTTGAATGTGAAAGCCGGTTTTTTATTTCGTAAAGCTCGGTGATTTATCAAAAGCATTGGAAAAAGTGTTCAATTGTTCATATAAATCAACAGCAATATAAGCTTAAGATGATTGTAACATAATTTAAAGGCAGTGTAAAAATGTGTAAGTGTCATTTACCTAAACCTAAAGAAAATAAAATACATTTAAAGGAAATCAAATAATGAAACAATAAAATAAAGAAAACAGTCTTGTAAGGAGTCTTGTATTGTGTAAATAAAAATAAGAAAATTATGAAAATTATGAAAGAAAATTAAAGTAATAAACTATAAGACCAATATTTAAAAAATTAAACCTAAATTAAAATTTTACTAAATTTAATTAATTAATAAATATATTAAAAAATTAAAAAAATAAAACAAAAAAACAAATAACAGCAATAATTGCATTAACAAATAAAAACTATACTGAGAAAAGTACACAAAAAAGAAATAAAATAAGTTAAAAAGTTGCTGACCATTCTGGAAATGAAAAAATGAATAAAAGAAATAATGCTCTAAACCAAATTCAAGTATTTTTTTAAATCTGACTGACAACAAAGTTGCCATTGATTATATTCTAATAGCTTTCAAAAACACATTTCTTGTCCTATTAATGTTTAGGTAATTTTATAAATTAAATACAAAAGGATGAAAACAAACTAATAAAAAAACAATCAAATAGCTTGAGTTTTTAAGAAAAATTCAATCCTAAAAGTCAAATGGAACCTAAGGAATTTACCCTGTACACGAAGCATAGTGCACCCCATATTCCAAAATCGATGAAACCGCACGCATGTTAGTCTGCCCGGTACAGACAGAGAGCGAGAGAGGGAGAGAAGCAATTAAACAATAAAAAATCGATTAAGAGAGAAGTAAAGAGCTGAGCATTTTCTCTTGCACTCTTTCAGGTTCCCTTTGCATTCACGCCTGCCCGTAAACGATCCATGCTCGGTAGCATATTTTTATGTTTAAGCCAGCAATGGAGAGAACGAGAAAGAGCGGAGAAGCAACATACAAAAATTCCACAACGCTACGGCTACCGTAGCGAGCCTGCTGAGTCGAGGTGTGTGAGCGAAGAGCGAGCCCTTACTCGACAGAGAGAGCCGACTCGCAGGCGAGCAGCCGGGCCCGGGGCTAAGCCTGCTTTTCCAGCTAAGCCATCCTCATTCCTCTTAAGTCGATCGAAGCGCGCTAACGTGCCCGCGTAGAGTCCGTGTATATGTGCGCGCGCGCGTTCAACTAAACGAACGATTTCAACGGGCAGCGACTACAAAAACCGTTTGTTTTGCTATTGAAACATTCTCGATTCTCGTGTGCGTTTGGTGTACAGTGCGTGTGATCATGTTTTGCTGCGGAAGTGTGCTGAATGGAGTGCTTTAATTGCATGCAAAGAAATAAGCAACACTATCAAGTCGCACTACCGTTCGCGTTCCATTCTGATAGTAACGCGATAGTGACAGTGGGTGGCGCCTGCCTCTATGAGTGTGCAACAATTGCACTGTATCGTCTGTGCCGGGCGCGCGCTGCACACTTTATCAGTTGCAGTTTATTTTCGCTCTGACCTTCCCGGTTGTCTCCCGTTGCTCCCGTTCCGTGGCAAGAGCAGTTGTGTGTCCTGTGTAAGGTTGTGCGGGGTGCAAGTTCTGCCGGTGGTTATTGAAAACGGAAAATAAAGGTCCAGACCAGTGTCCAAGAGCGATAAGGGTGAGCGAACAACGTTGCTGCTGAGGCTGCCCTTCGATACGGTGGCTGGTGTTTGCTGATGATCGGCGTTGTGCCCACCGATTCGGCGCCGGTCGCAGACCGGTCGAAAGCAAACTGACCACAAAAGGCAAGAAATCAGTGCAACATAGTGAGTGAAAATAAAGCAAAAAAAAGTAGATGGTACCAAAGCTCTATAACAGTTTGTTTTGCAGAGCTGTGCTCCGAAAACAAAGAAGGCAACGATTGTTGCGGTGACATCGCAGCAGAGTGAACAAGTGCAGTTAAAAAAACGTAACAAAACGAATAGAAAAAAGAAGAAAAAACATAAAAGTAAAACAAAAAGCACTGTTTGTACAGCAGATGTTGGTGAAAATCGCTATCGCCCCGCTAGTGGTTGGCTAGAAATAATAACATATTTGAAAGGAGCGTCCCTTTCGGGTGATGTGAGTGTTTGTGTATTTGTGCATTGTTTGTCCAAAACCAAAATCAAAGTGAAACATAACAATCAAACAGCAAGGGAGAGTTGGCAAACAGTTGATAAAAAATCATACCTCTAAAAAGAGAATAAAAAAAAAAGCAATTGTGTGCAATCAACTCTAATCGAGCGATGTGTAGAAAGAAAGAAATCATATTACAACAATACACACACAGTAATAATAAAGTAACCATCCCAAAGTGAAGGTTATCAAAACGGATGTGCAAAATTTCCCTGATGTGAGTTACAGTTTGATTGTGGTGTGAAAAGTGTACAATAACACCAGCAAAGTGTTCTAATTTTGTGCTGATAAGAGAAGCGAAAGTGCGCAAAAAAAAAAGTCGCGATTTAAGTGCGCAAATTCAGTTCCAAATTGAAAAGAGAACAAATTGTTGAAAAATTACTTTCGTCGTGCGGCCACAGCTGTGTGTTATCAAAAAGCCGCAGTTTGTGATCCATCCGAAACATCCAAGCGAAGCGAAGCGTAAAGTGGCTTTGAACGAAGCCGCCAATTAAACGGTTTCTATCACCAGACCCGAAGGAGCAGCACCAGCAGCAACACAACACACAAAGGTGAGTCATGTTGCCACGAACGATTGGCTGTTATGTTATTTGCGCCTTATTGGGACGGAAGCTGCGCGGAAGCTGAATCATGTCGCTATTTGCTGTCCGGCCGTGTCTGTCTGTCTGTCTGTCTGGCCTCTGTGAGTATCGCACGCGCCACCGTGCAAAGTATGACGACACCTGCACATAGACGAGCCGCGAAGCAGACCCTGCCGATGGGTTGAGGCGCGAAGTTATGACATCGTGCGCCGGCTGCGGTTTTCGTGGTGGAATGGGTTTCTGTTAGTTTTGGTTTTTCATTTTCTCACTGTTCTCAGACGCCCCGTCGCGTTGGTACCGAGCCGTGAGCCGTGGTGGTTTCTTTCTCGATTGAAGACGCGAGCGTGGCAGCGGGTAGAACACAAGCACCGAGAACTTAAGACAATGGACACACCATGGTCGGTGGTCGGTTGGAGGTGAACCTTTCCGCTCCGAAGGAATGTGTGTCCATGTCGTGTTTGGTGCGTAATTTATGGGTAATTTATGCGGGGCCAAAATTCCATCCCAGGCCCAAAAGAACGCCGAGGTTCGTGTGCCCGAGGTTAGTGAGAGCGCGTAGAACTCACCTGCGGATGAGGTTTTTTTTTCGATGGTGCTGGGCAGTTTTCATTAGAAAATGAACGAACAAGTGGCCTCACCGGATGTAACGCGTGCTGTCTCACTCTCTCTCTCGGACAGATACACTCTCTATGTGTGCGTCCCAGCCACCCGGTTGAAGTTCGTGAACCGTGGACGGAATGCAATAAAACACACGCCAATCTCTCCATCTGGATGGCGTGGCCTCTTTACGCCCGTTTGCGCGTGGTTCTAGTGCTCCAGAGTGGTGGGGAGCGTTATGAGCTGGAGCATGTCGTGAAGAAAGACGCCGGAAAGTTGTCCGAAGGTGTCCGAGAGCCGTGGGCCCCACGAACGCGTGTTGATTGAATAAATTACGGAACGTTATGGTCCAGTTTCGGACGCAAAGGAGGCCGCCCTCAAAGCCCTTCTTGATTGCTGTCGGCAGTACGACCCTGCTCATAATGGTCCTCAAAAACTTTTCTTCCCGACGAACGGACATTGAGATGGTTTAAAGAAAAAGTTGTTGGTAAATTGTTATTTAAACAGTGTCTTTGGTGTTTTCGCCCCCTGTTTTGGGCAATGTTTTTGTAAATCTTGCCTCATATTTCAAAGACGCAGCCCCTTCCCAGCGAACAAAAGAAATGGAAGATCCATCAATCTATCCATTGCTCGAGGATCGGTAGCGTGGAAAATGGACGCCCGCAGCGTTCGCTGCTTCCAACATTCTCAAACATTCGGGGTGTAAATAAAGCCGTGGCCGTCTTTAATTGGGAGCTCGGGCTTGGGCAGAGTGTTGAGTGGTCGAGCGCTCACGCAACCCTTTGATCGGTACCCTTACGCTCAACTCCAGGTGTTACACATCCGTTCGAATTCTGAACAAACACGCACCGCCGTTCGTTCTCGATCTTGCCCTTCGACCGACCGAATGCGCTCGACCGGAGTGACGCAAGCAATCGAATGCAATCGAAGACACTCGAGTTGACCTTCAACCTTTGTTTGTTGGTTTCCATTGAAGATCGCTCGGTGATGGCCACCCTTAGATGGTGCGCAAAGTTTCGGAGGTCACTGGCACTGCAACTGCGGCAGTGCGTCGTTTGGACGTCGAAATTTGGAGTTAAAGAGTGCACAAAACCGGTGATCTGCCGCTGAACGCACACCACAAATGGACGCGAGCGCGTACAGTGGAATGTCGAAATTGGCCGCTGCGCGATCACCGTGTGCGAGTGTAATTACCAGCCTGCCTGCCTGCGGATCATTGAAAGGGGATGTGATGATCCGCATATATGTGCATATACGATTCACCAGAATTCTCTTCCGTACTCGCGCTCCACTCGCTTAATGGTTCGTCGGCCCGGCTAAACGATTTCATCGGTTACGATTTCTAATTTACATCTCTCGAGAAGATGTTTAAGGTTCTTCTTTTTCTGGGATCATTTTCTTTCGTATTGCTGGTGGGGTGGTTGCCCAAACGATCGATCGTCCGATCGGTCGGACCTCCTTTCCGGTCATTTGTTTTAACTTCTGACCTGGCGCTATTCTTTCTCTCCCTCTCTAGTGGCGCTGATGAGGCCTTCATGAGCTTCATGTAGTTGCTGCTGATGATGGTGATGATGATGATGGGTCAAAATGGGCATTGGAATGTGTTTTGTTGGGTAGAGGAGGCGAAGAAGCCGCCGACACAACTGTGCCGACGATTTGATATATTGGATGCTGTACCCAGAGCCAGTCGGTGCAGGCCGTAATCCCAAAAGATCCCAAAACGCGCTGTTCGGTTCGCTTCAATTATCGATTCCAATTCCGGGGTTTTGTTGTTTTTTCCCTTCTTCTTTTTATTTTCTTTCAAGAACACTTTTGTTTCTTTCCGTGCTCCTCGGTTCTTCGTTTGCTTGGGAGAAAATTCGAAGGTAATTATTAAAAAATTCCTTCCCTCTAAGTGGCATGACTTTTCCAATTCTAGCGGCGTCTATGCTGCGGTCGAGACGCTCGAGAGGCTTTAGGATTTAGGAGTGTTAGGATTTTAGAGCTCAGCAAGAGCCGAGGAAAATTGCGTACGAAGAAAAGTCGAAGGCAGGCGGGAAGGGACTTGCATTTTTCCCAATCCATCTTCCGCGATATGCACGTGTGCATATTTTTAGAATACGAAAAGCAGCTCCGTAATGACACGATAAACGATCGTTCGATTTTACGGGAAAAGAAGGCAATCGTTCCGCTTCATTACGACGTCTTTTCGGTCGAAAGTGTTTGTGGTTGGGATGGCTCCATTGAGCAGGCTTCTTCTTGGGTGGCTAATGCTTTCCCTACCTGGAAGTCTGAGTGTGAGTGGGCACATTTGGTTTTTTTCTACAGCAATTATCATTACAAAAAGGGCAAATCACTTGCATTTACCGATCTAAATGGAGCTCCGGCCGCTCTCCAAGCGCCGGGCAATCGAAAAGAACAAAAACACTTGTCAGCAGGAGTGTCGGATTGCGAGCTTTTCCAGCCAATCGATTGTGCCATCCGGGTCCGCTTCCGGACAACCAGACAGCTCACGAGAACTTACGCCCTGGGGTACTCGGGGTGACAAATAAAACAGCAAGAATGTGAAAATAAAAGAGTCGAACGAGACTGGAACGCCACCAGCGGACGGAAAGTCGTACGCGATGCGGCGAATGTCGCCTGCCCCGCCGGACGGTGTAGGGTGTAGAAATGTAAATTATAAATTGGAACTTCCTGTCAACCGTTCTTTCTTTCTTTTATTATTATACGGATTTTCGTGTCACTCGTTCCATTCCGTTCCGTTGGCATGGGCTCCAAAGCGACGACTTTGGTGACGATTGGGACAGAATTTCGACAAGGTTTTACCGTGAAAGGCTCCCGGGCGCACGGACGGACTTTCCCACCTTCTCAGGGCGGTGCGGAAAGAAAAGGGTGGAATGACTGTTTTCGGTGGGGTTTTTGTGTCCCCTCTGGGTTGAGTTTGAGATAGACGGGAAGGGGGAGTTTGCTGGAATTTCTTCCCAAAACCACACGAAAACGCGCCCCGTGCGTTTGCCTCGAGCGTTCCGGCGGGGTTATTGGAAATTTATCGATTTCGTTTCCGTCCCGCAGGAACGCGCGATCGACCTCATAAGACAATGAGAGAAAGAGTAGAAGAGAACAGAACAGAGAGAGAGCGAGAGTGAGAGAGATAGAGCGAACATTGGGTGGAATTTTGATATTAAACATCTTTACGATCATTCCCGGGGCCCGTTTTCCAATTTCTCATCCAAAGCGAGAAGAGTTTTTCGGGGCTCCTCCGTTTTCGTTTCGTTTCGGACTAGCGTTAGGCGGAAGTCGCAATAGAAAAACACTGTAGCTGAGTGAGGGCCTTTTAAAGCGACTGAAAGAAAGAGGGAGAAGAACGGGGCACTGGAGATCACACAGACACACGCGCACTGCTGGAATGCTGGACAGAACGCACACACATCACACAACAAAACCAGCCAAGAATCAGCTGCGGGAGGAAGCGGACAATTCCACTTGATTATGATCGCGAAGCACGGTAGAAAGCCGATGAAGATGACGATAATAATGATTGCCCCGCTCTCTCTCTCGCGTTGGCTCTCTCTTGGGAGGTGCGGGGAGGCGCTGGTACTTGCCATGGTCTGTATCCCACCGGCCAAATGAAGCCCGAATTTCTTCGTCTTCGGCGATGGTGGATTATTAGAGCAAACGTTTCGGGCTTCACGGCGGAACGTTTTCGACCCAGCACCGGGTAGAGAGTAGGGAATTATTCTAATGATCGGCTCCGTGATTTTGGTGCGTAAAGTTTTCATGTCCATATTCCACCTTGAGCCAAACCCTGCGAGAGGTCAAGGAACGAACTCGGCGGGCGCCTTTTTGTGCCTGTGTGTGTGTATAAAGGGTACCCATTTTCCTCCCATTAGGCCGAGAAGCAGAAGTCCCGTTTTCAGGTGGGGGCCAAATTTAGCAACCGAACCCCAAAAATCTTCCACGCGATCAAGCCCCGTCGGAGGAAAATTAGCTTTCCTTCGTTAGTACGGTCCCTCGTCGTACTGTCTTCTGCACCGGGGTTTAGATTTTTGAATTCATCCCGCATGCGACAGGGAGTACATGTGTGTGTGTGTGTTGATTTATGATCACTTCCCACGTGCCGCGCCTAATTTTGGCACCCTCTTTTCCCTACATCCCCACTCCTCCGGAAAGTGACGCTCATTAGAAACAACTTCCAAAAAGGGAGATAAATTTCGCACTGCATCGCGCTTTTTCCCTTTCAAGGTTGATGGTTGGTTAGTTTGGTTCGGTGTGGATTTTTCCACAATTCTTCTTTTTTTTTCGCGATCAACTCATTTGGGTTGCAAACTTTCCACCACACTAAACGGTTTTGCAAACAAAGATTGGAAGTGCGCACAAAAGGGAAAATCGTTCCGCTGCAAATGGAAAAACAAGAGTAGCGCACACCGCCACTTGCCGGATGAACGTGTGTCTCATTAAGGTCTGCACATTAATCACAATGTGGCAAGGGGATGGGAAGGGGAGGGGTGCGAATTTCAAGTGGCCAGTTGCTGCTAGACCACCAAAGCCCTCTCCGTAGGCCGTGGTGCTCTACTTGTGTTCTCAAGGTGTACGCTTTTTTGTCTGTGTGTGTGTTTGGGCTCGCTTGGATGACTCTGGCTACAGCTGTTTTCGCACATGCCAACATACACCAGAAAGAGCCGCCTGTGACGACGATTTATATTATGCTGAGGAACACAGTGGAGTTTGGTCTTCCTTTCTCTCCCCCTTAAACACACACATGATCACACAATTTCCCATAGCGTATGCTTTCCGGGGCGGGTCTTTTTTTGGTTCGGTATTTGCAGCATTGGTTCAAAAAAATGGCATAAAAGATAATCAGTGAGCAGCATTGTGGAAAGCGAGTAAAAAAAAAAGCACCCAAGAGCAACGTTACAAATGAGATGATGAAGGTACCATTTCCCCATTTTTGCTTCCCTCTCGTGACACACACCCAAGCTGGCCGGGGGGGTAATGTGTGCCGGAAATGTGTGGACAGCTAGTGGGCTGGCAGGGATTTATGTAGATGAACCAATACGAGAACGAGCGTGGAAGAGGAGCGTGTGTTTTTGGCCTGCAAAGAGAAATCAGGTATCGCACACACCCATAGAGACACACCGCCGGAACCTTAATGGTTTTAATCCCGGACACATTTGTCGTGGCGCTGTCTTGGGAGATGCCAACCAGTGCGCGAGTAACTTCCGTTCTGTGGACCAGCATTTTTTTGGTATCAAACCGTTGTGAGGCAGGAAGCGAGAGGGTCCCATTTCCGTCCCAGCTATTATCTGGAACTGAATGTGACACTCTCCAGGCCGGGGTTTACTGGGTGCCCTCTAGCAATCGGATCGGCGTCCTCATCATCATCATCATTATGATGATCTTCTTCGTGTGGTCTTTCACACCCCGTTCGAAGCGACCCGGGACCTCCCGGGACTTCGGGCAGAAAGGAAACGCTTTGTTCCGAATCACCCTCTTCACGCCGCTACCTGTAACATGAAACCTTCCAAAACCGTATACAGCCACACAAATCCTGTAATTAACCGGAGGAACAGTAGTGAAACCACCCGCAGGTTGCGCTCGCCTTCTGGGAGGTACGAGTTCCCGTTTTTTTGGTTCCTTTTTCTGTCTCACGTCTGAGTGTATTTCTCAAAATTTAATCCTTTATTTTTGGCTCCTTTACTCCCAATGCTGGCATATGTTGCTCGGGTGTACATATGGCGTGTATTTTGCGCAATGTTCTAAATTTAATGCCCGCATTTGCATCCCGGGATGTTTGCTGAGCCACTCACATCACCCACAAGCCACCCAACAGGCCACGTAAAGACAGGAAGTGTGAACAATTTAATTCCCTTTTCGGTGTGTGTACTTAAGGAGCGACAACAAAGCAAGCAGAGCAACAATACACCACCGATACGCGTGCAAAACGTGGCTTTCCATGTTCCGTGTAGCATGCAAAAAGGCGCTCACCTCACATTGACTGACAGCTGATTGGGTTTTTGCATTGGCACTTGTCGCGGCGTCGCAGCACGGCTGTCGAAATGACGATAACGATCGATAAGCTCTGGCACAATGCCAATGGGAAGCCGGGGAAGCGACAGCCGAAGTTAATTTGCGTCCCTTTCACCCTTTCCGTATTCGGGTGGGGACGGAGGAATGGTGCTATTTTTACATCGTTAATGTGTGATGGAGTAAATACTCTGTGCGTTTTTTTCCTCCTTCGCTCCTTTTACAGCACCGTATGGTGTGCTTGTTGGGGAAGGCCCCCTAAAAGCCTTCCCGGTGGAACTTGGTGAATGGATCATTTCCATCGGGTGTGTGTGTGTGTGTGCCGTACAAAAGCTACGCGCCCGCGTGCACGCTTGTTGATCGATGTCATTTTCCGCCCATTTTCCTCGCATTTGTGAGGGGTTTTTTTTGGTGTTTGCGAAGTACGCAGATTGCATGTGTGAAAAAGAAAAAAAAGTGTTCCCCCAAAAATACAAGAGTACATACGCAAACACATACGCCACGAGGTTTTTGGAGTGCGCTGAAGCTCAATTTTACCGTCGCACATTCTCTCCCATTATTTCTTTTTTTTTTTTCTTCCGATTCGGGAACGTAATTTGAATGGCATTTGTAACGCCGGGATCGGTCGCAAAAGCAGTGTGTAAATGTGTATGTTGTGGAGGCTGAAAAGAGGCTACTTAATCTCGTGGAAGGTGAAAATTCGAACCTCAGCTCGTAGGGGCTTTGTTGGCTGTCAGACGACATTCAATTCGCGGGTGTGGACTTTGGCGTAGTTTGAATTGAGGATGATTGGGCAGAAAAAGAGGCAGACCAGACAGAGGGCGAAATGTTTGTTCGTGGGCTAAACTCGAGCAGCTTACTTTCACTCCAAGCTTTGATTAAAGTTAGAGAAAAGAAAGAAAAAAAGACGCACAAAGCTTTGATTCGCAATACACACCACGGGGTTAGTTTTGTCGTAATCAATTCACTTTGTTATTGTAACATTTTCATTTCATCCCCACCTTCAGACGCTGACAAGCTTTGTGTTGCTTTCGCCATTCTCGTCAGCGACACCTTTAATTGAATGTATTTAGTTTTGCTGAATAAACATAACAATCTGTTATCTAAACATTGTCACCCCACACGGTCGCTGTTGCGTGACATAAAAATTAATGAAAATTAAATCATTTTCTTTAATACGTTTTCGACCTCTGACTTCGGCTTCGGCAAGTCGATGCAAACGAAGGCAGCAAGCGGACGGATTGTCTGCTTTCTTCCTTCGCTTGCGCGATTGTCTCCGTCCCAAGGTGCAGCTTCTTGATTATTTATACATGCCCTACCCCTATACAACTTAATTGTCGCTCAAACCGATGGAGATGTTGTACATCGCAGTGTCACTCCAATCAAGCTCACCAAAACCCTTTCCCTGCCTTTCTTACCTCCTTTTCGAGCTTCCCTGCAAAAAGGAGCTCGGGTTGATGGCACTCCCACCGTACGCTGTGTGCTTTGTGCCCGGCCAAATGCGTGTGTAGGTGCGTTGTTTTTGCCCTCCTGCTGCCGCCTTTGGCTTCCATCGTTTCTACCGAGCAATACGCCAAATCCTAACCCACCATGAGTCCCGAGTGTGTGCAGTCGAGCGTGTAGAAATTACTTAAGAAAACAATAAGAAGCGGCTCAATAAGGGAGAAAAATCCAGCAGCGACAGCGTGCGCATATGCTTAGCATACCATTTGCATAGCATTCGGTGCAACATCACCACCACACGAACGCGGGGAGTTGGGTTACCGGATTGCGGATTGGGTCGATCGGTGGAGCCCTTTTTGCGAGTGTTGCACTCCCAAGCAGGGGCAGAAGAACCGGCACAAACACACAGCTGTGTGGATGGGGTCGGGCAGGGTCATAAATCAAATCAATCGCCATAACGGCCCTCCACGGATGAACGTGTTTGTACAATGGGTGGTGCCCTCCCTGGGTTCCCCGCCAACCCCTTGCCAGTTGGACAGAGGAGCACGCGTTGAAGCCTGCAGGGGCAAAGAGTTTGAGAGTCCCTCTGTATGTGTGTGTGAATGGGCGATTTTTTTTTGCGTGTCCATCCATCCCCATTCTACGATGTTTGCATTCCCAAGCGAAATTTGTTTGCGCATGAAAAAAACGCCACCTCGCGGTTGCATTCTAGGAAGGTTTCCACCGGTCAACAAGGAATTATGGTTTTCTTTTGCTTCCTCCTTAACCAAAGGCATGTTTTCTTTTTTCGCTGTTGCGCGGTTATGTTACGTCCCCGTGTGTTTGGCTAACGATCCCTCTCTGCTAAGCCCTTCCCGAAAATCGTACGGGCCGCCGCAAGGGAGGCATCGGATGACGGCGCTGCTTCTGTGGCCACTTTTGCGCAAAAGTATCAACTTTCGGTTTGTATGTGTGTGTTTTTTTCTTCTTTCTTCTCGGTACGCTCCAGAAAAGGGAACCAAAAATGGGGTGCAAATTGTGAGGGCCCAGAAACATTGTGCAAGACTTTAATGCCAAAAAAAGAAGCACTGGACGGCGTTAGTGGGTAGTCACCACCGAAACGGTTTCGGGTTTTCGCGGTGACCTGCTTGATTTCAAATCTTGAACAACGTTCATCAGTACCCATAGGATTCGCTCTGCTTGACGAGATGGGGTTTTGTTGTTGCTGTTGTTAAAGTCATTCGTCTTTGATTGAGCACTTAAAAGCTGGGGGAACCCGCCAGACAGAACGGGTTGAGAAGGCTGTAAACGTATAAATCACCTCACCCGAACTTGCACCCGATTTTAGGTTTAGCACAAACTCAACAGTTGAAGTGCCAATTTCATTGAGATCCCTCGGAAAGTTGTTTATCATTTTTTGTTTTCGTTTTTCTTGCCCGGTCGGCAACTCTCCAAGGAATAATGTATCCCAAGGTTGGCTGCCCGGTGCACCTTCGAAAGCTGCCAAGACGGAGTAGCAGCTAAGATTTGGGTTAGCGGACTTAATCGTTTTGCAAACTCACCCGAGTGTGAATTGATTCGGTATTCCTTCGGGGTGCGTTTTGGAAGGATGAACCTCGGACAACGAACTCCAAACGCAAAGCGCATTGGATTGATGAACCTGCTGGAAGCAGAAAGGGAGGCCATTCGCATTACGGGGCAAGGTCGATGAGTTTTGAACGTTTCGAGAGTGTAGTACGCCTTAATGCCTTAATGTATCGCTTTCTTATCGTTTACTGGAATGGTTTTGCACGACACAACTCCTTTGCGAACTCAATTCCAGCATTGGAGATCATTTATGTCTCCCAATTGCACGCAAAGAGCACATACATCGGGTGAACAAACATCAGGCTGCTTGCGTTTGTTGTGTGCAAAAGCCGGCGCAGGCTAAAAAGCAACAATGGCTTCTCAACACCTGCATTAATTTAAATTCTTTACTTGGTTCACCTACCTGTACCGCGTTGAGGTGATGCAATTTTCACCTTCCACCTTGCTGTCAAACAGCAAGCTCAGAACCCTCCGTACGGTCCGTCCGTCCAGCCAACCGAAACCAGAGCTGAGCTCTAGCCCGACCACATTCCAAACCCGCTCTTTTGGCACTGTTAACATGAACTTCTTTTGTACGTGTATGCTCACCAATGCTCTGACCCTTCCCCGTGGACCGTGTAGAGCATACGCATGGGAATTTCGTTTTTATATGCTTGAATTTGTTTGTTTCCTTGCAAAAAAAAAACGAAGCACTTTGCCGTGAGAGGGTGCGATGCACCAGCTGACACCCAAGCGCAGCCAGTTGGCGATGGCGAACTGTGAACAGGACACTTCAATTCGGAGCGTTCGGGGCAACAGAAAGGGAACGGATGTGAAAGAGCATCCGGCACAGTGGAAAGACAGTTCTTTGGAATGTAATTTAAAATAGCTTTCCTATGTTTTGTTTCTTCTCTTTCTTACCGGTTGTACGGTTCAAGATGTCTCCTGAAGCTGCTTCTCGGTGGCATGTGTTTTTGGTGCTGACAGCATTGGAATTGCATGCACAGCTTCTCCTTCAAGGCAGGCTCCAGATTCAGAATATCGATTGCATGTTAATTTGATCATTCCTATAGACACACACACATAGACGCTCCCGAGAGCTCCAGAACATCCAGAGTTCGGTCGATGCCATGGAGAGGCTTAAAGCCAAACCGTGCCTACGTCCACTATCGAACGAGCTATTCAAACTCCGTCAAGCGCAAATCCTCCCGTGCGAGAGGAAGTCCCAATCTAGCACCGATGGGGCGCCGGGCACCGGCAATGCCTTCGTAGGAGATTTAAAATACGATACTTCCGGCTTTTCAGGCTTTTGTTTAACGGGTACTTCCTCTCCCCAAATTCCGGTAGTTCTCTGAAGAGCGAACACTATGGACTGAGCGACCGGCTCACTGTTTTACGCTTCCGTGCGTTTCAGCTTCTCAGTGCGTCCGGGCTGGTACGCTGGAAGCGCCCCGAAACATAAACAATGGCCTCATCAAAACGGTGTCTCGCGGTGGTGTGGCCTTCCGCCATTTCTGGACACAAACACGGACGCATCTGGCTTATGGATGAGTGGACGCCTTTTTTGGGGGTTTGGTGCAGTTTCATAATTTCAATAAATCCCAAACAGTCGGGCTGGGCGCGTTCTATGTTCCTCGGCAAACCCATTCGGGCATGAAACTCGCCACCAACAACCACAACCAGGCAATGTTCCGTTCAGAACGTGCATGACGTTGATGATGAAAGTTCTATTGCCGTATCCGGTGTTGAGTTGCCAACAGCCACAGTCTCGGCAGCAACACCGCTGCCCGAAAAGAACTTTGCAACGCCCCGGTACGGGGCTCTAACTGTGGCTGTGTAATGTTTCCGGTACGAGGGATGGCTTTCTTTTGGGACGGAAAGAAAGGGTAGAGAGGGAGAGAGAGAAAGAATGTATGGGGTGCGCATTACATTTTTATGTTAATTTAATTGTAAACAATCGCGTTCCATCAGTTCCGCTCAGTTCCGCAAAACACGCGCTGAAAGGGGACGCATTCCTTTGTGGCGTTTTGTTTCGCTTTAAATCCGCCCCAAACGCACGCATGTGTTTGTGTGTGTGTGTGGATGAAATGGAACTTTATTTCCAGCATGGAAAAGCGGGAGCTGTCCATCGGTTGTAAAGGGGGTAAAGCAACAGGAAGCATCAGAATTATGGCGAGGAAATCATAATTTTAAACCGGAAAGCCCTTTCCCTGTCCCTGCGAACGGAGTAAGCCGAAACGAGTTGTTGAAACAATCGCGCTTCTGAACGCAACCGGAGGATCAATGAAGCTCCTGAACCTGAACCGGAAGCTGTAATGTTGTCGTCGTACCACCCAACCCAGCCTAAAGCAAGCCACACTTCGTCAATGGGCACTGTTGTACACCGAGAGCACTCCATTTCGTTGTCACCGTGTAGAACGGTAGCCGTGGTTGGTCGTCAATTCTGACTGCTACAAAGGGAGTGGTGCGCCCTCTTGGCACAAAGGCACGCTAACTCTTGATAGGCTCCGGAAGCTCTAGCAGCCTGCTTTTTTATGAAGTGTTCAATGTGTTAGTCTGCTTATGACGTGAGCTAATTAAAAGAGAAAGAAGAGCGAAACAAAACAAAAAAACACAACCCATGGGGCGGGAGTTTTCATTCCAGGCGGCAAACAACCCGAGGTTGTCATCTTTCGCTGATGGCATCCTTCCGGTTCTGCAAGGGCCTCAGTTTTGTATTCGCTGGAAGTGACACACACACTCGATTGAGCGGCAATTATTTGCCGAGGGGTGCCGTATTACAAGCCGCCGGAGGAAGCTTTGGGACGAGGGCAACAAGTCGCAGCAAGAGTTCAAAAGTAAGGTCCCGTGAGGCCTACTCCTCGACTCGTTTAGCATGTGAGCTGTGTGATGTTTTTTTTTTTGCTTATTGCGAAACAAACACGACCTCTCTTTGCTTGGTGTACTCCAACCAACGCTCACAGTAGCAACAGAGCCTGCGGAACGGATGCAAGCGATCGGTTTCATCCGCCCATCGACAAATCCGAACCCAACGGAGACGGGATTTTGAGTGCTACAATCCCAAGCTCATCATCATTGTCAGCCCTCAAGATCTTCGTCTGTGCAAGGTCGAACCCCTTTGGTAGGAATGTTCGCACCATAAAATCGGGATCTTGTCTTGATTGTGTCTTTGCGCAAAAAAAAAACGATACCCTTCATGCATCCGTGGAATTCTATCTCACCCTCGAGCTCGCTCACGATCTCCAGCGATCTTGTGAGGGTCGCAGAAAACGGGTTTATAAATTTATACATCCCATCCACACACACATCCCTCGTCATTCTACCATTCACTCCCCCTCCCCAGTAGGACAGGAAGATGCACACTGGGGTGCCCTCTGCCATATCCCCCTTTCCATTCTTTGGTTGGAGTGAGAATGCATAATGCGAAGGGACAGTTAGCACGCACCTGATCGTCCGAGTGCGTCCGAGCGCGTTGAGATCTTCATTGGAGATTGGCTGGAAAGTAGGTTAACCAGCTTCCGCTCGTCGGAGAGTGTGTGTATCTGTGTCTCTTATGGTTTGTCGGTGTGTGTGATTAGCGTTTGCATGAGTTATGCATCCTCCTGCCTCGGGTCAAATCGACGGCAGAAGGAACATTCTCCCGTGAGGGGGTTCATCGGTTCAAATAGTAGGTCTCCCTTGGCTCATTAAGCAGCCATTTGTCAAACATTCGTTGCATTGTGCCTTTCGGGATATTTTTAACGATTAAAAACATAGCTCTTAGCTTCACCGATTTCGCACATTCTGCCCTGTAAAGCTCGCCCATGCTCGAGCCGGGCGTGTGTGAGTGTTGGATTTGGATATAAAATATTTCCTCTTCCTGCTTCGTCTGTGCGGGTGCGGGCAGCATCATCTTGGCGAAGCATAAAAATCAATAGCAAACATTTGTTCGGAAGCGAAATTCGGCCCTCTATTGCCCACAGACGGGGTACGGCTAAGGCTATCATTTTGGAGTAGACGTAAGCGAGCCGAGTGCTGGGCGATGCATTTGCAAACGAATTGGCGCATAGCGCGGATGTTTGAGAAGCATCGGAGGCAGAGAAGGGAGGCAGACAGATTGTAAAGCATATAACCCCGGAATTGGGCTATGATTGGAAGGCGCTGTGATGTGATGCCGATTGCGATGATGGAGAAGCCGCGCCGAGCCGAACCGAGATGCGCACATCCGCATCAATATTGGACCTGGACCGTTCATTAGCCCGTTGCTGGAATGGTGGGTGACGTGGTCACTTTTCCTTTCTTGGGCGCTTTGCTTCTCACCATCGTCGCCACCATCCGGTCCCAGCAGCTTTTGTTTTGATGCATTGTTTAATTAGCCATCGCCGTTGCCCAGTAAAAGTGAGGCAGAGCGCGTTTTGCTTTCAAGATGCGTGGGAAAGCGTGTGATGTTTTGTCGTTGGAGGTGTTTAAAGTCCAGCCTGAAGATTTAATAGAAAGCTCGATTGGTGCGAATGATTGTTGGAATTCCACTACAAAGAAGGTTGTAATTAAATGATGTGAAATTGTTAATGAGTCAAGGAATGATAAAGTAAGGTGATTTAAGTATTAAGACTTATTGAAGAATTCAGTGCAAGGCTGAGATTGCGTTTGGTTGCGGTTATTAAAAAGATATTTGTGTCCAATTTTTGCCTCGATCATTCTGGATGGATACGAGAAACAAAACGCTCATTACACAGAACCATTCGAGAAATGATTAAAAATGTGCATCCATTCTTGCTGCCAGCTGTGTGCTCGCATCGGTAACGACCTCCGAAACATACAACCACCTAGATTACTGACTTCCATACAACAGCACCGTACAAAGATGCAGTTTTAATTGAAACGAACCTCGCCGTGCTGCGCAATCAAAAATGCATCATTTCCGGATGCACCGGAGATGAGCAACCGAACGAACGAAGATCTCCGCACATGGTACAAACGTGGTTGCATAAATGCGCAACCTACCTGTATGTGTACCGTATGAGTTTGGTTGGATGAGGAAGTAAAGCAATACTACTTACGCTGCACCACCATCCAGCGCCCAGGGGGAGGTCCATGAAACGAGATCGTGGTGAAATTATTCTGTTTTCACTTTCACCCACAGCTTTCCAGCTTCCACTGCTAACGATCCACACTTGCACTGCAATTGAAGACTCCCCCTGCATGCCACTGGGGGCGCTGCTCTCTAATGAGAACCTGACCCCGCACAGGGCAGTAGTGTACATCACCGGCGGGCATGAATGATGGTTTCGCATTTTGCTACGAAGAGGAAATTGGACACTAATTTCAATTCATCAGCAGCTCACTGGGGAGGGGGGTCATTTTGTGGCAGGGGAAGACACGCGATTTCGGGATGAAGTTATCAAGCGCAGTGGATTACCTTTTATGCTTCCGTTTTTTTTTGTGATTCGGTGAGAAAACGAGCCTGCGTCAATGCCGCGGACGGCCATTGGAAGACAATGTGACTTACCTGGGTTTGCATCATCATCAGCAGCTTCTCCGACGGCCGTGGCTTCCCAGGGAGCTGTCACCCCCGCAGGCAGAGAGGCGGCTGACGATGAAACAATAGCGTACAACCGTCGTCTTCGTCTTCGTCGTCCGCTTCCTCGATGAGCGCCTCGCGTGAGCACTCCAAGGTTTTGCGTCCATCCGACGCGCCTGGTGACATAGCGGCACTGCCAAACAACGAAGCGCAACGATTGTGTGTTTGCCCACCCAGTCGTGTTGGTTGGTTGGTTTGTCTTGTACATTTCTTGCCCGCAGTCTCCCACCCATTTGGAGTTGTGGCCATTGTGTTGTACTCCGCTGTACGACAGCGGCTGCTGCGTGTTGCGTGTGCACGGTGTGTTGCGCGTTTCGGGAACCGGACAAAGGCAAATGGCAAAATCCGCCCGGCCCCAGTTTTCCCAGCGCTTCAGCTGTGATGGTGGCCTCCCTTTCCCCGGGTGGCCTCCAAGGGGCCTCCGCCGCTCACTGTTCTTTTGCAGAGGAAAAACCAGGCACACGGGATATTAATAAATGAGAAATAAGTTTAAAAAGGCGCACAATAAGCAATGAAGGGGCCCAAGCTTTGATGCCTTTATTTTCCCAGCGAACTGAGCAGGGAAACTGTACAGATTATGTGTGTGTGTGTGTGTGAGTGTTGTGGGGTGGTAGGTGCTTTTGTTTATGTGTCACCATTCGGTGCACGCCTGGGAGAGCTGACGGTCCCGTCAGCCCCGGTGGCAGCCAAAAAGCAACTATAAAGCAATTTCTGTATTGTGAAAATGAGCATTGTGTGTGCGTTCTAGAATGGGGTTGGTGTTGGTGAATGTGTTGAGTGGAGCTTTTTGCCACCAGAGTACGTTTATAGCACTCGGCTACAGAGTTCAGTCGCACTAGCAACGCCGAACGAGCTGTCTGATTGAAATGAAATGCAATTTCACCTACCTGATGGTTGACAAATTTGCTCGTTTTTTTGTATGAGCATGGACACGGTGTGCTGGATTTTCCCCCCAAGAGTGCCTGAGTGGGAGAAATGGCAATGTCAACGAAAGTGTCAGTTTCGATTTCGCCGTGTAGTGCATGCGGGAGCAGTGCTTTTGACAGTTGTATTTAATAGCCGCTTGCTAGCCTGACGCTTTCTGACAGCTAGCTGACGTTTGAACGACCTTTGATGCCGCCCGAGAGCATTGAGGTTAATGCACATGAAAACGTATTCAATTTCTCACCTTAAGGCAAGTAACAAATCCAACTTTATTCCTTCAAACGTTAGCCGTTTTTTTGTTATCAAAGATCCTAATTTTTAATCTCAAGCACGATGTTATCGCTGCCCATTAAAAGAGCCATCTTAGCGCTCTGCTGCACTGGTCGCGAGCTTTAGTGGGAGGGGGTTTTGTATGTGTGTGTGTGTGTGTGTGTGTGTGTGTGTGTGTGTGTGTGTGTGTGTGTGTGTGTTGAGCTTATGAAGTGGAGCTCCTCCAATCCAATTCACGCTTCAGTGGCTCTCGAGCACGCGTTTGCAGGGCAGGCATCCCAAACAACGGAGGCAGAACTTCAGACGATTGGGCTTCACACCAGCCACACGACGAAGAGAAAGAGAAGGAAAAGCAGTGACGAGTGGCTGAGCTGGAGGAGGTCTGAGGACGTTGAATGAATAATTATTGCCTGCTTAACAAGTCTCCCCATTGACCGAACCCCTTCGATGGCTCTCGTTCTCTCTCTCTCCCTAGAACAAGTGACCGGCAAAGAACACAAAAGCGGCAAGAATCATCCCAACATCTTCAAAAACTATTCTATTCGTAATACACACATACACAAACCCTCACAGAACGGCGAATACTTCACCGCGAGAGCATTGGAGCAAAGGTTCTCCGTTGAAGGGTGGGTTGTTTTTTTTGTTGTGTTCTTCTTTAGAATGACCGTAAATTAATTTAATTAAGTGAGATGGCTCTCCCCTTTGCGCCAGCAGCCCGTAGAACACAGCTCAACATTCCATTGTTAGAATTTCGCCCCCTTTTCGGCTGGACCTAAGCATGAACCTGGAGTTGATGATTGTGCCCCGGAACCCTTTGGAGAAGGCCTCTCTCCCCGGTAATGGTACATCCAATCCCTCCCAAACACACACACAAATCGATTCCTTCTCGGCATTAGCCGAAACCGAAACGCCCGAACCTGCTAACTCCGTTCCCATGAAGCGATGGTTGGCGCGATCGTACCGCAAAACACGGCTTCCTGCTTTTTCGTTGCTTTCCCGTTCCGGATTCCTGGCATTCTCATTCTAGCTCCCACTCCCCACACACAGCCGGAAAAACACAACAGCTTCCGTCTCGTGCGCCGTGTTCTATGCTTCCCGTTCCGCGTGGTCCAGTCTCGCATTCTTCCGGGCCGTTCCGGCTGTTAATCAACCGATAACGCATCCGGTGTTCTATTGGAAAAGGTTTAATTTCACGATTTTCACCGCCCGCAGACTTCGAGGTCTGACGGCGTTTTTAGCTTGGCATTGTTGTGAAATCCCGAAGCCCTCCCGAAGCCCACAAGTGGCCCCCGTTTTGTACCGGGGAGAGGGAGTGCAAACAAAACAAAAAACCGCACGCCGTTGTGGTTAGTTTGTTTGCCGTTGGGTTGTCCCTTTCTTCCTTCCCTCGATGTTTTGCGATCGATTCCGGCACGCATATTTACATATTTGTAAATTTTGGGAACCAAATATCCGAATAAGGTTCTGAAGGTTTCTGCGCTGTCGTCGGTGGGAAGTGGTCAGGTCCAAGGGTACAGTGGAAAGAGAGGGATCGGTTTTAAGTCAACCGGAAACCGGGTGAACTGAGGGACGCAAAGCCACATTCTAGCCGGACGTGGTTGTATGACGTTGGGGAACGCAGCGTAGCAGGCAAAGCCTGCCACATTAAAGTAATTGAAACCGTGAACAGAATTCTGGACAAGTTGTTTCACAACAAAGAGGAAGTTTTGCGTTGTTGGAGTTCGGCCGAAGGTCAAACGAAACCTTCTTTCAGCAACACAGCTAGTAACTGGGTCATGTGGGATCGATTCCCCTGCATACACGGGACGCTGATAAACAAAATCCACCTGACCTGTTCTCTCGCACAAAAGAGCCGAGAAAGCTGTCCGACATCCGTTCGCAAATCTGGCGAAATTCACTGCCCGGACCTCTTAGCCAGATGATAGTGTGCGTCCCTTGTGCGATGTTAAGTGTGATCCGATAGACTTAAAAAAAACTCCGACTAAACTCAAGGGAGGATGAGAAAACTAAACACACGCACACGGGCGCAACAAAATGATCCCAAACGGATGGACGATCCAATTCCTGGAATGCGTGTAAGGTCCACCGGCTGTGAACCATCGCAAGAATGTCGTAATCATGTAGAGCAGCGACGGACACACAACGGGATCGTTTCCCGTGCGCCATCCATGATCTTTCTCTTTGCTCGTTCTCTCTCTCTCTCTCTTTCCCTACCACACGAACTACGGTCTCTGCTAGGCCCCTAATGAGGATTCCAGTGGTCCGAGATCGACGCATTCTTTCTAAGGTCGTTTCGTGGAGAGCCGCCATCGAGCTTGGGATCCACAAGACGCCAGTTTTTTTTTGTTGGAAGACTCGAAACGAAATCACCGAGGATCATCATCCGCCGAGAAAGATCATGTTATACTCCTATCGCTTGACTCTATTATTTTGTTTCCTCTTTTTGGGGGTCTCAGCCCGTCCTCTGCTATCTCTTGAACACTGGCATATCTATTTCCCTTGTGTCTCCTCGCGTTTTCGGACGTGCGTTGGGCAGAGTTTATCTTTCTCTTTTTTTTGCCCACATCTTTAGAGCCTCTGTTGGGGCTTGTCTAATTTGGTTGTTGCTGTTGGTGCTGCTGCTCGATGCTCGTCACCAAAACTGAGGAGGGAAGGCAAAAAAGGAAGCATTTTAATTAACGTAAATCGTCACGTAATGGGTGCCCGTGCGAGTTGCGCAACTAGCCCGGGAATAGGAAGTGTTGTACAGACCGCAGACATGGCGCATTGTCCGGCGCAGACCCACCACAGTGCCCCTTCGGGAGCGATGACTCGAGAGCGGTGATGATCTTCCGATGCCGATGATATCCCACACTCGCTTGTGCTAACGGTGGCAACAAAGTTGTCAGTCGTCAGCCGTGTGAGAAGTGAAATTCTTGCGCGATTCGTCTCGGGATGGGACTTGGGTCTTTAATGTCTGTTTAACTTCCGCGCCCGCTATCAATCGATCGAAACGAACGATCGATCGATCGAGCTGTCTATGTGTGTGCTGCTTTCTATTGCGTACGGTTCTTCTGAATGATCTTGCATAACTCCTGCATCGAAGCTGCTGCGCTCGTCCATATTACTCTAACGGACAAAGAACGGGACACCGGGAGTTATCAGGCCACACAGTTTCAGCGATCTTTGTGTCTTGGATATTCGCACTATTCCAGAAGACGCACAGCACTAAAAACTCACAAACCGGGCCAAACGGTGAATGAACGTCGGAAACTGAGCGCACGCTGTGTTTCTTCGGTGACGTCCAATAATTGATCAATTAGCTTCCGACTCGAGCACACGCGGCCGCAGCTGTGTCCGGCCGGGTGCCCGGGTGCCTCAAAACGCACACACACCTCGCTGGATCGGTTTCGATCACGCATCACAGTACCTTGAGCGAAAATTATCCATCATTACCGCCGCACCAATGTTCCAGTTCCTCCACAGCAGCCCACTAATCGCAAATCGAACGGCTTCCTTCTCTCTTCCACACTTGCAGATGCTGAAGCACGTGCAGATCTCGCCGATGCGCAGCCGGGCCGACTCACTGTCCATGCGGTCGTCGACGTCCTGTGCGTCGTCGCTGTGCGGCAGCCCGGAGCCACCCGGGGGCGATCCGCTTCGCAGCCATTCGCGAGCGTCCAGCTACTCCAGCCTGAACGAAACCATTCCCCAGGTAAGTGGTCACTTCATTTATGCTGCCGCCGCTCAAACTGTAATTCAATTAATCCCAATCTGACTCTCCGCTCACTTGACTGTGTACTAAGAGTTTAGGCAAACGACGAAACGACAAAAAAAAACTATGCGCGAACAGCATCTAATTGCGACAGCATAAAATGGCGCAAATACTTGCAACAATAGTGTGCCTGATTTGGGGCGCACACAAAAACACCCGCGCGAGCGAGCGAAATTTGCCGAAAACTTCATTATTTGCTCTTCTCATTCCCTGCGCTCCGTAGCCCTGTCCGAGGCCCTGTCCCTTTGCCAATCTTTCAATAAGTTTAACGGGCGATGGCTGAGGGCGGTCTGCTACTGCTGCTGCTGATGATGATGAGGTGCTCATTAAGATGAAGTGGTTCGACACCCAATTTTTCGGGAGGCTTTGTCGACTGTTTGACGAAACCACGGCGCAAAGCTGCCGTTTCCGTGTGTTTTTGAGGGGTGGTGGGAGAGCGGGACCATAATTATTGTCATTACTCCCTCCCTTCTCACAGAGCCGCGTGGTTGTAACATACTGCGTCCCAGCGCTAAGGTGGGTGGATGGGAAATATTCTGAACCACAAACAAACCACCCGCCGTGGGTGAAGGCGATGGTGGTTAGCAAATCATCTTCATTTTAATGAAGTATTGTGTTTGGGCTTATGCTAGCGGGCATACCGTGTGTACCGAACGCGTGTGCTGGAAGTTTTCACTTGCTGTGGTGATGTCTCCGTCTCTCTCTCTCTATTTCATTCTATCTCTTTCCTAAGATTGTTCACACACTTCCCCCGCATACGAGCAGCGGTGTTGCACATGCTTTTCTCCCATAAGTCGCCCGGTACCGAACGGTTGCTGCCTGTGTTATTTGTTGCAGCATCTGTTGGTGGGCCAGATATTCCGCGATACATATATATCGCAACGTAACCGCGAAACCGAAACTGCAACTAACGCCGTATTGGAGGTGAATTTTGCATGGTTTGTTTTAAAGGAGAGCGAAAAACAACGAAACCAAACAACGGGAACGCAAGGAACAGCCCGATAGGAACGCACGCTGGTTGCAACCGGGCGGCGGGCTTGCAAAACCGTTCTAACTGTGTAGCGTTGTGTAGCGTTACACGCCCCCGTAGGTGCAGGGCAAGCCACGGGCACGGGTTTAATTAAATTCTGTAACGCCACAACGCGGCGCCAACAACCTGCCGGGTTGAACCGTACCGTTGCTGTTGTTGGTATGCAAAACCCCCAGCCGCCGAGCCGTTTGTTGTGGGAGAGCAGAACTCGACTTGCACGTTGCGTGTGTTGCCGATGTGTGCACTATTGGGAATCACACAGTACACACGCATGCAGCAGCTGATGTGCTGGATTGGCATGCAATAGAGCACAGACAGTGATGGTGGGCAATTAAAGCTTCGACCTTTTTTTAAAGGTTGTAATGCATCAAGCACGGCACTGACTGTTATGGATGTGATGATGTGATTTCCCTGCGAATATGTGTCATGGTTTGAGAGGTTACTGTAAGCAGATTGGTGTGAAGGGCTTCAGTTCATTTTAGAAAATGAAAGTTTTTCCCTTTCGGGGGATGTAAAAGAACATTTCTCTTCCATTTAATCATAGAGAAGATTGATGTTTGGTGTTGTTACCAGGAGACTGTTATGCTGAAGTGAACAACAATTTGAGGCTTTAGAGGCTTAATTTTGCTCCAAAAAAGCACTCAACAAACGTGCTCCTTGCTTCCCGAGCACACATTCTACCTATTTCTGGAAACATTTCATCGGAAGTCGTTGTGCCCCTTATTCCTCCAGAGCCGCAGGCCGTCCTTTTTCGGAATTACTTCCTTTCGAGTGCGTCGCCGCGACCGGGTAACCCGAAACCCACCACCATATGACTCGCGTGCCCCGGAAGTACGCCCTTTGCGCAGCACACAGACACCAAAAATATCTGCTTATGAGTCCACACACTCCACACGGAAACCTTCTAAGTGGCTTTTGCTCGGTGCCGGCGGAGCGAACTTTACGTTTGCTTCCGTTTTAATGCTGATTTCGCCCCCTTATTTCGCATGCTCCTTTTTTGGCAGGCAAAGGAGAGCGTGTTTTCAGCAGGGCCGTAGTGCCTAGCGCAGCGGTGCGATTACGCGGTTTTCTTGAATGGAAAATGTTTAACAAGCTTAAGATGCTCGGGCACAAAACCTCACTCGAGTGAACGAAAAGAGGTCCTACCGTGCGCCGGTGTGGGATGAGGGGTGAACTTGTTCTTTACCTTTCGCTCCGGTTGCTTACAGAAACAGTTTAAGGAGTGTTCTAGGTGATCTAGGTGCTTGTTGTTTCTTTCCGTTTTTGGCGTTGATTTTAGTGTGATTTTCCTTCTTTGTTCGAAAAAGGATGCGCCCCGAAAAGCAGAAGGTCCGCTCCGCTGCTCATTAAGTATTCTGAAGTGAGAATGGAATGTCCCTCCACCGGACAGCACCGAAACCGAAAAGTGTACCGGTGCTCACCCAACAAAAAAAGGGACACAATACGATTTGCCACGGGATAAACATTACTTGCGGTTCATTATTTGCTCACTTTTTTTTTTAGTTCTTTCAGTGGACGGTTTTAGTCTCTTAATACAACCGCAGCAGAGGCACACGCGGCTGCAGGATATGCTCCGGGTCAGACCGGTGTGGTTGGGCTCGTTGCCGGGGTTTTATGTGTGCGCCCAGGAGAATTGTATTTAATTCCGACTTTTATCATAAACAGTTCCTTACAGCAGGCCGGTTGCCGGTTGGAGCTACTTTCGGGAGGATGTAAAAGCGCTCTGCAATGCAAACAGAGCTTCATTAGACAACTATTTTAATCAACGCTTTACGTAGCCCAGCAGCCCACTTCATTTCGAGCGGGTAATTAGGGGCAAGAATAAAAAGCGAAAGGTGTTCTTTGGCCACAAAAGTGGTTCGTGGTTGTTTTTTTCTATGTAAAGCATTTTATTAACAAGACAGAGCAGGGTAAAAGAAGATACTGTTTGTGTTTTACTAATTTTTGTACAAAAAACGCATGGTTGAAAGTTGCTTTAGGCGAGAGAAAAACGTTTGCCAATGTGCAGAGTCAGCTTGTTCTGTTTGTCCAAATGATGAGTTTCATGGTTAACCCACTGTTTGTAGCCATTTATCATAGAGCTGGATTACTGCTAGAGAGTGAATTTTGCTACTTTTTTAGCTCAAATAGTAAGACAAAGCCTATTGACAACCCTTTTTTTATAAATATCGCTTTTACAGTAGGTTGTAACACATTTTATTCTGCATTTTTGCATACCCTCTTTACTTCCACAAAATGATTCCAAACTGTTGCAATGCGAGTGACAACACAGCTCCCCTTTTTATTCCAACTTCAACAAATATCCCGCTTTTTTGGGGAAAGAAATTCGAAAGGCCTGGTAGCCCCCCAAACCCCAATCGTCGCTATTTAAATTAGTTCGGAAATGTGCATTTTTTCGCATTCCACCGAGACAAAACGGTACCGATACCGGTATCCGCCCTTCGCGGGGCCCGATCGCTCCTTCGTTGCTTTCCTCTCCGGTTCCTCGCGTTTGTTTTGATGCGCGAGCTTCAGTTTCAATTTTCGATTTCGAGTGTATAGTGCCGGTTCACAAAATATGACCACCGGTGCTTCATTAATTTTTTGGACCAGAGCTCGGGGCATGTGCGATGAACTCCTCTCCGTCTAAAGCTAAAGCTTAGCACCGGAAATCGAACTGTTTTCTCTTCGTGCATCCGGCCCAAACGGGGCGAGCCCCGATCATCATCACTCTCACTATCACACACCCCTTTTTCGGGGGTTTCTTGTGCCGGCGGCCATACCATCACTCTCAAAACTCTGTTTCTAAAAATATTAATTTTGAAAGTTTTTAGTTTGATTTACACTAGTTTCATGCTGTTATCGTCATCAGATCAGCAACGATCCCGTTGCATTGTAAATGTCTTTAATGTTTTAAATCAACGTACCTGTTAATGTTACAAATAGTGCTAAAAAAGGGCACTAAATCCACAACCTCAAAAGCTTCCATTTTTTCCACGTTTTCATACAATTGCAGTAGCCAAACATCCTGTGCTTGTGCTTGTGTGTGTGTGTGTGTTCACTTGTCAACTGTGCATAAAAGCGGGAAAAAAACAGTGGCAAAGACAAACATAGATAACTGGACACGAAATGCGTGAAACTGAACTTACCCAACACCCAAAAAAGTGAAAAGCACTGCAAACAGAGAGACGCAACAGCAATAGCTGCAGCAGCAACAAAAACAGAAGCACGATGGTGCTTCCGAAAGCAAAAGAAAAACATCCTCCCCAACTGGGCGATTCAAATAAATTGCTGTTTGATAACAGGCGTTGTTTTAAGTTTAACTTTACTCGTTTTTCTCTCGCTCTCTGTCTGTCTGTGTGTTCTCTTTTTAGAGTTCACTTGATGGGGATGTGTGTATCGCAAAAAAATGAATAAAATGTAGGAAGTAAAAACATTTAAAAGCTGAATGAAGTATCTCAAATAGTAGGTTCATTTCGATAGAAAAGCTCAACTCTCTCAACCCCCGAATTGACAGCTAGCATGGGGAGAAAACCGGTGGCACACGGTGAAACAGATTAGTTTTGTGACTTTGGGCACTTTTTCATTTGTCATCGTCCTTCGAATTGATCCTTTGGGTGTTGGGGAAAGCGTTTTCCACACTCTGTATTCAGCGTTTTGTGTTACAGCGTACTGTTCGGCTCTATGTTACAGTTTTGTTTTGTCTAAAAAAATGCCCCAAATTCAACTGGGAATTGCTGTTTGTTTTAATCATTCAAAGAAACTTTGAAAATAACAATTGGACAGTAAAACAATAAAATAGAAAAAAAATATTACTTCACTCTCATTTTTTGTCATTTCAAAAAGGCAAAAGATCGAACACAATATTGGGCACCGCTTGACGTACCCTTAAACGTGCCGTTTTTTTTGCGCGTTTCAAGCTTTTACAACTTTCCATCCCAGACAGCGATTTATTTTCATGCCGTTAGTGGGCTTAAATTTACGACGCAATATGTCTGCGCGTGGCGCGCGCAGAAGAGGAACCAAAACAAAAAGGCATAAACTTACAGCAACACCCGGGCAGGAGATTTATTTTTAACACCTTTAACCGTGCTGTGGTGACGGTTTGAAGAGACCTAAAACCAATCAATCAGATAGCTTCCAGACTCCAGAGGTTTTTTGTTGTAGTTGCTGTTGAGCTTAAAGTACATCCTTGAACTTGCCACCACCGGGTTCGAAATGCTTTAAACGAGCTTTGGACTGCGAGGAGGGTGCGAACGCCGATGATTGCATTGTGAGGTTTCTGCTTGCCGCGACACGATGTCCTTTTTGCCAGACACATTCGTTTTGATAGGACGGGATTTACCTGTAGTGGTTGGTGTGTCTGTGTGTGCGTGGTTTGATAAGAGTTTATGTGGCTTATGGTTGCCTTCTCGAAGTACACACCGTGATGATTATAGGACGAAAGTCGCAGCCAGTGGGTAAGGGTCGTTACGTTTTACTGCTTACACTGTAGTGTACTTGCTGGCTCACTGTTTGACTGTTTTAGAAACAATTTCACCAATTTCAGACAAAACGTACTGATTGCGATTGTCGTAAACGTAACTTCGAATCAGGTTTGAATTGCTTTCCACCAGTACGCGGGTTATCAATATTACAGTACACCGAAAAAAGGGAAGCCCATGACACGGTTACAGCCACGCGGTTCGCGTGATTCAATCGCACTTTAAGAGCGTTCTGGTCGATGAGCTGACGGTACAGCATCTCAAAGACACACAAAGAATGAGCTCCACCCCAAGAAAAAACACATTTTCCTTCACCACAACACCTTCCTACAGACCTTGACAAACGATGATGCGCACCAGCTTGGAAAATGGAAATTAAATCGAAAAGGATGCGTGAACCATTTCCCTTGCCCATTTTCGACACCCAACACTCCTCCCCGAGAAGGTGCTTTGTTGTGGCTGTTTTTACCGCGTCCTCCCCCATCTCTCTCTCTCCTCTTCCACCGACCAACCTGTTGCCTGGTCTGGATATTTTCGGAAATGGAAAATGCTCATTTGGTGTGTAGGAAAAGCGTTATCAGCAGCGCGACAGCAGCAGCACGACGAACGGCAAAGATAGCAGCTTTTAGCGAGATTCGTTGTCAAAACTGGAAGCGAAAAATGGCTTTCAACCGTACCGTGCAGCAACCGTATGGAAAATCATTTTCCACCGAAAAACGAACCACCGCGTTTCGCGCCGGTTTTGTGTGGCCAACAGCCGGGAGGGTTGGGCATATCGGTCTGTTGTCTGGCTGTCGGTTGCCGCCATCCTAATTGACGAGCCTCTTCGTCCCCACTACGGAACAACGGCACACGTTTGTGCCGACTTTAAGATTCGTGGAAACGGGGGGGAAACGTGCCTGCCTTCCTTGAACCACTCGCGGTCCTGATGCATTGCTTCAGTTGATTTGGGGGACGGGTTGGGGCGAGAAAAAAGCCTCAGCACGCGTTCTTCCAGTCGAACGATTGAGCGCGTTAGCGGGAGTGTGTTTTTGTTCCTGCGAGCGTACGCACCATCTGAAACGTATTCCCATGGTAGTACGCGGTGTGGAAATGGGTGCGAAAATTGAACGTAAGTGATGACGACTTCTGCCAACTCCTTCCCCCATCTTAGCCGGAGTTGAGTTTGAGTGGATTTACAGCGACTAGGGAACGGGGTGACAGTTTTTATCTCCCCCCAAGTTGGCCTTGGAAGGGTGAAAGTGTTGAGTGTCGAGTATGTGACTCTTCGAGTAAAGGTCTCCAACGGCAACCAAAAGCTGCCTCGAAGCGTTGGAGACAATTATCCCATTCCATCCATCTGTCTCTCTGTCTCTCTTTCTCTCCAGTTTGCTCATCCGATCTTAGCCACCGGGGAAATGTGTCTAATTAAGTTCGAGCATTTTCCCTTGCGGGCTCAGTCAACCTTCCATTTCCCAGTTGCTGCCTTTGGCTGCGGTTTGCTTCTATTGTGTTTTCCTCTATATCACACGCAAACTTCACGCTGTGGAACGCGCGTGGAATGTTTGACGGCATAGGGCGGGGTGCGATTATTGCGACAATAAATTACGGAATTGCACCCGACTCGACCCGACCGATGGGCAAAAATTCGAGGCACACAACCTTCCCTTTACACCCGGTTTGGGTTTGGGAGCAAAATAGGAAAGAAACAAAAGGCTCTCTCACAATCACAACAGTGCAGTGCGCGCATCACACAATCGCCTCCGCTTGCGCATGATCACGCGTACAGTTTGCGGCACGCGATTCCTTTCAGGTCGACGATCGTTCGTGTGCTGGTGGATTCGTTTCCCGCGCTTTCTCTTGGGGTCTGACAAGACGCACACCGGTCGATCATGATCGCGCTTGATCTTCGTCTCGCCGAGCGCCCCGGAACGGGCAATAAATGTGTGAAGATTTACGGGAGCGTGCAAGGCGTGTAACGCCTGGCCGCCCGGAACTGGCCAGCTTTCCGGAGCTTATCGGGCCGGCGTATAATTCACAAGCCGCTCCGTGGAAAGTTAGCAAAACTCGCGGTTTCAGTGCAAACAGTCACTTGTTTTATTGTCTCCCCTTTTGTGTTTTGTTTGTCTGGGAGCTTCTCCGATAAGGAATTGCTCAGGTTGCAGTGTTATGGGAACCGCTTTCGCTGATTAACCAGCTTGAACCTTAGCCAGGATATCATTTGAATGTGCGAGGAAAACATGGGAAATCCGTTTCATGGAAAAAAAAACTGTGCGCCCAAGTAGAATGCATCATAAAACATTGGAGGTGGAAAATAAACAATTACTTAATATGTCTTTCAGTGACTGCCTGTTCAAAGGGAGACTTGGCACTTCAACTTCCTATAAAAGCTAAGGTTCATGGCTGGAATGTTTTAATTAACAACATCCAATCAATGCAGAACTTTGTTAAGTGTCTTTTTTACTAACATCTGTCTGGAGTAATTCAGATTCGAAGAGGACATAACTCTTAAAAATCGAATAAATCTCAACATTTTAAATTTTATAGCAAACTCGCGTTTATAGCACTAACTGTGCTTACAACTGTATCGTCTTATCCACGACTACCTCCCCGGTTAAAGATTTATTACAACGTTCCTTGGAAAGGGCCCGCCCGGGGAAAAAGGTTATCCTGTGCAAATTAAATCCATTCGGAACCCTCCAATCCCCCGAACCAATAATCGGATCGGAATTGTCTCGGAGCCGAATGTCGTAATGAAGGTGTACACGGCCGCACTAAAATACCCTAAGCTTGCCCCACTTTGATGTTACCCTTTTTGCCCTTTTTGTGAACAGTTATTTGGTTTGGCAATGGGCGATGGGATTAGAGGTTCAGCGGGACAAAGGGGACTCCCTATTCAGCCTGAGCGTTACCTGCAAAAATCGAGATTAATGTCCTTTTCGGATTGGTCGCCCTTTTTACCCCAAAAACCGGCCATAAACTGCTCTAAGCTGTCGGTAACGGTACAGAACATGGGGAAGCGAAGAGGTTCATTAGAGCTGGGATGGGCTTACAAATTTTGGAGCGAAAAAACATACTGTGGTGGGAATTTGTTGCTTTGTTTTCAAAACATCTGTTTTGTTCGGGTGTGTTGGACACACTTGAGCTGGTTTGTTTGATTCCTTTATCTGATCTTCTTTTTTTTTCTCTTGCTCGTATCTTCCCCAGACGACAATCAAAATCTACACGGCCTGTTTGCGGCAGGACATCGAGTACAAAACGTTGGGGATTTCGTATGATGCCACCAGCAAGAGCGTCGTCCAGCAGGTTCTGCGAAGGTAAGCATCGTACTGCCAGCGGGAGACAGCTTCAGGTTGTTGGAGGTCCTTCGGACTTATATTGATTTCGGACTCTCTTCTTCTCAGGTGCAAGATGCGCCATCGTGACCCGAGGCTCTTCTATCTCACGATGGAAGTCACCGTCCGTCGACCGGGTGTCAAGTCCGTGCTGGAGCTCGATGACGAGGCACGGCCAGCGCTCCTACAAGCCTGCCACCCGAAAGGTGACTCCAGGTAAGTGTCACAAAGCGTTGGTGCAACAAATTAAACACAATACTAAATGTCTCGTCCACTTCCGCCTCTGTTCAGGTTTTGTCTTCAGCAAAAGCCCGGCGGTCTGATACGGGTTCACACCTCCGCGCTCCAGCCCAACTCCCAGTACAAGTCGCTGCTCATCTCCGAGGAAACAACGTCCGACGAGCTGCTGTCGCTGCTGCTCTCCTGCTACAACTCCATCGAGCCGGTGGAACAGTTCTCCCTCTACGAGGTCTGCCCCGGCCAGGAGTACCAGCGCAAACTGCACCCGGACGACCTGCCGCTCAAGACGCAACTCCAGCGCCAGCAGAAGGGCGAGATTATGCACTTTCTCGTGCGCCGCAATCCCAACTACCCCCGGCGCCGGCAACTGCTGGCCACCATTGCCGAATCGAAACACTTTATCCTGAACACATCGCTCGACTCGTCGAACGCATCCCACCCGGCCGCTCACCACCATCTGCATCATCAGCACCAGCAGCAACAACACCATCACCATCATCACCTCCATCATCATCGATTGTCGCTTCATTCGGGCAGCTTCTCGCTCGGACCGTCCGGTACGCCCACCAACACCTTCATCTCGGACATTGTCGATGGTCTCAGCTCGCTGAACGATCTGCCCGCGGAGGCGAAAAGCTTGCGGCTAAAGGAGACCAGCACCTTCTGTCCGGCCTCGCTGGACGATTCGGCCGCCTCGACCGACTCGAACGATTCGACCGAATCATCCTCGTCCTGCTCCTCCTTTTCCTCCCTCTCGTCCGACTCTTCCTTTGAGGAGCCGGAAAAGTCGAGCACGGCTGGCGTGAACGACACGCCCGTGCTGCCCCCACCGCCCGAGGTGAAGAGCAAAAACAGTGCGCAACATCAGCAGCCTCCGCCGCGGCCAGCCAAATCGTCGACCATGCTGGCGGCACTGGCCCGTCCCACCTCGCTCCTGCCCGCCTCGACGCTGGCGGCCCCCTCGTACAATCCCGTGTACAACATACGGGAAATTCGCTCCATCAGTCAGTCGTTCGCGGCGCTCGCCATCGACAAGAAGCTGGCCGACAACATTCGGAGCAGTGCCGGCGGGGTGAAAGCGCCCAACACTGCCGAGGGTGGTCCTACGCGGGGCAGCAGCAGCAGTAGCAGTAACGGTGCACTGCTGAAGGAGATCGTCAACACCGACCCGGCGAAAGGTGTCGGTAACTTTGTCTACATTTAGGCGCTTTGGCGTGTCGGCAATGTGGGGGGTGCAAACGAGTTAGTTTTTATTGCCGGCGCGTGTTTGCACGAGTGGGGTTTTGTGAGCGGTTTTGTTTTGTTTTTAAATGTTGAATGCTATCATCCTAGTCTTAGCTGTAATCGTAAACAAACGAGCATCATCCGCACGGAATGGCTTCCCCGGGCCCGGTGAATGGAAGCATTAAAAGTGCGCCCGTTTCGTGCAAGCAATTGTATTGTATCTAGAAGCTGGCACAGGGCCGGAATCGAAACACCACTGTACAGAACTTACCACAGGTTGGACGAGAAGCTATAGGAAGCCAAATAAGGAAAAAAGACAGAAAGGCGAACGCACGGTTCACGAAACAGGAGAAAGGTAAAGGGTTTTGTTGGGAAATGCGAGAAAGGCAGAAACAATCATTACAACCCGGGCAGGATGGTGAACCGGCGTGTTGTGCTGCATGCCAAAGAGTTTTTAACGCTGTAAATGTATAAGAAATTATTGTAGGACACGACAGAGCCCGCGTACGTACGTTTAGTTTTACAAATCATATGTGCACCATTAGCCAAAGCCAACGAAATCAAACGACGTGCGCACGGCACGGAACACAAAGCTGCGACATATGCAGAGCGCCGGTACTGGCCCGGATTTCCGTTCGCCAGCCAGCAAAACTATAGAAATACCAAATGAATGTGTCCTGCGGCGAACGAACTCACAGTTTGCCTTCTCTATGATTTTCTATTGTTTTTCTCCGCACACATCCACACTGTCCCTTTAATGCTGTCTCATGAAAAGTGCATGAAATTATTGTTTATTTTTTTAATATACCCACTTGGTCGAAAGATCCCACTATGCATGGAGCTGTATTCGAAGAATTGTATTTGTTACATTTAGAACATTAAAAAAAACACTCTATCGCTTATCTCGTTCGAATGTATTTTATAAACACTTTGTCTCTATCTTTCCCTATGCAATGGAAGTGTCTATCAGATGTATTTTATTAACTCGTAAGTAAGTTATCAAACCTCAAATATAAAGTAAAGATATTATGAGCATGAAGCATTATTTTGGTATCTTCGTTTATTGTGTATTGGAAATGAAAGAAAGAAAATGTCACGTTTTTTCTAGTTGCGATGGTTGAAATGGAAGGTTGAAGCTGACAATCCGTTTTTATACAATTCCGTTTGGATTTTTCAGTCTTTTATCTTGTGTTAAATGTTTTAGACTTTTATTTTCTTACGTTTTCTCCAGAGAGTCATATTATCTGTTCATACGCTCAAACTGGATGAGCGTTGCGGGCTGCAACTGGGGGCAGCCGATGCGCTGCACTCGCTCGTTCCGTTGCAGCCGCTGCGGTGTTGTTGTCGGTGTTTTTGTTGTTGGTGTTGCTGTTGGTGTTGTTGTTGTTGCTCCGGACACCGATGATGCTGATGATGCAGCTCTCCGGATGCTGTTGCCGTTGGGGCGTCGATGTGCGGCTGAGCAGGGGGCGGCCGTGATGCCGCGCGCGCTTGGACCGCTCAGCCGGTACCGCTGCACAGGGGTGACCGTGATGTCGCTGCCGGTGAACTGCTGTGCAGGGCGCGCAGGATGATGGTGATGATGATGACGATGCGAGTGCACAGCGGGCGACCGTGATGCCGCGCACGACGACTGTGCACTCGGGACACATGTGATGGTGCTGCACAGGGGCGACAGTGGTGTCGCCGTCGAGACGCACCTGTGCAGCTGGAGCGCCGGCGATGAAGGTCCACAGGGGGCAGCCGAAATGCCTCAGCACTGTGCCTTATCGGGCTCCGCGATGATGCTGGTGCAGCAAGGGCGGCCGTGATGCCGCGCACGACAATACTGCACCAGTGTGTCCGATGACGCTGCAGCGGGCGGCGGTGATGCCGTGTGACGACGGTCCAAAGCGGAATGTCCCCTCGCTTTGTCCGGTATAGTGCTGCAGCGGAGTGAGGATCCTCTTTGGGGCTTCGCGCAAGCCCGAGCGTGCCCATCCTGCGCGATGGCGGTTGCGCGATGGTGGAACCGCGATGGTGGTCTCGGTGCTGCGTCGGTCCTTTGTAGGATCCCCCCCTACGCGAGGAGGATCCCATCCTCGTCGCCACTGTTGTGTCCGCACAAAACAAACATGAGACGGATGTACGGCACAAACAGAATATATTATATTTTATCACTACTCTTTGGTATTATTGTATTACACGTATATAAATAATATAAACGCAACACACACACGCAATGCGGGGAGAGGACGACTGGTCCTGCTCGCGCCGCGATCCTCACTGAGGACGTCACCGGATGACAGCCCTGCTGTCAACGACGAGCCCTCAGGATGAGGCAGCGGTCTGTCCACAACACATCGGATAATTATTTTATTTAAAAAAATACGTATAGATGAACAAGACGATCCCGAAGATCCAGCAGTTGTTTGTGTTGCCAAGTACAACTCTTCAAAACGGGTTCTTAGACATTCATACAAAATCATACAAATTTAATACTCAAACAAAGAAGGCTCCCATCATACGGATTATCTGGTCCGGCCGACTAAAACTAATTCTATAATACGACTCGATGATTCTTTAGCTAGGCCTACAATTCCTTAACGGAGTAACAACCCTGAGCAAGTTTGGCACATCAATATGTCTCCTGATCAAACCTGCTACATAGTAACGGTGGGAGTTTTTCGTCTTGTTGAGAGTTAGACCTCAGATTTAGCAATAGGCATCGTCTGGAGTAATCCGGTATCATGGCACGGCATCACCAGGTCTTCATGGAATAATGAAAACCAATACAAAATCACGTTGCTTTAGAATGAAGGCGTCTGAAGGGCTTTAATATCCTGGTGCTAGGTTACTCATAAATGTATTAGCCACTCTAAAAAGGATACAATTTGCTTGATTGATTATGCCTGTCATGCGCGGCCAATCATGTTGCGATCAATGTTATTGTTCCGAATCTTCATTTAGGATTTCTAAGATTGCATACTACAGGTCTTGTATTGATTCTGCTATCAGTTGACGATTTTTTTTTCAATTGTGGATTGGTAGAGGTTCACAGGAACTTCTGTCTGTAGCCTGAAATCTCTAGTTCACGGTAACAATTATGTACTCGATCTAGTTTAGATCTTTATTGCTGATCATCTTGAACTCCAGCAACACTAAAGCGTCTTTTACCACTGGTGTACCCGAGACCATCTTAAGTTGTGTATCGACAAATGTCAGGTGATATCATTCAGCCGATCTCGCGATGCTATTCACTACAACTATAACATTGGCGGAATCTGTATTGAACGTGCAAACTATATTAAGGATCTTGGTGTTGTGTTGGATACAAAGCTAACCGTCACGCCGAAGAAGTCATCAACGCGGAAACCTACTTCTTGGATGTGCTCTTCGTATGGCAAACGATTTTAAGGACCCAATGTGTCTTAAGGCATTCTATCGCAGCATCGTAAAACCAGTGCTCGAGTGTGCCAGCGTGGTCTGGAAGCCGTCGAACAAGGGCCTATCAGACTCAGAATTCATCCAACGTAAACTCTCCCGTTAAGCAGCTTCACTACTACCATGGGAACCAGGCAGTCAGCATCCACCATATGAGGATCGTCTCGTGTTCCTTTGCCTTCACCAGCTGAAGGATAGGCGCCAAATTGCAACTCAGAAACTATTCGTAGCAGGTCTGCTAACTGGTAACATTGACAGCCCTATACTGCTTCAGCAACATGACCTATATGCCCCAACGGTTCCACTACGCCCACGTCTACTGCTCGCGATCCCCCGTCGTCGCTCCAATTATGGATCAGACGATCATTTAACAGCCATGAGCAGATCGTTCATCCAGTTCCAATATTATTGTTCTAGTTCGTAGTTTGTAGCTAGCACTAAAACTAGTTAATAATTGATTAAATCGCTTAGTCTGAAACTTTCCCAAAACTCTCAGAAATAAGCAACGCAAAAGCAAGTCAATAGTAAGATAGTACAGCTGGCCAAAATGACTAGTGCCAGAGTTTCCATTCTCGTCGCCAACTTCAACGTACAACGACCATTTGGGTTAACTTTTCAAAATAATTGATTCAAACAACCGAAACCCACTCGACAAAAACATGTCACATTTCAAAGCGATGTTCAATATCAGTTGCTGCTATTTATCATCCTAATAGCCAAATAACAACAAACAACGCATCCTTCCATCAGTCAGTGAAAACCTCTCACCCAAGTGGCACAGGGGCGGGTGACTGTTTCCAAAAACATGCACACAACCCCGAAAAACCGCTGCGGCAACATGTGGCCGGACCGGGCGCAAAAAGGGTTCGGGTTGTTTCACTTTTCCGGCGACACTTGTCTCAATTTATGTCGATGAAGGCAAGGCAAACCGTTTGCGACCGTTTTCAAGTGGTGTAGCCATCCCGTGGCTACCAATTAGTCTACCCGGGCGTCTAACCAGAACAAGGGTTTCCGATCGTTACCGTTCGTACCCGTGCCAGTGTAGTTACCTCTTCAAACTAACAAACGGTGGCGGAATTTTCCCGTGCTCGGGAAATCTCAAGAGCGCACGGGACCGCACTGGGTGGAAAAAGGAATAATTATATTCAAATTTACACCAGCCAACCGTGAAAGAAAACCTTCGAGTTTGGTGCTGGCCGGAGCTCCTTCGCGTCGGCTCCCCCAGCTTGTGCTGCAGTTGCTGCAATCATGTTAAGTTGCACAACCCACACCGCGGTACACCGCGGGTTGTTGACGCGATTGACGATCGCGTGTTATGTGCTGCTGAACTCGGCTCTCAACTTTCGTCCGAGGCAGGATTTTGTCCACGAGCTTACGAACTTTGGTCCGGTGCATTCGCATTTTGCTCATGGTAGCAGCTTAGCGAACTACGATCCTTCGATGGAAAGTGGAAACAGGCTTTTGGACATTGAATTTGCATTTGCACCCAACAACGGCTAGTGAGCCTGGGGGGAGGGGAAACCATTGCCATAAGGCAGTTGAAACTTTTCCCATCCAATCCACAGTGTGGCGCAAAGTTCCCTGTACCGTTTTAATGCTCGGTGAAGGGGATACTGTTTAATGCAGCACAAGGAAGCCGGTATCGGCGCCTGTCGAGAGTGAATGTTTGTTTCTCGCTCGGTCGAAGCGTACCGATGCATGGAAGTTCCACCAGACGGAAAGGACGTTCTCTAGTGGTCTGAGATTGTTCTGAGCTCGTGTTAAAGTAAATAATGAAATAAGGACGGTTGGATGGAAACCTCGACGTACCCATATGAACATAGACTGTCTGGGGAATTGACGAGAGCCTTACTAATGTTTGCTTGCGTATTGCAGTTCTACGAAACATTGTAAATTCAATTACAAATATTATTAACTGCAGACTACAGAGACTTCATTTGAAGATTTCATTTGAAAGTAGATTAAATAGTGATTAAAAGATGATTGATAGTTTCCTCGTATCTATTACTAATCACTTAACTGTCCTAAAAGACGAACCGACGATACCGACGATATTAAAATATTCTACATTTGTTAGGTGTTAGTGTTGGTATATGTTCTTTACAGGGGGCGGTCTAAGGACTAACTATTCGATTGCGTTGTACTGAATACAATTGTCTCGAAGGCCTGTAGTATAGACCGGTATGTCTGCGTTAGACGTTAGAAGTTCTTTTCACATCAATTGTAAATACTTCTTATAAGATCATTGTTAAAGTATCACATAATTCATATTCATATTCATATTCATATTCATATTTATTTGTCTACCTTTTGGTTACACAAATGCTTAAATAATACTTATTACCTATGTTCCTAACCTAACAAAAATTAACACGAATTATCAAAAATTTGAGAAAAAAAATTTTTTTTTAGATAATTAGAATCAAAAATTTAAAAATTAAAAATTAAAAATTAAAAATTAAAAATTAAAAATTAAAAATTAAGGCAGCACGGGATTATGGAGGGTTCTGATGCGGGATCGGAAAGAGGATAAGGGAAGGTTGAAATCAAACATAGAATATACACAGTTAAATCGACGAATTGCACGAAGAAGGGGGTCATTACGGCCCACTGCAGTTCGGCGGGAAGGGATCACTAGGGGAGGGCGGTTTCGAAGAACACGGTTAGGGGCGTAGAAAGGGATAGAAGAAAGAAGGGAAGGAGAATCAATATTACCAAGGAGTAATGCGGCAATAAAGGAGGATTGGGCATGGGAACGGCGGTTTTCCAATAGTTCCAGGCCAAGCTGACGACACCTGTCCTCGTAAGGAGGTATGGGGGAGGACAATCTACCCAGGATTTTACATATAGCAAACCTGGTGAACGATCGCTGCACCCGCTCGATACGTTCCACGTGGGTTCGAGCTGTAGGGGACCAGACTACTGAGCAGTACTCCAAAATCGATCTGACCAGAGAGCAGAACAGAGTCTTCAGGCACATTGGGTCGGAGAAATCGCACGCAATTTTCTTTAGGAGACCCAATGTTTTCCGCGCCTGATTGACAATTGAGTCAATGTGGTGGCTGAAGGTGAGGCCTCTGTCAAGCAAGACACCGAGGTCTTTTACGACACAAACACGATTGACTTGTACAGAATTTAGGACGTACGAGTAAGTGATTGGAGACTGCGAACGACTAAACGAAATGACGTTACACTTATCAGGACATAATGTGAGGGAATTACTAGAACACCAAGACGAAAAACAATCAAGAATATTTTGTAGGGAAATGCAATCTCTAGGAGACGAAACTGGGAGAAAGATTTTGAGGTCGTCTGCGTAGCAGAGGAAACACTCAGGAGGGAGGGTGGTACGGACATCATTAATAAAAATTATGAACAGCAAAGGACTTAGAACACTACCTTGCGGTACGCCTGCACTACATGAAAAGGGAGTCGAAAACATATCATTAAATTTAACACTGTAGGAACGATCACATAGAAAAGAACGTAACCAAGATACAAAAAGATTATTGACGTCCAATTGTGAAATTTTATTTAGAAGTAAGGAATGAGGAATACGATCAAATGCAGATTTGAAGTCAGTATAAATAGTATCAACTTGTTTAACTGACTCTAACTGGGATGATACGAAAGAGGTGAAGGACATAAGGTTAGTTGTTGTAGAACGGTTAGGAAAAAAGCCATGTTGCTGAGGGATAATAGTAGAAGAGGTGAGTTTAAACACATAGGTATGGATAATATGCTCAAATACCTTGGTTATTGCGCATTGTATTGAGATGCCACGGTAATTGGAAATGACAGACGGGTTACCTTTTTTGTGAATGGGAACTAGCCATGCTCGCTTCCACAATAAAGGGAATGAAGACGAGGACAAAGATAGGTTAAATAATTTTACCAATAGAGGGACGAATAGAAAAGGTGACTTTTTTAAAACCGAGGCTGGTATTCCATCCGGTCCAGGGGAGAAGGATGACTTAAGTTTTTTAAGAGCTTCAGAGACTGTATTAACATTGACAATACCCTCAGCCCATGCGACGGAGTTTAAACCAGGCAATATGCCCTCAGACTCCGTCAAAGGTTGACTCTCCGGTCTAGACAGACCATTGGCGAAATGCTCAGCGAATAGGGAACAGGTGTCAGCAGCATTGTCCGTAGTGACCGAACCGAGCGACATGGAAGTAGGAAGGGAAGAGGGATTACGACGCTTCTTGGCATAAGACCAAAAAAGTTTAGGATTACGGTATAACATGCATTGAAGCCTTCCAAGATACAACCTATAACTGGCCCGATTATAAATACGAAAAGCAGAAGCGGCATATTTGAAAACTCTACGATTATACTCAGAAGGAGTTGAACCGAGTTTTTTGAGGGCGCCATTCAGACGACAATGGCTTTGGAATACTTTGTATAAGTTTAGTAATACACTTTATTTTAGTTATGTTTGTAATCTAGTCCAGGTGGGATTAAAGCGTTTTTTTGCGACTAATCGCGGTAATACCCCACCTGGATGAGGCTCGAAGTATTGTATGATACAACTGATACTAAACCTGTAACTGAAATCGCCTATGAAATGATCGAACGGTTCAAAGAAAAAACTCAACAATCTGAGTTCCTTCTTCTAAGGGTTCTTTTTGATGTAAATAGTAGTTCATAATTAATTTTTCGTTAGGTTAAGCTAGATTATGTTAACAAACGGCAAAAGCCTTACTATGTTTAAACCTAAAGAGAAAATATACACTGTCTCTTGACAAATTTGAACTTAACGATGAAAAACAATGACGCTAAATCTTGCAAACTCTTATCTTATAATGATATTAAAAAATTAAAATAAGCAAATGTAAAAATTATAATTATGTGTGTAACCTGATTTAGTTGTTGTAGTACTTGTTTTATTTTAGCTAAGGTTGATGGTGTATTTCGATTGCTGTTTTACAGTTAGTTCGTTACATCAAAGCGGAAATAAAACTGATATTCAAAAATAAATTACAAAAATAAATACAAAAAAAAATTAACTCAGTGTTATCACCAACTATGTTGCCTTTTATGGCATTCACTACACTTTTTGATCCATTTACGAAAGGAACACTTAATGGAATCTGTATCTTAGGATTGAAGTTTTTTTTAAAGGCAGATTTTTTATTCTAAAATGAAAACAATGCCATTTAATTCTGTTTTTCTGTTCGTTCTTTTTGAGGTCAGAATAGAATAGTTTATTCGTTTGTAACAATTTGTGAACATCTGAGAACAGTTTTGTGTTGTTATTAATATTTCTTTCTTTCGATTCTTTTTCACTAACAGATTTTTCACTAACAGCATTTTTTAAAATGAATGCTTCCTTGTCTTTGAAAGAATATGCGTATGTTTTCCTTGTGGGAATGTGGAAAAGCATATGAAAAAGTACAGATATATTAGATCAATGGTTGAATTTATGTTAAAAGTGTTTTTTTAATTACACCGACATTAATTAAACATTATTGGAATCTTAGCAACATTCATTAACGTGCATTGTTTGTGTTGAATTTATTCATTTTTATTTTGCTTTGAACGTTATACAGTTAACGTTATACGTCGTACAGATAATCTTTGGGGGATTTATTTAAGATTAATTCACTGACTACGTTTCTCTAGCACTACCTCTATCATAAATTCCTGACATTTCAGCAGAAAATGTAAAAAAACACACAACCACACTCATCCACAATGCTCATGCCCCGCAATAACGCTCACAATCACAATCGTCCATTGTAACAGGCAGGCATCACAGCATTAAAAATACAACGTTCTGTTGATTTCAAACAAACAACCAAACGTGCAGACCGCTCGCTCCTTACGCGTTCGTGTGTATGTAAACAAACAAATGCGCCGGTGATCCTTCCGAAGGTCGAGACCACCCGTGAAAGGATGCATTCGTGCGCGGGTCCGTGGTGGTACCGTGCCGGGACTTCATAAACACGATAATTTAATAACAAAACATTGAAATGTAAATCCTCCCCGTTGGTGCTGTGCATTCCGCATTTGAGAACGAATGGAAGCGTAGAAAGCAAGAAAAAAGCGGAAAGGACGGAAACATAAAATCGTACAAACCACGCTCCGTCCACCCCCATCGGAAGATAAACGCTTCCCAAACCGGAAATGGAAAATAAGGATTAAAAATGTATCACCTACACCGCCCGGTTCGGTGCTGTGTGCGCTCCTCGCAGTGAACTGGCTGCATTTCACGCCATGTTTGTAAGCAAAACGGGAGAATTATGTAAATCGGTCCCATAAAAGCAAATATAATTCCCGGCTTCCCGGGTGCACAATGCAGCCGCTCCGGTTCGCATACTGCACACAGCACTGCCGACCGCTTAACTCCCGACTGTGAGCTTGGGAGTTTTGTTTGGTAATTAATTTTCCTCCAGCCCACCGACCAGACCTGTACGATGCTGTACCGCCGGTTTGCGATGGATGGCAGCGTTTATCAGCGCTGACGGATGAGTCAGCCGATTTTTGTTGATACGATTGCTAGTTGTGGGAGATAGTGTGGAGCTAAATTTAGCTATCAATCTGTTTTTGGAACATCTCCTTTTATGGCAAGTTTCACCAGTTTCGCCAATATCTATCGATTGCAGCTTGTTAGGAAAGTTGGGACTGTAATTGCACAACATTACTCCGTCGAACACACCCCCTCTATTGGAATCGGTGTGAGTGAGCTTAACAAATGTTGGAGAGTACATGTTCAATTGCGGATGTTTGTTTAGGGTGTTATGAATTGTTTCTATCGTGATTGTGATTCTTTTCAGTAATTGAGTATGTCCTTAAATCAACCAGCGTTGCAAATATAGTACAACTGTTAAACAGTAAGTGATTTTTATATCATTTTTTATTTGGGTCAACACAATTGCTGTAATGAAAAATGTCGGTCGACACTCCATGAAAAATAAAATAATGAGCAATTAAATAACCATTAGGTAAGATAAACGTATAGTTATTGGAATAACAACGTGATCAAGGAATACAAAAATAACATGAATATAGATAAAAAGGTAAATTAATCAATAATTATCATGATACATAAACTCATAATTATTAAACTAAAAATTCGAGCAAGAAAACAAAATATGACACAAAAGATGAGAACACAAATATAAATTAGAAAGTGAGTTAATCAATACAGAAATAGATAGATAAATGAATAAATGTTGAAATAAATGATGAAAGAAACAGGTAACTGTATTTCTCGATTTTTGATTTGTTTGGTATTATTTACATTTTGTTTTCAGTGATCTTCTTTTATTGTACTGTGCATTTTTTAGTTATAAATTAGTAAGCTTAATTATCACTTCGGCGAATAAAATCTCATCAATATAAAGCTCTTCAACTTTTCCATCAACCCATGCGTCAAACGCACCGATCGACCGCTGATGTGGACCGAACACGCAGCGCTGAGATAAGATAAACCCAGACGCTCGCATACGGGAATCTGAAGCTCTCAGCAACTCTCCCCCCAAAAATTCTCTCCTTATTCGCTCCCTTTCGGCGCTCTCCAGTGCCAATTCCATTACACGACCACATTCATCCCCTAATAGCGGGGAGAATTGGCGCTGGAACGCATACTCCTACCCGGCCTATTTAAGACCATTCACACGGCTGCTGATTGTGTCAATTCAATCATTAGCAGTGTCTCAAGTGCGTCAGTGCGGTGTAGTCTCCAGTGCAGCAGAGCCCAGCAACGATGGCCGACCGTAAGATAACGCCCATGTTCAACGACTACGTGTACGAGGCGATCCGCCGGATCGCGGTCGAGCAGGGCTTTACGCCGGATCTGTTTTCGGTCGACTTCGACGAGGAGACGCGCCTGGAGTGCGACGGGTACGTGAGCTTCGTCTTCAAGGCCATCATCAACGGGGACGATCGGGAGTTTACGCTGTGGTGCAAGGTGCCGCCGAACGGTGACGAACGTTCGCTCGAGCTGTTCAAGCGCGAGTGCTTCTTCTACCGCGAAACGCTGCACGGGTTTTACGAGTTCCAGGCGGAGAAGGGTCTGTCGGAGGAGTCGGGCGATGGGTTCTATGCGACGCCCAAGTGCTATCTGGCACACTGCAACACGGACGCGCCGGAGCCGGAAGCACTGATCATGCTGGAGTACAACGAAGCGTTCGAGAAGTGGGACTGGGACAAGCTGGAACCGATCAACGTGGAGCATACGCGGCTGGTGATGGAGCAGCTGGGCCGTCTGCATGCGCTCTCGTTTGCGATGAAGGAGCAGCGGCCGGAGCTGTTCGAGCAGTACAAGCGGGCCGGACAGCCGGACTCGGCGTTGATCACGCTGATGAAGGAATCGTTCGATCGGGCGTTGATCACGATGAGGACGCGCTTCGAGTCGGAACAGGAGCGTATCGTCGCCGTGAAGGATGCAGTGTTTGAGAGTTTGAAGAAGTGTTGCGATCCGGCCACCGCCGAACCGTACTGTGTCGTCACGCACGGTGACTGCTGGATCAACAATCTCATCTACTCGCATAATGAGGTAAGTCACATCGGGAGAGAGAGAGAGCCCCGCTATTATTACCTTTCCTCTAATACGATAACGTATCGTTCGCAGAACAACGTGGCAACGGGGGTTATCTTAACCGACTGGCAATCGTCCCGGTACGCTTCGCCCATCCTCGACCTGTGCTACTTCTTCTTCATCTCGGCCGGGGAACAGTTCCGGCGCGACAATATGGACAGTCTGCTGCACCACTACCACGGGGCGCTGGTGGACTTTCTGGCCAAACTTGGTGGAGATGCGGCGCGTCAGTTCCCGCTTACCACTCTGCTGAGGCTGATGAAGCCGTACCGTGATCTGCTCGGGAGCTAGTCGCATGCGTTTCCCGCGCATCGCGCACAGTGTCTGTGAAACGCGTTGTTTGCAACTGTGACCGCATCCGGAAGTGATCTTGGACCCCTTTGGTTGATCTGATGCGTGATGCGCGGGATTCCATCGTTAGGAAACAGTACGGTTCGATGGTGTGCTGCTGGCGTGGAGCACTTTACATGGTCTCTACGTACGAGACATAACCCCAAAGCGGGGGTTCTCTGAGGGGTTGAATGCCCATAAATAAAGATCCAGAGATAAGATACTCGAGGCGTTGAATGATTGTTGTAGCACGTTGGACTGCTCACGATGACAAGCTGAAAACGTTGGGTTCTTCTTCAGCACAGTTGCGCGAAACACACAGTGCCAATCAATCTTGGGAATGATATGAGTCTTGATTCATGATATCGAGGTATCTCAGTTAGCAATAATGTCGGGATCCATGGTTAAGTTTGAAAATATTGGAGATGCTGTGTAAAAATAGGTGTACAAAAACAAAGCAATGCACCTAAATCTTCTTCGGACTTGTCTACACTATCTTTTGAAGATATTTGTGGGTCACTTTTACTTTAAGTCACAACAGCAGTTACACAACAGGAGGATTAGCATGAGTATAGGCGGTCTAAACGGTCAGACTAATGTAGGATTAGCTGAATTGTTCAATCGAAAGGTTGATTTAGCGATTCTCAACCGAATTGGTATGCAGATGAAAATTGTTTGTGAGATGGGGAAATAGGTTGTATTTTCAAGGGTCAAGGGTCGCCACCTCGAGGCCCTCAGACAGCGCTTAAAGTTGCGTGCAGGTTGATGTTTGTGTCACTCAAATAATTTGGAAGTCGTTTTCATTTCTACCAGGGACGGGTACTTTACGGCTCCCATTAAGGAAATAGATACTCTTTGGAAACATTCGATGAAGACCAATTCACCTTAATATTCTTACAATTCGTATTGTATAAGTGGTTTTGTAACTGATGAAAGCTGAGCTCAATGTCATCTGATGTAGCTGTCCATTAATTTGCAGAAATGTTACTTAATGGAATCCATTCCTTGATTAAGGACCTTTTACAACTATATATTTTAAACTGTCTTTCATCTGGTCAGTTCCAGAGTACAGTCGTTCAATCGTACGACCTAATATCATTCTCGCCATGCATCCAAATGTTGTTTGAACATTCCCTAAGTGTTATTTTTAATTATCAATCAATCCGCATATTACTCCGATAACTTACCAGATCAGTAAGAGAAATACAGCTGAGTGGACAAGTCGTTGAATTCATTTCAATAATGTCATGTGGCTGAAGACTTCGCCAAGTTAAGCCTGAATTGAGCAGTAAATAGACTGAAATCATCAATTGTATATGGTATGGATGAACATTGCTTCCTACATTCACGCCTCTGACATTGATTCATTTTTGAGAGCTTTTTCTATCATATTGTCCCGTGTGACACAAGCGAGACCTTAAAGACACGCTTTCCTCATTGGATAATGTTTCCTTTCTCAGGCGATTTAAGCGATTGAAGCCTTTAAATGCAATACGAAGAAAAAAACTCTTGATGAGATGCACTGGCAGACACCCGATCTTTTTATTTAAAAAAAAAGGAAGACAACTTTATTATCCTTGGTGTCGGATGAACACCACGAACGATTAAGCAGCAAATCGATGCCAACACGGGAGTGGGGCAAAAACTGTCGGCAAACTCCCTGAACAAGGACCTGAACAACTAGAAACATATCCGACAAAGCGCTTCCAAAAGAGCGTATGCAAAACCATTTCCTCAGTAGTGTTTTTGTGCACTAAATAACTACTTTCCAGACAAAACAAACCTTCCGTTTGCAATAGTCAGCCTGTTTTTTCTTTTTGTACCGACGGCTCACGTCGCTGCAGTGATTTGTTGTTCAGCGTGAAGGATGAGCTCACTAGCTAGCTTCATTGTGAGGCATGTTTTTGCCCTTCTGAAACACCTTCCAGAGTTCACTTGTTCTTCATTACAGACAGTGCTTAACATTTTTTTAGCTTGCTGCCCCACCTGCCCAGCCCAGCGCCGTGCAGCATGTCGTGTTTTTGTAAAAGTGTTTTCTTGTTGCTTACAACTCGGATCCAGCCCCTCCCGGCTTCAACTACGCAGCCCTTTGGTCCTAGTTTTTACACCACCAATTCGAAAAGTTGAATGCAACAGCACAAATATGCAGATTAAGCATCCGGACCACTGCCATGCCTAGGTTGTTTGCGTTTCCCTCGCTTTAGTGCCCCTGGCCGGCTGCATAGTTTCCATAATCGTCGATTAAGTGCCAGACTCTGTTGTGTTTTTCAACTTGTGTGCGCTTGAGTTTGGAAGGAAGGAAACAAGCGGCAAGAGAAGCGGACGGATCCTTACTTCACTTGGAGGTATTCCAGGAACCGATTCCGTAACACGATGCAACTCGGTGCGTGAGCAGAGTTTTTACCCTTCGCTCGCTCTCTCCTTTTTTCTCTCCTTCGCTTCCATGCTGTTATACAATCCTTCGCTTTATCCTTAGTTCTTTGGGACTTTCTTACATCGCACCATCGTGCCTTCGCTAGGAGCACGTGCTCAGATGTCAGTATGCGTCTCGGTGCCATTTCGTTGGAACACTTCCTGTGCCAGCCCTGTCATGTGTTTTATGCTTTTGGACTCAGATTCAGAACGGGGTTGTGTTTTTTTTTTCCTCTGTCTCTATCCTTTGCCAGCCCCATAATGTTAGTTTGATGTATTTAAGAAGCCGCCTTTCAGTGTCCCTGCGCCTGTCACTGTGCTGACAGGAAACGGCGTCACCGACAAAACCAAGAACAGTGCACTTTCTTTGTCTGTAATCTCGCTGACATCGTAGATGTTTTGAAAAGATCACAAGAGGATATCAAGCTCCAGATGGAAAGGAAAGGCTTCCTTATGGAAAGCAAACATTCAAGAACGGACCTCCAATCAAAACGTAAGCTCTCTTCTGGATTGAAAGTAGAATTTTGGGTCAACAAACCGACCCGACTCGCCGATCGATTTCGTGTCAAGTGTCTATGGAACTGAAGACACGCAGGATGGGTCGAGATTATTATTCAGTAGCCGGCATTCCAGCCGGAAGCCACAGCATGCCGACCTCGAATAATAATGCCCGACCTTTGCCACATGTGTTGAATGTTGCTTTAAAGGGTAGAGGAAAGGAAGAAAGGGTTCCAGTGCGAGATTTGATAGCTCGAATCCATTTCTCCGTCTTCGGAATCAAACATGAAAGGCAGTTTTGCTCTCTAAAAACTATTCCAAAACATGTTGTGGGCAGTTCTTTTGATGTGGATACGCTTGATTTGATTGCAGAAATGCCATCCTTTTGCATTAGTAAACCACTCACCAAAACCACTCCGGTTCAGTTGACTGCGATTTGTCATGAAAGTGTAATAACCCGTAAAGATTCTCTCTAATTTACATATTGATAAACTTGGCACCGAACAAAGCCGATCGTTGTAAGGGAACGCTACTCGCAGTTAGTTAAACTAATTAATTAAAACATATGTTTAGCTATGGGACATATAGGAACAGGCAAAGGTAGCTTGGTATTCGAGTTTTTGTTGTTACGTTTTAATTAAACCTTCAACCAGCCCACCACAGCCCAACGAGTATTCCCTTGCTGTTGCTGTCTGTTTGCATCCTAACTATCAGCCAAACGTTTTGCAAACCTATTACCATGTTTAATGATGCATAGTCTCATATTACGCCCTAGCTGCAGAATGATGATGATGATTATGATCGACTTGAGGCAAATTAATTTCATTTGTCAGCTGTTCTGGAACAGCGCACCGAGGATTAGATTGACTGTGTGGTATGAGTTATACACTGTGTGCTTTTCCTCTGCATGTAATGCGGTTTGCATACTGTTAGGCGGTGTTCAAGCTAAAGCGGATTACAACGTTTACGTAAACGTCGTGAAGTGAAAAAAAGGAACAGTTGGAGTCTCTCTCGTTATTTTCCTAAATGGACTCCAAAACTATATTCATAGATTAATTTTTCTTTCCTTTCTTCGTCGTGTGTGATAGAAGCATACATTTAACTTCGGTAGCCTGCATAAGAACTCGGTAGCCTGAATAAGAATACGCCTGATTAAGAACATATCAATCATGCATACGGAAGTAAAAACTCAGCCAAATGATAATACGAATAGAAAATTCCCCTGCTTTAGACGTCACACACGTCACATAGCTTTCAAAACTGTCACACTTGCTCAACACCAGGCGGTAGGAAAACAGTTTGACAAAATTAAACACCGGCAAAGGTGACACTCACAACTTCATTCACCTCATCTTCTGTGGCGACGGTTCAAGGCCCGAGACACCGCAGCCATGGCGGTTAGCTGAACCACTCACACGCAGTACGTGCTACATTAACCGGGAATTCCAGAGACACAATCAAGCGCCGCCGATTCATCCACCTCACTCAAGATAAATCGAGCAGAAGTTTGATTATTTTTAGCTTTGAGAACCAACACACTCTGCCACGAATTGTTAGCTTTTGGGTCGGATCTCTTCGCTTGCTTTGCTCGAGGAGGGTGCGCACCAAACTCTTTTCGTACCTACTTTCCACAAGTGTCTGCTTTTTGTTAGCTTTTGCTCTTCCTTCCATCGCCCGTTTACGCGCGAAAGGAAAATAAACGCTAAAATAGCTGAATTGGCCGGGACGGAGAGAAAATAACATCTTCCAACTTTGATCAAACTTCCTGCCCGCGTTGGAATCGGTTTGACGCGGTGCAAAAATATCTTTACCGAAAGCGGAGATTTTCTTTCAGCAAGATTTTTTGCCACCCACGGACGGAACAACGGGGAACAGAATAAACGGAATAAATGAAAAAGATACACTCGCTATTCATCAATACCGCAAGGAAGGGATGGTCTATGGGTTGAGGCGAAAGGGCGAAGCCAAATTTGATAAATTATAACGCAAGGTAACTTCAACTGAACGGTACGCGCGTATTGAAGCGCAACCCGGGGTACTGTGTTGCGTGTTGTGTTGAAGTTTGGTACTCAATTTTTGCGCTTGACTCATCGCTTTATAACTTTTGGTTGCAATGGTAGGAAAGGATACAATAAACTACGCAGCTAGCGTGCCAATTAGGTGCTTGTTGTTTCAGCTTAAATGGGCTTTTTTAAAGGTTTGGCTTTTGTGCAGTGTGTTGATTGAGTATTATGAGCAATTAGCGAGGAAAAAGACAAATTTTTGTAAGGTTAGCTGTTTATTGACACCGCCTAAAAGTATGCAATTTGAGTTATGTCTGTTATACTAAAGTTCTAAAACAGTTCTAAAAATGTTTAAAATTAGTCCTCCAAAGTGTTTACGATCAAGAGCGATTGAATTGAAATTAATAATACTTTCCTCTCAAGGATTGCACTTTAAAACTAATTGAAGTTTCAAAAATCAGTAACATTTGAAACCACGATTAAAACTGACAAGGATTATGATGTAATCGTACGAAACATCTCTGTCTTCACATTCCCGGGCATTGTGCTCCAACCTTGTTAACCGCAAGGGCAAACATCAACACTGCGCTAATCCGAACCCGAAAAGGTTAAACGAACGTCTAGACACCGAACCATCCTCAGGCCAACACGACCAACACGAACGCTAACCGCACCGTGCACTAGCGAAGGCGATCTTAATTTTTCGCCCCAATGAACTCATCATTTTTTACCAGCGGACCAGATCGCGCTGGTGCGTAGTGAAACGGCCTACCCGAGCATGCTGGCCCACCGCCGTGTCTCGCTTAATCGGTTACCCGGCGCATCCTTCCGACCGAGATCCCCATCGGCTATCGGCGGTAGCGTTGCTTGATCGATGAGACCATTATTCAGGGTGACATAGACGAACAACAGCGTAGCGCTGGTACCCGCAAAACCGCATCCACGCACTGGTTGGGAGGATTTTCCGCGTTTACTAGGTGAAAAGTGCGCGCGTGGTGGAACGAAGGTAAGAAAGAAATCGTTCTATAAATCACCTTCCGTGTGTTGGCAGGGGCCGACTATTTTGGGGCAGAGCTGTGCTAGCATAAGTCATACGCTGAAGCAACGGTTTGTATCCTTTTATGGGGGGAAAAAACTGTACAGTGCTAGGATCAGGAACGGTTTGTTTCGTTTGATGGGAAAAACTAACTCCATTGTTTTGTTATTGTTTTCTTTTATCCTCCTCAAAAAGCAATGCTTTTATTAATGATATTACTTCATAAGCGACAACTAAATGCGACCAAAAATAGAGTTGTAGTAAAATCATATACTGTTTTTCTAAACAAACTTCACAGTATGCACTCATGTAATATTTACTACGAAATAAATTAAATTAAATAATAAAAAATGCTAGCAAATATCTAGCGAAACAGCAATAGCGAAAATATTTTTGTTCGAAAAAATGTTGAAATGATTACTGAAAATTATACCTCAACACTCTATAGCTATATTACATGTTACTTTAATTAGGCTCCAAGTCTCCAATTTGAAGACTCATCTTTGAGCTTTCTATGATGTGTTATAGTGCATTGAATATAACATTGTTTTTAAAAGCTCCAAACATGGAAAATTTTACTACAAATAATGTGATTTAGCAAAGAACTCTGTGTCATTATTGACATTAAAGAGGATGCGTTCCACCGAAAGCCGATCGTAGTCAAATTTTGACCCTCAAAGGCACGACGCGTCGAGTCAAGGATGTTTAAATGTTTAAAATAAACAGTTTATAATTTTATTTTAAACAAATGTTCAATTTATTTCTTCTTATTAAAACGAAATTTAAACATTTATCCTTTAGCTAAAGCTTAAGTCAAAATGACCCTCAAAAACGATGTTCAGAGAAATGAGGCCCGGGAATGGATAAGATTGGATAGCCCTGCACTAACTGAAAGAATAACGAACTGTAAAAAAGTACTAAGTCACACTTTTCATCACATATATGAAAATTTCCATCCCATCAATTGTAAAGCCCAGACTTAGCTCTTTCGGATTACTGTCTGTTGTGGTCGAATGAGCATGATCTGGTAGACCAGTACAACGTTACGATTTAGTATAAAAACGGAACCTTTTTATACATGATAAAGATGAAAAAAGTAGTTTTTGACGATGTAATATATTTTAAACTTTGCAATAGTAGTTTTACATGAAAAAATTCATTTCAAACGCTACAAAATGAATGGCAAGACTAATATTTATTTATGTAGTTTATTTTGGAATTATTGAATATTTAATGACTTTAATTAATAAAATATACATTTATGTTACCATGTAAAGGAAATTTATACTACGATACTACTTTATACTACGTTTATTGAGCAATCTCTAAGTCTCGAAAGCCTGTATAGGCCCTGCATGTCCGCGTAGGACGTTACGCCAAATAGAAGAAGACTGATTATTGAGTTTTCTATCTAAAATCTGCAGTCCTTTCCAAGTTTCTCAGTCTAAAACATCGCACCCCAAGACAGGTGTTTTATTCTATGCATCATGTAGCTCTTCCCGTAACATGATCTTGCGTTGCACGAGCCATTATTTTTTCTCCCCCAACATCGCCAACGCCCTGTAATTTCATTCGCGATCTGCATCCGTTTGCAGCATGTACAGCTACGTTACGAGGATGAATTTATTTCCAGAAGCCAAATTACAACCATCCCTTAGTGTTGTAACGCTCTCGACTACAGTGCCTGTCCTACAAGGCAACTTTACGGAGCTTTCTTTTTTGTGCGCCTTGTGCTATGCAATCCGCAAAACGCATGCACACGAAGGGAGTGCATTTTACCGATCATATCAATGCAAATGGGTTCAACTTTTATCCGTACAGCAATCTACTTACATCGTGCCGGATGATGCTCGATTGTTCGTGTTAGTTGTTGGAGTTTTGTTTTCTTCTTATTTTGCACACCATCCTAGCATTTCACACCGTTTACCCAATTTCATCCACGAAGAAACAGGGCCAGCGCAAGAGGCGACTATATCAGGCCAAGATCAAATACTTCACATGCAAGTTCAGTTTTCAATAATGGTACAATGGAGTAGCGTTTCGCTTCACTTTGAATGTGCATATTGGAATCGTGAAGAAGTACCGCCACGTGGCACTGTCACGATGCCTCCTGGAATCGATAAGGTTTCATAAAACTGCTTTTCCACCCCTGCAAAGAGATAAAGTTTCACTGTTTCACCGAGCGTACAGCATCATCAAGCCGGCTGCTGCACCTTACGCGAGCGTCATATGAATGTCAAGTTCGCGATTGCTCAACCCAAGTGCCTGTCGTTGGGGCTGATACTTTGCCGCACGGAGGAGAACGCTTCATGGCAACGATCAAATAGTTGTGGGAGTTCATAATTTCATCAAGCACTTTCTTTTATTTTGATTTTTGCCGCGGTACTGGATTTATATTCCGCGAATCGCTGTAACCAGTGCCAACCCGCTGGGATAGAAGCGGGCCTCGAATGGCATTATTGCATAGAAGGAGAAGAAAAAAAAACCCGCCAAAGTATAGGTTGAATAAAAATGGATACGAACGATGCTTTTTTGACAGGACCATCAAGTGGTACATGCCCTACCCGAACAAAAAAAAACACACGCACACATAAAACAGCGAGTGCGGACGTACGTACCGGCGGTACAACAATTTATATGATAATTTTTGCAAACCCCTCTCTGTGTTTACCGGTGCTTCCCGACCCTTACACGGTCGGGTATGTTCAAGGTTAAGGATCCTTTCCCGGCAGGTCGCTCACATTTTTTTTTTGACCGGTTAAAACCGCGGCGTGTAGAAAGAAAAACTGTCCATATTGTAATATGGTTCCCCCGACAGTTTTAGGCTGGAAAATTTGAAGGCTTTCCCATCGTTTCATCGTGTGGGGTGGATGGTGGATTATATTTAGATTTGGAAATCTGTTTCACGACCGATTTCCGGTCGCTATCCATTTGCTCACCTTTCTGGGCTTTTGGCGAGATATTTGATGCCCCCGGAATCGAATTTGATTAAAAAGTGTAATAAAATGAACGCATCCCGGAGTGGTGTTTGGGTGAAAACATTCCATAAAAGGGTTACAGGAACGGTGATTGATTCGGGAGGGCTCGTCATTGTCGGTTGGAAGAATGAAGTGGTGGAAGATTCGGAAAATAGCAGCTTGAAGTGTTTTGTACTCGGAAAAGATTTAGACAGGCAAACAATGTAAAGGTATTGCTTTAGTTACGGTGGATCAATCACTCTAGTGGTTGTTGTAGCATAAATGATTCGTTGAAATTCATTCATAAAAAAGGACGGTGCGATTCCGTACACATCTTTCATGCTCTCAGCCTTTGATTTCTTTTCTTTGAATTCTCCCGAAACTATAAATACTTAGTAACTTCAGAAACTTTAATTACTTAGTTACTTACTCATAAACTGTTCTGGGAACTCTTAAATCTTGAAAAAAAATGATTATTATGACATTAGTCGTAGTTTAATTATTCAGTCAGTCATAATTAATCATAATGTCACTGTGAAAACAAACCATATTTTCTAGCAGCATCAAGACGAAAGATGTTACTAACATAATAAGCGGAACGATGGGTTTATAGCAATCAAACAATAGCAGCAGCTAAAACAAGGACAGCGAAAGTTTACTACTACTACAATTGAGCTATTCGAGTTCTGTACACTGTCTCCATTAAAGCTGTAGAGTGTTACGACATTGCTAGTGCTTAATGCTTCATAATGTTCTACAGAGCTGTTCCGAACACTATTTCTTATGCTCACCAATGAAAAGCATGGCAAAGAAGGAGAAGCTTAGAAAAACTTAAGCAACGGAAGTTCAACTTTAACAACCACCGTAAGCTTACCGCCATTACGTCAAGCAATGGTGCCGAGCACTTTATTTGCATTTAATTTCCTCCCGGGGACGAGCAGCTTGATGATCGTTTACATAAAATCAATACCTTCTGCCATTCTGGCAGCTGAGAAATATGGCTCTCGCTGAAGTTTGGTGTAATATTTTCCATCGTCATGACCAGTAAACACAATCGTACACACACACACCCGAAGATGATTTCCTCCTGTTGCACTGGGATTTGACTCTATTAGCGAACCGGCAGCACTATTGACACACGGTGCGGGAAGGTGCTTGGCGCCAGAGGTTTAAGCACGGCAATGGCGTTGACATTCAAGTCGAAAACCTTGCCAAAGGGACATATGAAAATAATAATCAATAATTGTGCCACTATATGTGCCCATGCTCCGTGTCCTTCTGCGGGTAGTTTGCTTACGGTCGGGTATCAACAACATGGCGTGGTACGTTATCGTTTGCAGTGGTGTTTATGCAAATGGAGAAGCGATGGTATGTACCAAGATGGGCCGATAGGATCCTTAATTTCCTCATAAACAACCGTTCTGGAGTGCGTCTCGGTAGGTGAACCCTCGTCACACGATGCGTGTGTGTGTGTGTGTGTGTAATGGGTGTAGAATGTGGATAAATATACCGATAACCTTTTATTGTTGGAATGAACTTCCATGCGTCTGTTTTATTGTGTGACCAACAATGAAAGGTGCTTAAGTAGGTGAAATTATCTGAAGCAATTGTTCAGCGTATATGGTTTTGTGAGGATAAGCTGCAATACACTTAACGATTATTTGCTCCAATTCAAACACCAGTCTATCAGAGACCTTTTTTTCTAACAAAACCTTCCTTTTCCATATGGTTGGAAAAGCTCATTTTTGTATCTTTTTCCCCACTTTTAACTCACAACACACAAAAGCACAAAATCCACAAAATGCTAGCCGGCTCTCCCCGACAAATGCCCTCCCATTACGGCTCATATTTGATGCACGAGCCATTGTAGAGGTAAATCCTGATGCCAGTTAGTCCCACCCCATAAATGAAACATCAAGCCTTATCAGCGAAGCACAAATCATAACAAATTATGAATGACGGTTTTCGTACCTGTGACATAATAATCAGGAGAGAGAGAGAGAGAGAGAGAGAGAGAGAGAGAGAGAGAGAGAGAGAGAGAGAGAGAGAGAGAGATAGAGAGAGAGAGAGATAGAGAGAGAGAGAGCATTCATTGCATTACACTGAATGACAATATCGAAAGCATTCATCATGCGGTAATGCAAAGCATTTGAAATATTTGTTAGCACACAATCAATTATCCATCAACATAAAATTAGCTTTGACATTTTGATACAGACAGATTGTAGTCGTTTGTTGGATGGTCTTTTTTGCTGCACTTTAATACTGCCTGTACAACCATGTAAACCTATTACTGATTTTGCCTTCCTTCATTCATTCATTCAATCAATATATTTTCGTTCGATTTTCTTAGAATCCCAAAGAGCACTTTGCTGAGACCGGTTTGACGCGTACAGCTGTTCTAACTATAGCCAGACCGGTGTTCGCGTTGGCAGGGCGTTAGAAGATGACCATGACCACACACCATTATAGTACGGCCGGCTCAGCCCATGTAAAACGTCACTGTAGCAGCAACACTAGCAGCGCACGTACTCATTCATGAAAAATCTTCATCTTTACCCAACGCTATGCCACAAAAGATCGTGGTCGTGAGTTGTGAGGCCATGTTTCTTCTCGGATAGTCGGATGAACTAATGCCACGAGCGCGACAGTAAGGGCGTCGTTGCACCGAGCGTTAGAATAGGTTTGCATGTCCAATGCCGTGAGATTGTAATGATGCTGCCACCCCTTTCCTCGCCACACACTTGTCACTATCGGTACATCTTCAGCCCGGGGGTGCCGGTTTCAATGGTCGTTGGCCTTTTGGGGCACGTTTCCATCGCCATCTGCTACGGTGCCAAAGGTGTCGGAGATAATTAAACACAGTCGTTTCTTGGACACCTTCCCAGGCCGGTTCCGTCTCGAATGGGAATTGTAATCTTTTCTGGCTGGGGAAAAACCCCAGATGTTTTCGAACGAAACGAGCTACTCTTGTTGTGGTTGAAAGGTTTGAAAAATAATTTAAAAATAATAACCTTTTAAACTACTAAGTTGCAAGGGATAGGATCAGCGTAGGTGGGTTCTTGGAAATATATCAATAGTGTTATAGAAAATTAAAAGTTATGAAAATAATCAACCGAAATCCCATTTTGTACCGATTTTCTCCCTCATCAATATCAAATTGAGTAAACACGCGTTGCATGAACACAAGAAACATCAGCACCTTTCGGATGAATTTTGTCGCACAACGGAAGCTTTGGTTACACAATGAACTGGTAAGAGCGCAGATTACAGATACATTGTCATTTGAAATCGTTGTCTGCCAAAGTCGTTAGAAACAAATACAATAGGAAAATATGTTTCTTTGGTAGAAAATAAGAGTTGCTTTGTGGTTTGAATTTTTCAGTAAAAAAATGACACATGAATGGTCTTGTGATGCAGTCTTGAAATAGTACGCCTTAACAACATGCCTGTCATGGGTTCTACTCTCATATGAACTGAGATTCACTTACTATCCTGCTGAGGGTAAATTCATTAGTCATAAAATACAAGCTTATTTGCGTATGATGCCATACCTAGACCAACAAAGATTGTTACAACGCAAACGTCATTTTCATTGTGCTAAAATTCTAAACTGCTGACTGCTTAACTTCACCGTACGGAAATATATACATTTTTTAATAAGATATTTTCAACGAATAGGAGCTCAAAAGTTGCAAATTTGTTTGGATAAATCCTATCATCAACTGTTCACAACAGAGCGAAGACGCGTAGATTACATATATGAACTCTCAAAGCATTAGGTACATTGCCTAGTGCATTTAAATGAATAATTCTCATATAGGGATGTTTAAAATGATAATTTAAAAACAAGCAATCTAAACCAAATTGTTATCAGATAAACTCACAAAACATATAAAACTAAGCAATTGAACGAATATTGTAAGTATTAATACAAAATTCTTTGTAATTTACAAGCTAATATTCTTCACGCAAACTGATAGTATATCTTTTCCCATAGAATACTAATTAATTTCCGTAGATTGAGCATGTTTTGGGCAGATTCAGCATAAAAAGTGTTCTGCGATGAGCTTCTATGCTGAACTAATGGGGATATATGCTACGGCATTATTTAGCGTGCAGCTATCATCAAAGGAAGTGATCGTCTGTTTAGCTTCCGTTGAATACGATCCGCATACTTTGTGTATAACGTAGCTAGATTTTATCTTCTTCCATTTTGATTGGAGTAAAAGGTGGGTAGCAAGGAATTATCTTATATTTTGTGTTTCAAAATTGTATGTGATATAAAGGTCCAATTGAGTCTCTGTGAAAATTACACTGTATCCTCACATCAAACCAACATCTAATGCCAGCACTGTACTGTTCATGCGCAACATTCATCCCGCACGCAACACATCCGAACGTAACACGCTGCACGACAACCGGCGGAGCAGGTTTCAGGCGAGAGTTCATGCCTGTGTCACGATTGTAACTGGCGCCTCCATCGCCGGGCCGGAGCACTGTCGCGAACAATTCCGCCGTCAAACGCGTACGGGCAAACATCGCGTCAAGGTGTACGGAGCGCGCGTTTCGGTACTGTGTCGGTACGCGGTACACCGTGTCGGTCTCGCGTTCGATAGGTTAAGGAAAAGCTTCCCTTTCCCGGCGAGTGCCATGTAAACCCGGGTTGTGATTTGCGTGATGAAATCGTGATTGGGCAATCGCGCTGCCGAGTGCACCAAAAAGTGCAGCAGCCGAGTGGTAAATGTGTGTGTGCTCATAAGTTTCCGATCAGTGCAAAGCGAATGGTAGAGGAAGTGTAAAATATTTTACCGGTTCAACAGTGGCAGCTTGAGTGTTTTTTGAATTATGGTGTAAGGGTGTGTGTTACGGTGAAGCGGGGAAAATAGGAAAATTGAGCTGGCCGACGAGTGCCAATTACATTAAATCAATTGCAAAGTGCCGAAAGTGTTACGAGGAAGGCGCATTTGTGCGTCCAGTGCTCGCTGTAGATGTAAGTGATGATGGTTCCAATCATTAGCTTCCCTCCCCCCACAGTGGGCGGTCATCGTGAATGAAGGCGGATGTGTAAAGTAATATTGCGCACAAAAAGTGAGCGTTTGGCGAAAAGTGGTAAAAACCGTACAGCAGCGAAAGAAAGACGTCCGGAAAGCGACCGAGATGAAACAAAGCAGACACAACGCATTGGCACAGCTGCAATAAGGATTGAGTTTTTTGTGGGTTAACAAAAAAAAACTCATCACCCTCCCCGTTTGGAGCGTCACCACCACTACCGAGGCAAGTTCTCACGTCTGCCCTTGAAGCAGCAATTCATAAATCAACAGATTGATGGTACCGTTCGCGTCAGTTTCGGTGTCATCGTCACTCGCGGTCCCGCGGTGCGTTAAATTGGCTGCCCCGAAAGACGGTGCCCAATTGATCGGATTAATCCAAGGGGGGAGAGCAGCAGCAGCTCACACTCCCGTTCGCGAAATCAATTCCGAAACGGTTGAACGAAACGAATCAATTGGGCCATCGAGTGAAAAGCAAACCAGGGGGGGCGACAAACTAAGCTACTGGGATTGATGGATTAAGCGGGCTTTGAAGGTGACAGCAATTTTGCAACTATAGAGCCGCTTCCGTGTCTTCCATTTGTGGATCATCATCATCATCATCATCATCATTATGTGTCGTTGGTCGCTAGGTCTCGTGTCGTCATCGATGCTTCGGGATTTTGCGGCAAAGGGCGCCCGTTTTCGTACGCTTCAATTTAGCCTCCCCCCTTTCCAATGAATATATTTTTGGCAAGTGGACAGTTTGAAAAGGATGCCGCTTCAAAGCGGCTTTGATGAGGGTACCGCATGTCGCGTGGTCGTTGCTAGCTAGCCTGCTGGCCGGGACAGATTTGTTGTCAATTCGGTGGGTTTTTGCTTGTTTTTTTTCGGCGCTCTGCCTTTACAGGGTTTCCCACGATTTATTGGTCAGTTCCCATGATTTTTTGGTGTGTTCCCACGATTTTTTGGTCGTATCCCATAAATTTTTGGTTCGTTCCCATAATTTATTGGTATTTTCCGATTGGATATCAATACAATTGGACCAAAAAATTCTGGGAAACGACCAAAAAATCGTGGGAACGCACCAAAAAAATATGGGAACCCACCAAAAATTGATGAGAACCAACCAATAAATCGTGGGAAACCCTGTATCAGTGCCGTTTCTAAGCCGCCCAGCTACTTTTAGTAAAAGATACATCCTTGTTTCATTGATTACTGTAAACGAGCGCACGATTGATGGGGAGCAAAAACTGGTTGTGAGTTGTTTTTCTCCACCGTGTGTGTGTATGTGAATGTCCTTTTTGATATTTTTAGAGCATGGTTGTTGTGGTTCAGTGGGATCGTTGATGACGTGGACAGAACTCAACTTCAATCTTGGGTGTTCTGGAAGCACCAGGGTTGATTTTTAAGCCGCCGTTACAACAAACGCCGTTCAATATCATAGGGGAATGTGCGTTCTGGCAAGAGATTATAGATTTTTAATTTGTGTTTCCTGTTATATAAACGTCAAAAAGGAGGAGCTCTTCTATAGGGTATGTGTGCAATGGGGTAGCTGAAACTGATTGGTCGCTTTGAAGTATATCTGCACTAATGGGCGGGTGAGGCGACATGGATTAAAAGTCAGTGATTGCGTAGCGCCATGGTCAGTTTTACCAGGAAAAGATATTGTTGTGTAAAGCTTGTGAATCTTCGGAACACGTTAAGGGCGATTTATTTTAATAAAAAAGAACCTAACGCAAGCATTACATAAACACCGTGAGTGCTAGACTTTTTTAAAATGCTTTATGACATAACAAAGGCCAGGTTATGTTACATGGATAAACCATTTTAATTGACACACATTTAACGCTTCTTATGATATATATTTTACGAGCTTTTCGGTGTATTTTTGTACTAGTTTACAATAGTTAGTGCAATAGTGTTTTATTGTAATATTAATTTTAATGTTTATTTTATTTAAAGGAGTGACAATTCATCACATTTAACTAGTTTTTAAAAATATTTATTTTAATTTGTGAATAAATTTTAATATTTCATGTACTATATCCTTTGATTAATTGAACTAATTGAAAGTTTGCTTTTGAGACAAAACCTTGAAATTAATCAATTTGTTTAGGTCCAAATAATGCTTGGCTAGGGAAATTATTATCTCAATTTTTGATACATGACTGAGTTGTTATTGTTTCATAGAAATTTGTAAAAAAATCTTTAGACTGTGTTACAACAGTCAGCAAATAACACATGTTTTTGGGTGAAAATTTTCATCCCAAACATAAAAAAACAGGATAAACTTTCATTCGAAGATAAAAAAAAACTATCAAAAATCTAAAGCAGTAAGAGAAGAAGAATCTTTTAAGTATTCCATGTATGTATGTATGTATTTAGTTAATTATTTATTTATTTATTCATATAATAATTTATCTATTGATTATTTATTTATTTATTTATTTATTTATTTAATTATTTTTTTATTTCGATGTAACCTCCTTAAATTATTTTTTCTACAAAAAGCATAATGTTCTTCTGATGTTAGGCCTGGCTTTGCATGAACATTCCTAAACAAAAATATATTTAAAAAAAAAGGTAAACAACACAATTTTTTAACATTTTTGCCAGAAAAGCTAAAACACACACAACCGAATTGAGTTCATGGAATTGTGCAGTATTTAAAAATTAAATGCAATTTATCTCAACAGCAACTCATTCCCAACCAGTCGCAGGTGTTTGCGAAATCGATTTGTGGTACAAAGTTACAAAGTTAAACGCAAAGAAGACTTATCCGCAAGTTTAATTACATTTTCTCAGCCTCAGCCCCAGCTTCCTTTCAACACATCCCATATCATATCACATCACAGCATCTGCTGTGAGCGGCGTGATGCCACCTCCCTTTGCAAAATACTCCTAATTTGATTGACTCCAAAGTCAGAGTCCCCAAGTGACGGGGTAAATAAAACGCAAGATAAATATAATCTGCACAACCGAATAAAAAAGTACAACAAACAAGCTAACCTACGCAGAGCATACGAGCACGTGTAAGCATACGTTACGTTAGTAGAGTGACTAAACCTGTGCCTAAGCCTACCTAGCGCAGCGAGCCTCCTGTCTCCCGAGAGCCCTCGAGGTGCGAGAAAAGGCAAGCCGAGGAAAAGGTTACTTTTAAGCCAAACGATTGCAGCTACTACAGCCCACACGCAACCGGTTCGATGGGAGTGAGGTAAGGTGAGGAGTAAAAAACACTTAAGCTTCAAATAAATCTCCCTTGACAGTTTGGTGCAAAAGAATGTGCGAAGGATGTTTGTTGGGCGCGCGCTACCCGAACGAAGCAAGCCAAACACGGCCGGCTCGGGCCCAGCGCAACGAGTGAGATTGATGGGTTGGCGAGATAATTTCCTTCTGTTTTTATTGTTCGGTGCTAGATGCGAATCAGTGCAAAAGCGAAAGGGTGTGTAATTAGGGCGCTCGTTTTAATAAGCAAAACTGTCCAGCGTCCGATGAAGATTAGATGCTTTACGGGATGTTTTGCGTACTTACTTCACATTATGCTCTAAACCATTCAGTGCTATATTACATTTTTTATGGTGATTATAGTGACACCAAAATGCAGCGTAGGTTGTTGAACGAGAAGGGCATTAAAGGGAACCAAAAGCGTAGTTTAAGTGTTCGTAAAAGTTTGGTCAAAACGAAGAGGGAAAAACGTAGAATGATCTTACTTATGCGAAGAAAAGACGAACCGTTCCTGTCAAATTTACCATGCGACAAAGTTTTGATCTATTTTTGTAATTTTCTCTAACAACTTTTTTATTCCCTTTTGTTGAGACATAAGAGACAGCCGAGTAAGTCTTTTCTTCATTAATCGCATTTGAAAGTCTATTAACAGAGCATGAGTCTTTCACGTATCACTTCACTTACACCCATCGTGCTGTTAATCTTCTTAATATCATGAGAATGATCAATACGTTGCTTTCACCTGATGCTGCGCTGGCATCAACTTATCAATAGCCCAAAACCCCATGTTTCGGTACCACCAGAATTAGAAAAGGCTATAAATTTTCTCCTCCGATAACGCTCACAAAATTAAGGGATGACTGTATTTGTGATAGTATGCGTGTGTGCGTAGAAAGCCAGATTGAAACTTTGGCTCAGAAATCACATCAACCTGAAGCCCGAATCAGATGGAAGGAGGGCCTGCTTAGCGCTCGCTACAATAAACAAAAACAAACCTCCCAATCTTCGGACCCGAAACTTTTCACCCATAAATATCAACAGCTTCTGCTTGGGTGTGTGTGGTTCTTTTGCTCCTGTTGCTTCGATTGTTCAGCTCTTCAGCTTCACTGCATCCCATCCGATAACGGATCCCGTATTGAATTCCGTTCATCCAGTGTAAATCCCTTATGCCTGTTATCGGGAAGGAAAAACATCCACCTCTCTCTCTCTCTCTCTCTCTCTCTCTCTCTCACTCTCTCTCTCTCTTTCTCGGAGCCACTGAACCTAGTCAGATTCGGTTGAAAAAGTGTGGAGAAGGGTATATGAGTGTGTGTTTTTTTTTCTGGCGCTCACAATAAATCCGATGGAGAAAGTGGGGTGAAGATATTATGAACGCTGTTTTGGTTTGGTTTGGCTCACCAGGGAAAGCATCCAGCGGCTACAAGAAGATAGCCGGAAACTCAGGATGGACAGCTGTTGGGAGTCGTGGGAGGATGAGGACAGCAAATATGATGTTGTCTTAAGAAAGAAAACATTCACAAGACAGCAGGGGAAATGAAGCACTGGTTGGCTGTGGAGAGTGGAAATCGGTAGCAAAACATGTATTCCAACTGATAAGCACTCGAAAGCATTGATTTTCCAGCCGGTGGTGGAGTGTTGTTTGCGATGTTTGCGAAAATTCCAATGCTGACTGTTGTTTCCATCCCAGGGCAGCGTGGATGGTAGGAATTTCAACAGTTTGAATAATTGTAAATATTTCAGATCCCTACCACAATGTCTGCGGATGATTTGTTTTGGGCAAGAGGATTGTGTTGGATTAGCATTTTAATTCGTTGGGCTGAAATATTTTCACGACAAAAAACACAATTTGGATGTAGTTCCATGGAATACAATTTTTGGAATGCGTTTAATCCAGACGATGAGTTCTTCTGCTGTAAGATTCGTTAGCGCATGATTGACGGAATGGTATTTGAGCGTTAAATTTCGCATTTTTGGTAGCTCATTCTTTGTTCATATTCAATATAATGCCTAACTCATAAATATCAGCTGTACAAAACCTTGATTACGTTAAGTTTCAATCAATATTAATAGTTATTAGTTAATTTTCTAAACAATACGTCCATGATGAAGTTTAAATTATATTATAATAACAAAGTTCTTTGAACTCTCTTTCTGCAGTATATCACCACGTGGTATTCTTCACCTCTGTAAGTAGCCTCTTGAGTGTACTTAAGTTTATATTGAGGCAGACATTTCATGGCACATATTTTTTAAGTTGTCTCGCCAAAGCCGGTACTGGGTCTTATGCATCGTATTTTGTACTTTAGCGAATGTTCCCTGCTATTTAGATGTCTGATCAATTACTGTCACTGAGGTTCCCGGACAAGCATCAGTAGAACATTAGTCGTAGTAAAAAGTTAATACACCTGCTATAAAGTAGCATTAAGTGTTTTCTTCGTCCGACTTCCTGCGATACGAAACAATATTGTTTTATTAGAGCAATATACTTGCTCTCTTGTTGTTAGAGACGACGTTTAACGAAAACGATAAAAACCCCGCTCAATTTACAACACTAGTTCTAATACTCCACTTCCTTGTTCGAACATGTTGAAGTGGCTCTAAATCTGAAGTAGAGCCAAATAGAGCAAATATATTGCTGGTTCAACTAGAGACGTAAATTAATTCATTAAACATGTGTAACAATATGTTGACATTGGTATGAAGTTCCAGATTAAATCAGCAGTAAGATCAAATTATTTGTATTCCCATTACTGTTACTTGACTAAACATATTTTTATTATTTATTAACAAAAGTAAAACAGATTACAATGAGCTAGCGTAGTTTTGCTTTAAGTTTACCACAATGTTCTTAAACTATTCATGTGAGCAGTTTAATATCATTTTTAAATTTAAAGTAATGGATCAAAAAAGAAAATTAAACTATATTTGTAGATTCTAAATTTATAGCGAGACTGATTTAAAACGTATTGAAAACAAACATAAAGAGTTTACTTTGTATATTTGACCGTAAAAGTTGTATTCATTCGAACCAACAACCAACACTCGTTATTAAACTTTTATAATATTTAAAAAATAACAAACATTAAAGTCTTGTCTTTATAGTAATACAACCCCCTTTGTGAAACAAACTCTCTCCGCTTTGTTCACCGCATTGTGCTCTTTCACCAAATCTAATCTATTTGCTCTTTACGCCATTCCCCATGAACCAAACCGTGTAGCGTGTCCTTAAAGCAAACCAATTTGCTTACTTAATCGGTTTGCATCTCAACCATCTTGGCTTTTAGCCACTCACAGCAGCACAGCAAATTTTCCCGAAACCTTTTGCACACTTTTCCCGAAACTATTCTCGCTAAACCAAGTGCTCCACACCACACACACAAACACCCTCCTTTTGCACGCGATCACCGATATTACGAGCTACCGTAAACACTTTTCGCGTAGCGTTAGACGAAAAAGGGCATAAAATGAATGTGACATCCTTTCGCCAGATGGTTTTTGGATGCGCACCACAGCAACAACACAGCCCAGCCACAGCGCTCACCCTCGGACGGGGCCAGGTACGCTATAGCGATAAATATTTTCCCTATCTGCGCTCCCGGGAGGTGCTTGGTGGTGAAAAGTTTTCGGTTTTTGCCAACCAACCGTCGGGCGTAATATTTAAGCCTGAAGCCGCGAACCGGTTGACCACCACACCAACCAGAATCACGCATATATAGCGTTGGTGCTGTATAAAAAAAAACAAAAACTTTCCATTGCAACGATGGGATTTGATGGTGAAAACTTTGTCCTTTTCAGGCTTCAAAAAGGGCGAAGGAAAGCTAAGCGCGTTACGGTGTAAGGTATGCAAAGGGGTCGCTAACGTGGCTTACGAGCGGTTGCGCTTCTAAAAAGCCGTGGTTGGGATGGTTGCGATGTCGTGAAAATTAATGTACTATTGCTAACAAACAGCCCGTTTGGCGCTAGGAAGGTGCAAGCCATAATGCTTCTAGCATGTGGAAAAAAGGCACAGTTTCCGCCGAGGTCAGCAGAACAAATATGGTATGATTATTGCTTTTACGGTTATTTTATGCAATGTGGCGGTGGTCCCAAGAGAGGCGCAGTTAAAGGTGATGCAGGAAAAAACACTGGATTTGAATTTTTATATGCTTTCTACTATCCTCTCGGCATATGCCTTTCTTTATTCCTCTCAGCCTGTGAGAGAGCTCATGGTTTTGAGGGAAAAGGAACAATCAAATCAATTTCCACTTTTATTGACAATATATTAGGCAGAGAATTACTAGCAACTGTTACACTCACAGCTGTTGATGTTGATGATGTGTTACGGTTAGTCGCAAGGAAGAAATGTGTGATTTATTCCTTTAGCTTTGTTTTTGCATGGTTCGGAATATATATTACCAAGCTTTTTCTGATAAATAACTAGCTTTTTATTCTTTTTTATTCATACATTAAATCATGCAAAATGCTTCGATAACTACTGAAAGTCATAAAATTGTAAAAATATCTAAAATTGCTAACTTCTGAGAATTATTTAGCGATATAAGTAATTGAATTTCGTTAAAATTAATAAGAAAAGAACAAATTTATATTAATTATCTAAAAATGGAAAATGTAATTATTTTAGTGAACAACATAATGAATAATGTAGCTAAACTGTTTAAAATGTTATACATCAAATTTATATTCAAAAACTATTCTTCAAAACAGACAACCTCAAACTTCAACAAACGAACAGAGGAGCCGTTACGATGTTTTTCTTCTCCCAATTAATTCCAATCGCACGGACGGGACCGACACGATTGACTGCATCACTTTGCAATTCATCTTTGTTTTGGTCCCGATTCCGATTTTAATTAAAGTGTTTTGCATTGCGTCCGACCCGCAACTAGAGCGTGCAATTGATTCCGATTTGCTGTGCGATCGTTTGATTGCAGATGAGATTGCACCATCGGGCTGGCCGGACTGCTGCAAAAAACGACCCGGCCCGAGGCGAATACCATCGGGCAGCGAGCAAATGAATAATTCATCATACATCGTCATCGAGCTGTCGTAGCCGTCGAAGAGAGCCAGAGTTTTCCGGAAGCGATCGTTATTGAATAAATCAACATCGTTAAGCGCCGGGCAAGCTTTTCACCAACAATTAACACCGAACTGTGTCGATATTCAATGGAAAGCTGAAATCCAATCAACCGCACGTTGACAGCACTGCAGCCTGAGTCTGATTTATGGCTGTATGTTCGATTACTACTGTTTCCCTCGGGTGCAACTCAAACTACTGCAACAAACTTCCCTTGAAAGGCTTGCAAATGCCTCACTCTCTCTCTCTCGCTGCTTCACTCTGTAAGCTGCTTACAGAACACACGCTTGCCACAAACCAACGATTGACGTAAATTAACTCGAAACCATCCGTGAACATCGGAGCTGCTCATTCGTAGCACATTGATCATTCGGATGGAACTGCACTGCCAGCTAATCGCGTGTCTCACAATCTCGGATGACGAGCTTCGCGTGTAGTAAATGACAACGTCTTACTATCGCGGCCTCAGCATCAGCGCCGCAGTGCAGCGTACGCGGTGGAGACAGGGGCAGTAAAGATCATCGATTAACATCGAGAACCTTTCCAGAATGAAAGGAGATGAGAGGGCGGGCGCCGATCCTTCGATGTGGGGTGTAATTTTGCAGCTCGGCGTAATGATGTGCCACACACTGGATCGGCCACGCCTCTCCTCCCAACCGGTCGTTGTTCCAAGAAGCCCGCTAACATCCCTCGTCTCGTTTGCCATGAATGATTAGAGCGATGGAGGTGAGACAGGAAGGCTGGGCGGTCACGGTGAGATGCAGCCCGTTGGGGGATGTTTTGGTTGCAATCTAATTATCTCATCGCAGCGCCTAGCGCCAATCTATCGTCGCGAGATTGATGCTTGGTTCAAGATGCATGACGCGAGAGCCGACACTCTGGTGGCAAGTGATAGCCATTAGCATGAATCAATTCAATCTCCTATCAATAATTTACCGGCATTCGTGGGGAAGGTGATTGATCTGTCAGACCGGAGACTGTGTGTGGCTTAAGAATTGGGTGGGTGGGTTTTTTTTATTTATTTGTTGGTGTACGTGTGTGGTGGGTGTGCGAGAATGTGTTAGGGTACGCATCGGTGCATTACGTTCGATTGAATTAGCATACGAAAGAGCTTGACTTAAGTGCTGTTTGAATTAATGTAATAGTTGGGGTGCTTTAGTTAGGGTGATTTAATTTACGAGTGTTATACGGAATTCTAGAAACGAGTGTGTGGTATGTGTTTACATCCCATTAGATTGCATGTACTGTAATTTGTAGAGTTGCGGAAGCTTAATTGCAGTAAACTTAATTGTAGTCTACAGAAGGGCTAAACATTCACTCAACCCGTAAGCTAAGGATGACAATGTTTTCTTGAATCTGATCCCAAATTAAATATTCATAATGGATAGACATTAGTGTAAAGTAATTCTTTCAAAAACTTGATTGCTTTGCGCTAATTAATTGATAATTTCAATTCCCTCACACCACATTTCTTTCTTGCTTTTTCGACCCGTTTCAATTGCTACCTTTCACGATCATTTTGCTCTTTTGCTTTGCACAATTTGGCAAATTAAAAATGGAAATTGAAAATACTTTTAATCAATTACTAAGCACATCACACAACCAATAGCATCATCAGTCCTAAAATAAGGGTTATAGTGCTTTCTGATAATTGTGTATCTGAAAGCTCGTGATTCTTTTGTATTAAATGTTTGTATTATCTAAAAATCGGTTAACTAAATCCTTTCTTTGACAATACTTATTTATTAAATTAAGGTTTTTCGGTTGATTCCTGATTTTTTTAGTTGCTTCCTATGGTTCATTGGTTTGTTATCAGGATTTATTGAGCGTCACTCATCAATCGATTTTAACATTTAAGGGAAACAGTGAATAACAGGTTGGCTGATAAGTCCCCGATCTAACAAAGAAAAACACATTTTTTTGTCAAAATTCGTTTTTATTATTCAACATAGTTCCCTTCAAGAGCGATACAACGATTATAACGACCTTCCAATTTCTTGATACCATTTTGGTAATACTCCTTCGGTTTTGCCTCAAAATAGGCCTCAGTTTCGGCGACCACCTCTTCATTGCAGCCAATTTTTTTCCCTGCGAGCATCCTTTTGAGTTCTGAGAACAAGAAAAAGTCGCTGGGGGCCAGATCTGGAGAATACGGTGGGTGGGGAAGCAATTCAAAGCCCAATTCATGAATTTTTGCCATCGTTCTCAATGACTTGTGGCACGGTGCGTTGTCTTGGTGGACAAAAAGTTAACAAAAGTTGCTTGACAAAAGACGCTCTGTCTCACAAACTAATTGACATACAGACATCAAATTTTGACACGAATCATTTGAAGGTTGGTACTACATAAAAATAATATGCATTTAATACTAGCGGCGCCATCTATGTGTCAGACCGGAGACTTATCAGCCAACCTGTTAAGTGAGACGGATCTAAAAAATACGAGAACTTACCAATAAAACGTGGGAAACCCTGCTTCATCTATAAAATGTCACGCACTGCCACCAGCTGTTACTTTGAAATGTTTCAAAACTGATTTTAAATGTGTTTATATCGAATGACGGCAGCTTTTTAGTATCTAGCAGGCCTTATGTTGTAAATGAGTTGCTGTTTAATTTGCCTTTAGGCATGATATCATGCTTTAGCATTACACTCACATGCAACATCACTGTAAGGCGTAGCAGTTAGTGGAAATTGAGCTTATGTTGATACCATGATATCGCGTCTTCGAAGGAAAGCTGATCGAAAACCTACTTATCACAATTACCACAAGCTCCAACGAATATTGTGAGGCGATTGTGATGTTTCTTCGATGATAATTTGAGAACTCATCATATCCTATAACACGGTATGATACGTGATACGTTGGCAACGCATTACACAGCATTAAAAACGCTTCAATCTAAAAGCAACTCAACGAGCCAGTGTGAATTGAGCGGCTTTAGAATGCTGCTTGAATACAACATGGTGCAAAGAAACAAGTGCAATGGCTAACATTGAGTAACAGAACATGATCCGGAATGAATTGAACGGCTTTTATACGCGTGTCCTGCATTCTAGTCAAGATTTCGTTGTTGATTATTGAACAATTTAGCTGAATTTCAGCCATAAAAATAAAACATTGGAATAAATTGATTGTAAAAAAGTTGTTCCTAAATATAACCTATGATTAACAAATTATTGTTTCAGGTGGTTGCTATGCTGAGTCTTGTACTGGCACAACCGTAAATTTTTAAATGGTGCGGTGAAATTCTAATTAAGTTTAGTAAAATAGTAGATTATACGTAGCTTTCTCGGGAATCGACAGAGATTTTTATTTAATTTACCTCTTGTTACAAGATAGTAACATATTACCTTGTTATCCGAAGAACAATCTCACAACAATGACATTCACTTTCCTTTTTTGACTACAATCTGTTTACTTTATTATTCAACGGCTCACTTGCTTATTGTAACATTGGTAGGGCGCATACATCGCACAATATTATACGTTTTTGCCTCCGTTTAAAGATTACATGACCATGGTTTTCTGGGTAGCTGTTCTTCTTCTCTTTGTTCTGGTCGACGGCTAAGTACCTTTACAGGCGATAGTCTCCAATGTTTTGGTATAGCATGAATCGTTTTCTCGAATAACATGCAAGATAGACAAGCCTATCTTCTGGTTCAGGAGGCAAGAAACCTCACTATGCTTTTGGTGTTACAACGCAAGTAATGTTAAGTCTGGTTCATCTACATTTACCTGTACAACACCATCACGACATTAAACAGCACTTAGAGCTTTTGTAGATAATTTGGTTTCGTTCCTTACTCTTTCGTTTCTGATAATCTGAGACTATCAACCAACATATCTTAAGGTCAGTCTTTTGTCAGGCAACCTTCGTAATCCTTTGTTTAACACAACACGAATGCACAACTTATCCACGAACACAAAACAAACGAAAGCATGTGACTTCTTATCTGCATACAAAAGCTCCGCACACAAGCTTTCAGTTTTGTGTTTCAAAATTCATAATTTTATGCAAAGAAAATATCCCCCCCCCCCCCCTCGCCTTTCTGACAGAACAGCATCCTAAGTGATTGTGTTCCATTTTAGCGCCACCACACAACACATTACCATTTGTTTCACCATTTGCTGTAATGAGGATTCGCGGTAGCAATGTTGCGTTTTGCCGCAAAAGATAATCTTCAGATTTCCCTCGAGCTTGCGGTTTTGTCCTTCCGCGCAAGATGGGTAATGGAACACGTGCTACCCGAGCACGCAGATCGAGTATGTGAAGTGCACTTTAGGCAGGACGGACTGACTAGAGAGCGCGAACAATCATCATACGTGGAATTGGTACGTTCGCAACAACCGTTCGCGTCAACTCTTGCCAGCCGTTTGAAGAATTTTCCATTACGATATTGTGCCCGTTCCTTTGAAATCATTCCTTTGAGCGGGACAAATTGCCGCTTAAATGAAGCACCGCAGGGAGGCCGACTTCGTGCTTGGTAGGCAATGCTGTACTTCACAGTCTGTAAATTACGCGATTTATTTTTTGTAACACCCATTTTGGTAAGCAAAAACGCGTTCCTTTATTTATTTTACAATGTACTCACTATTTAAAGCATTTTCGAAGCATTTTATCGATTGATTTACGGCATTTTGGTTTCACTGTACAAATACAACTTGTACAGCGGTGGAGATGCTCCAATATGACTCACTGTTCGCTTCGTCTCATTCATGATTTATGCGTTTCCGAATGAAAAGTCTGTAGCAGTGTTTGGACGGACACCTCATCGCCTCAGCTCATCTCATCATCCGGGGAAGGTGTGTATGTCTTTCTAAAAAGAAAAACTGGGCCATAAAACATATTTACACGATACATTTACGGCTTGGCTTTCGTTTCCGATCGTAAAGCTCGTACGTTTTGCACCGATCGTGTACGGTGTGTGGCAAACCGTTCGATACATCGATCGTGTCAGCTCCCTTCAGCATCTGTGTGCCCTGACACACTATGAGGTTTCACTGTTAATAAATAAGCAAAGTAATCTACTTGCAAGACTCTTCCTGTCTGTCAAAACACTGCCCCCGGAGTGATGATAATACGAGGTCGTACAAATCAATCCATCAGCCATCAGTGTTCGGGAGTGACGCAAACGTTGCCCGATGGATAATTCAACCATATTACGTTCTTACGTCGTGGTGTATCGTGTGCACACGTGCCGTCCGGAATGTGTATGGGAACATATGGTTATTTCCTGGGTGACAAGCATGACATAAGGGCAACCATGTTCTGGTCATCACTGACCTCCACCTCCTACCGTCCTTTATTGGTATTGCCGAGGAAAAGGTGTCCTCAGATTGGAGAAGTCCGACTCCGTTGGTAGGCATGTCAGGACTGGCAAAGGTTATAAATTCGTTCATTGCGAATAAACCAACAAAATTGAGCATATTTTATATCCAGCGACGTAACTATTTCCTCATAAAACTGAAAGAACACACTTCGAAAGAGGTCACACAATCTGCAATAGGTCACGATGTTCCATTTCATATATTTTTTTAGCGAGTGCGCTAGCGATCAAATTATTTTCACGCCGTGAAAAGATCATTCAAATGTAAATGCCAAATATTGTGCGTGTATTGCGCGTGTCGGTAGAGAAGCGGGGAAAGGAGAGGGAGTGAGAAAATGCCTCCGCATAGTTGTACTTTATGCAAAAATGGTCACGCTTTTGGCATCTCGGCCGAAACTCCAACGCTGGAAGCGAAAAGCCGAAGCACTCCATCCAACCGGCGTCCGATCGATGGCTTCATCTTTGACCAGTCCCATGTTTGACGAAGGGTTCCGGCCGAATGCGAAATGAATATCTAAATCTCGTGCCTGCCGGTGGCCGCCCTGGGCCGTCTACAAACGTCATATACAATCTGTCAATCAACGCGCGCGAAGCTGAAGTGAAGTGGTGAAGATTTTCATTTTACGATTTTTCCACCACACCACACATGCATGCCAGTTGGCAGACAAAGGCCAAACACACACACTCACACACATAGGTAAAGGGAGGGAAAATTGAAATTTTCGGCAAAAAAAGCATCACACATCAAGCGCACAAAACCAGATGGAATCAGTCAACAATGTGGAAGCATTTCATTTCGGCATTTCACAACGGGCGGGATGTCCTTCGGGACAGCCGAGTGGAGATGCTTATCAATCACTATTTTCTTCCAGTTAGGAGGATAGCAGGTCGTCGCTTTTTTGTATTGTGCCGTTGTCTTCGTTCGTTGACACATGGGAGATTTTCTGTTACGTTCTTTTCACTTTTTTGAGGCGTTGCTTTGGTTCACATGCAACCTGTCAACGCAAGGCAACAGTGAAGCAGATTGAAAGTGGCGGCAACCGTAGTGGGTTGCTTGGGTGTGCCCTAACTGAGTTAGACGTGGATGAATTCAGTGATTTTGCCGCTTTTTATGCCCAACCATCTCCCGTTGCTTCACTACTTTCACAGACAGAGTGGTTCAGCGTACATTTGCAAGCGATTCGCTGTGGGTAGGACAATTTACAGTCCGGTCGTAATTCGTCCGCAATTTGCTAGTCCAGCCTTGCAACTAAATCCATCCAAACGCTTGCTGGAGACTTGCAAAAGTTGGGATGAAATTTAATGCCGTCCAATTTAATGCTGCACGCTTAATGCATGTCCGAGCAGGCGGCAGGAAGTAAAACGATATCAAAAGCAAGCTTAAACTCCTCTGCTGCATTTCGCTTAATCTGTGCGGCAAGATCACTTTTCTCGCGGGATGAAATTTTATATTTCCCTCCTGCCACCGTTTTCCAACCCACCGCGCAGGGATTAATTTGTATTGCTGTTTGTGTATAGTTTTTGCTGGGCATACGAAGTTGGCCTTCTAGTGATCGAGGCAGCAAGGTTGCGCCGCCTCAAAAGGCGGATTTGCGTACGCGCGGGATTTCAAGTGCATCACGGGGCAAACGTGCGGGATCTATTTTTACTTCTGAATTACGTTCGGTTTTGAGTATCGCCGCCGAAACGGAGATAGTGCAGGCCAACTTATCAGGGACAAGTGGGGTGGGTATCGTTTGTTCGGGTGGTGGGTTTTTGCATTATATTTCGAGTGCATTCATGATCGGATTGCATTAGGGTTTGTTTTGTCTCTTTTTTGTTTGTGATTATTTAATGCACCGCAATTAGATTATTTCAAGTTTGATATTCTGAGACTGAGATAGTCCTAAAGTAATTACTAACAAAGTTATGAGGTTGCCGTTGTCATGCTGTGTCAAATACAGATACTACTGAAGAATTTAATTGTTTATTTGAAAATACTAATTCAGTATGAAAGTTCAAAAGCCGAATACAAATATTCAATCATGGATAAAGTCTGCCAATTTTGGTATTTTAGCGTGATGTTCTTCATTGTATCAATATATCTTCCTTTTGTTCTCATGCATTAATTTATAAAATTATAATTTCAAACCAAACACACACCATTCTACGCTTTAGTTCCTCGCTCTAAGTGCTTAACTTACTGCACGAATAAAAACAAATGGCTCGTAGCAGCGGACCGACCAGCGAGCATGACAAGCGTGTTAGCAAGCTAGCAAATCGTTTGACTTGGCTCCTTGCCCACAAAATAAACCGATCTTGTTAAACGTCGGCTACGTTTCCTACATCTGGGAAGAACCCATTAGTACAGCTGCTAGAACCTGCATAATGCATGCCTTTGCACACGCTTTCAACAAAACCAGCAAAGTTGATTAAAACATCGAGCGAAATTCCTCGCCACGGTGAACTGTTGCTCGTTCCACCTCGCTCTTTGTTTTATTCTTGTAGGAAATTTATGTGACGAGTTGATGGAGCGATTTTGTACGTAAAGAAACCCCACACACACACACAACTGTGTGCCAAAGTTAAAGAACGCTCCCCGTCAAAGCATCGATCAATTCCAACGAACGCCTCGAGTGTGGTAGCAAACGATCCGGCACGACCGGCAACAGCTGACAGCGTGGCAGCGTCTTTAAACGTCGATCGTAACGTATCCCATAAATTTAAACATTGAGACACGAGGTTTTTTGTTGTGTTGTACGATTAGATTCGCTCTGATCTCACAACGGAAATCACAACAACAACAATAAGCTTCTATGGCCATCACGATCGCCAGACACAAACAGCCAAACGCTCAAACGCGGGTTAAGAAATTGTAACTATAAAAAAACACAAACATGCAATCGTTTTCCAGTACAACCCAGCAAGGGGCGTTTCATTCATCGATCGTGCGAAACCTTCGCTTCGATTTTTATTTGCGATCGCGAGAGATACAGTAAACAGATCATTTTTGGTCGCACTTCACAGCGACGGCCCGCCCATTGGGAACGGGTGGGCCAATGTTTACGATTAAACACTCCGTGCTCAATGCTCGTGGACGGCTCCGGTGTGTTTGCTTCGAGCCCCAGTCTGCTGCACTTTAGAGCGGAAGTTTATTGGCCTCTAGTGCCTCGCTTCCAGCGCTTCATTCCCGTACCCCTTTCTACCGCGTTCTATTGCTAAAGGGGATGATTTTACGATTGTAAAGCAATTTCACCAGCAACGCATTTGCATCCGTCGATTCGGTTCGCTGTAATAAAGAATTGCGAAAAAGCGATTATGTATTTTTGGAAGCGAATGGTTGTGTTTTCCTTTTTATAGACACTTAAACGTGGAATTCAATTTAAGTTTTGTCTAAAATAAACAAATGCAAGCTTCAGCAGCACTGGGACCATATTGCTGTTTCAGTTTCCTTTGTATTTTTTGGATTTTCTAACATTCGCTTCAACTCTAATAATGTCATTTCCGGATTGTAGCCATGTCAGTGAGATTTGCAAACCAGTGAATAGATTCGGCAGTTGAAGATCCTATCGGCTCGACATGATAGCCAATGTTTAACTCATTTGCATATCTTTAGGAGTCGGAAATATAATTGGAGTCTCAAACTTGGATCTTTTTTCTTTCCCTAAATGGGAGTGGCTGGATGCCTAAAGCATCAAGGTCACAAATAATCGCTTTATCACTTGATAAGCAAACAATTTTCCACAAATGCAATCTTACAGGGTTTTCCATGAGTTCTCATAGTTTTGGGACACTTCCTGTACTCTTTCCTATAGGAAGTGAACTTCATATGATGGAAATTGGACTACATGGCACCCTTTTTTAACAGGCTCCTTGAAAATTCCTAATGGATTTGTCCAACAAGGGTGCTATAGAGTCCAATTCTCATTTCATTATGTTAATTTCATGAAGAAGGAGGCAACAAAGTTTCTCACAGCTATGAGAACTCCTGGAAAACCCTGTAAGCTCTTGAATATATGGATTCTAATGTTCGAAAGACTCGATTGGTGTATCGGATTCTATCTTTGCTTGCCTTTTGATTCATTTATTAATTTATTTTTATGTTTTTGGATGTAATGTGATTTATAATACCTAACAATATTATTGTACAAATTAAAACTGAGCAGGTATTTAGAGGATACGTCTGTTTGTGTGTGTGCCAGTTCTGTTCATATTATTTCGGATCCACCTAATGGTTGCTATTCGTAAAAAAAATAGAAATCACCTTAGTATTCCTGAAGTTTTTGATTAAGCTTTGGGAATTCTATATGCATTACATGCATTGCTCTTATCTATCCATCTATACAGACCTTTGCTATCTTTCCTTGTAAAGCTGTAAGCAGATAATAAGCTCGTGCAGTGCTAGAAAGGAATAATTGATGGATATTTGCAATTTTAATTTATGATGGTATTGTTATGATGAGGTGTAAATTCAATATAAAGTTTCACTCCATCTTCTCCATGACCAACAAAATAAATTGGGGATTAGTGAATTGAATTTTATGTATAATCATACTTTTTTTTGTATTTTATATCAGATTAACTACCATAAGGGTGTGCTGTTTCCTTCTGGAAATTATTAGTGAGCCTTTCTTGGTATTAACTTCAAAACAATTTTACACCATCTAGTGCAATAGTTAAAGGTTCAATGAAATATAACAATTTAAGATAAAGATGAGTTCACATTGAACACATTAACGTTATCTCTAACGTGGTCCCACTATTACACGTAATGATTGAAACTACCATCAACAAAACGATCCCAATAGCACCTCTAAACCAATCTAAACCAATCATCTCGGTAATGTTCGGAAAGTCGAAAACATCCCCAGCAAAGAATGCTTCCTCGCACAAACTCACCGTACGCACAAACTCACCGTACGTCTTACTCTTCCTCGAAACCCCATTCTTTCCAACATTAACTTTCCATTCATCTGAGCCCCGACCCGCCCCCGAAAACCCTAAAGAAACGGATGAAACAAAAACAAAACAAAAAACAAAATGCTGCACCGAACGGGTTGGTAAATTTAACGATCGATTTCACAACTTCGCATCGGGCACGGTCAGCAGAAAATGGATTGCCAAACCAGTGGAGCCGCATAGCAGCTGCCCCACCGAAAGGATGCAATTTGATGCTGAAATGAAGCGTAAAAGAGGGACACAACCGCAAATCGGTACGAAAATCGTTTGTCCACCGAGTATGTACGCGCTGCTTGGAAAATGGATTAGAGTCGTTTGTCTGTCACATTTGGGAGCATTTTAGGGGAAAGAGAGCGAAAGTAAGAGCAGGAGAGCAGGAACGAACAACAAGCGATAGGGAAAACTTTGGTCGTTTAATACCATTTTGTTTTAAATTGAAATGAAAACTGATCACTTCTAATGATGCAGCAGCAGCAGCAGCAGGAGCTGGACTAGCTGACAGCGGTTAGATTTAGGCAAAAGGGAGGACCAACACACACACAAACTTGACCACCTTCTTTTTGCGGTTGTGCGGCGGAGGACAACGCCAACGATGAATTATAAAGAAATGCTCTAAAAATAAAACAGATCACTACAGCGGGAAAGTCACCGGAATGATACATTGCTCAATGAAATGGCGGTAATGGATCGGTTGTTGTTTTATTTTCTTCTGTATCCTCCCACGCTAGCATTAGCCCACGTAAGACTCGTCCCATGGCATTAATGATGTTGTGTTGCTCTTGTTGAATAATCGTAAAGGCAGAAGGCTGTCGGTTGGCAAAGTTTTCATCCCACAATTCACTCCCATTTTACAGCTAAAAAGCCTGCACGAGGGGGGAAAACACAACATAAGACTAAAAAGATATCCTAATGGGCGCACGGGAACGGCACACGATCAACTTTCGCAACGGTGGTAAAACAACTTTTATGGACACAAAGTTACGAACGTTATCGCTATCGTTTTTAATGATGGATTTCTTAATGTCAAGGATGATCCCTGTTTATGGAATGGCTTCCAGAACTTGAGCCGGGTGTCCCTTTACGGTCCCGAACTACAAGCTTTACTGTGAGCTGTAATCGTGCACCAAATGTCAAATCAACGCTTCTAATGCAACACACACACCCACTCTACAGCAAAGAACGATGTGTTTCAGGATTATATACCGCTCTTGGTGGCACTTTGCTCCTTCCCAGTTTAGCAGCATCACAACCAATTTCCACTCCCAATTTATCATCATCTTTCCCATTAAATCTCACGCAGTCGAAAACTACAGGCAGTGGGGCTGGGGCTTCCTTGATCTGTCACAAATCATTATCCAGAAGTAAAGCCTTACCCATTTCATAGTGTGGACTGGAAGGGAGCGAGTTAGAGTTCCATCTCACCGCTTCTCACCACCGAGGTCGGATGCCATCTAAGACGATGAAATATTGGACGCCAGGGCACTTCATTTGGAGGCAGCACGGCGTGCCCATGCTCGTTGATCGTTAGTGCGGTTGTCGTTGCTCCACAACCACAACCCAGGAAAACGCCCCACGATGCCTAAAGATAAATCATGCTCCTATTTCGGGAGCCGGTGAGCTTTTAGCTTTTGCTCCTATCTATCCCGGTCCCGTTCCCACCTATCAGAAAAAAAACTCCCCCATTCAAGGACGCACTTGCGTACGCAAACATTTATTGGAGCAGAAAGCATACTATCATTGTGGCATGATATGCGTATCTAAATGATGGTACGCTTGCGGGAGCACTGAAACTGTTACGCATTATTCGAACCAGTGTCATGCTACCAGTATTGTTGCTTTTTTATGTGATGTTTTGCTAACGCTTTGCGTTAGCGGAAGGGATGAAACCCCCCTTTGTTTGGTGCAAACCAAACCCTCCCACTGCAGTGGTTTGGGGCGATTTCACCAGCGGCACTGATGCTTTTGACAGGCTGGTACACAGGGATGAGGTTGTTGGTATACTGCAATGCGTTGAAGCAGCAAGATGGAAACTGTCCTCAAAAGAATAAAAACAAAGAAAACCCGAAATTGTTCGTAACGAATTCAAATATTTTAATATCGTGCGTAACTTTCACCGAGGTGGACATTCTAAATCTGCTTATATAGTAACATATTTCATTTGGCGACAAAGAAAAGTTTCCGTTCTTCCGATAAAACAATGGTAAAGACACGTTACCACAGGGATGATCAACTCGCATAATCGACATAATTCATGTATTTTGCTTTTAACATATTTTAAAAATTAAACAGAAATCAGTTTTATTGCAGGAAAAAACAGATAAAACTTCTATTTTAAACTCTCAGTAATCATACAAGTTTGAGCGTTAATTTTGATAAGATATGACATGACATTATCTTATAGTGAAAAAAGACTGAATTTTAAGAAACAAACTGTTGAAGATTTGTTGTGAGATTTTATTATTAATTGTTTGTATAATTCGCTATACTGCTATTTGAAATTCTTTTAACAAAATTTCTTAAATTTGGAGTCTATCAAACATGTAAACGTTAGCAAGTAAACTCCAAAAAAACTGGAGAGAACCACAGATATAAATAAGTTACATGGGGTTATATATGACGGAGTCAAATAGGTTCATTCTTGCATCCTACGATGAAGATTGAAATTCAGTATTTTTTAAACTACTTGTCGCATTATTCTTTATGGGTTTTAAGTATCTTTTAATATCATTGATGACTGATGACATTACAGTTAAAAAAACGAATAAAATGCTTGTAATTTTTAAGGTTACATGCATTGTTTTGTGAGATGATGTACAATTTTGGTGGTAATTAATCTACATACTTCATATTGCATACCCTCAGGCGCTCACAAAGGTACGACGAACTATAGAGCACTGTTTGGTTTGCATATTCAGGCCTTTTCTTTTTGCAGCCAACGAGCAGAAATTTCAGTCTGTCACTGGAGCAATATTTGTCATCCAGGTTGTACCCAATTAACAATTACGCTTCACCATACTGGAATTCTGCAGTTGTGTACAAACAAAAATGCATTTTAAAATTGTTTTGTTTACAATTAATGGGTTTGAAATGAGTTATAATACTTTATTGTATTTTAAAAAATAACCCTGTAACAATTTGGCGTTTGTTTACATATTTTTCAAGCTAACAAACTGAGGCTAGTTTAGCGCGTGATTTTGTACACTCCGTTGACATGATTTCAGCCACCAACAGTCAAACTCCATATAAAACAGCTGGCTAGTATCGTAAAAATCCCCATAAGTAGTATTTTGTTATCGTTAGAAGCAGCTAATGATTATTTTTTATCAGTGATGTTAATATGAATGATTATGATAACATATAAAGATAACATATTGACATTTCTACCTTCCCAACCAAAAATTGCAAGTCTCTTTGCTGCTAAATATTTTCTAAAATAGTCATACAATTTGCTACATTCAATCCTTTTTTGGTGATGATGGTTATCCACTAAGTATAATCATTTTATCATTTTCGCTCCAAATGATTGTTTAACCCTGAGCAATGAGTTCACATTCTTTCTTTCCCCAAACATACAACACACATACACCGAAATAACGCCTGCGTGGAATCCATACAACGGTGGGAAACTTCAGATTGAAGTTTATGTTTCATATTTCCTGCCAGGTCGGTTTTCCTGTCTTTTTGTTCTGTGTTGCTGTTTTCTTTTTGTTGTGTTCGTTTATTTCCGTACAATGATTTACTCGCCCCAAAAGCCGGTATCATTCTTTCCGCACACTCTTTGAAGATGGCTGGCAGGTGGCAGGGATGTTTTTCAGCCTAGTCCCCGCGCCGCTTCCCTGTGGGTATTTGTGGGAAGCAAGGAGTGGGGAGTGAGAAAGTGAACGAAAACACCCATCCCCATTCGGTTTCATTCATCGTGAGCTCAGCACCGGCGCGAGAATAAAAAGGTAGCATAAAAATAAAACCGATACCGCAGTGCCTGCGAGCGGAGGTGAAATAATGAAATTAAATTTTCATTACCCGCCCCAGGCATTGTTATCGTCATTATAAACGTCACCACATGCTCCACTGGCACAAACAGTTGCTTGTTTCTCTGCGGTTGTTTTTTTTTTTCATCGTCGCACATTTTCATTACCTTTTTGCTGCTTCGAACGAAGGTTAACCATGCGTCTCCATCAGCCGAGGGACAACGGCACCATGCGTCTCCATCGCAGAAAGCGCTGACTTTACCACACCGATTGTTAATGTTTTCGTTCCGCACACTCATGTCTCTGTTTTTTTCCACCCGTTCCATCCACAGATAATCTACTCAATTATCGGTAATCCACCGGACGGAAGACAGCAATTAACCCATCACAGATGGTGTTTAAGTGAAGCGATGAAAAATCAATTCCCACACACGTGCTGCATACAGACTGCTGATTAAAAAGCCCTCTCCTTTCCCTCACCCTCGTGTTCCCCTTTTCCACCCACTCGTTCTTGCTTCTCTCTTGCACACTCAAACACAAGTGACCCCGGTACGAATGGAGGGCACTCTCTACTTACGAAAACCTATCAATCATCTGCTTCCCCCGTGGTCCCAGTGGATGCGAGCGGTGTAAGTGAAACGTGAAACGTCCCACTGGGGGGAACAAAATCCAATCCACCAGGTCAACCCAGTGAGCCCAGTATTGGTGAAGGAGACTGAGCCATTTCTGTGAAAACCATGCTAGACACTCCCAACGGGACCACTTCCACCACCGCAACCCACTATCCCGGTGTGATGAGTTTCCTTAACGCCGCCGGTTCAACCTTTCTCGATGGCCTCAGCGGCACAGCGGTCAGCAGTGGTGGAGCGTTGCTGCCCGCGGGAAATTCTTCACCCACCCTCGGCGGAAGCGTGTCGCCACTGGTCAACTACTCGTCGGTGGTTAGTTCCTCGCCGTCACCGGCCACCATGCTGTCGAGCGGTTCGGCGAACGGTTCGATGGCACCGCTGCTTACGACGGCCCTGCTGAACGTGAACGGTACGGGGCTAGAGTACGGCGACACGGGCAGCAATCTGACCCACTCGTTCACCAACTTCGTGCACAAGGAGTTTATCTTCGACCGGACGGATGTGCGAGTAATATTCATCACGCTCTACTCGCTGGTGTTTTGCTGCTGTTTCTTCGGTAAGTAGGGGGGTGTTATTGGAATGCAGATAACAATTTTAAAGGTTTATATTTGGTTCAATAGTAGCTTAACGAGTTATGTTTGATTGTCTCATACAAAGTGACGGGTTTTGTACGCATATTTAGCAGATATTGCTGTTTTCCACTCATCAGTAGCGCTACACTTTACATGATTCTTTACTCCTTGGCTGGACTAAACATCACATAATGACATTTCGACTTAACCTTTCCATTGGTTTATGTACTTTGATGAGCTTGTGGAAGGATTTGCACGAACTGGTGCGCCAAAACGATGACTGACATGAGTCATCATAAATCATGATGTTAATCTTATTCATTTATTCCGACAATTGAGTAGAATTTGCTTCTAACGATCATTTATGCATTGCTTTATGGAATGCTTTTTTTAATGTTTAAAATAGTCATTAAACTTTCCAGTACCTTTTTTAAACAAAGGATTTCTGTTAAATAGTTAGGGAAAAAAAATAGTTGAGCTGGTCTCGTAGTACAGTCGTCTACTCGTACGACTAAACAACATGCCCGACATGGGTTCGATCCCCAAATAGACCGTGCCGCCATACGTAGGATTGACTATCCTACTATGGGGGGAAATCAATTAGTCACTGAAAGCCAAAGCCCACTCGTGGTACAGGCAGGCCTTGACCGACAACGGTTGTTGAGCCAAAGAAGAAGAAGAAGTTAGGGAAAAAATTTAAAAATGTTTACGAAAATATTTCATAATAATTTAAGCAGCTGTATTTATCAGCTGTAGCAACTATATTTTATAATTTTAACTGAAAGCTCGTAAAACGGCATCAAGATATACATCTTATCAGCGTGTGTGTGTGTGTGTAGAATTCATTATTGATATTGTGTGAAGCATACATGAAGAGTCACTGCCTAAGGCACATGATAAAGCAAGTTGCGTGCGTATTATTAACACTTAATAGGCGCCGCGTCGTATGAAATCGCATGACGGCTTTGTTCACCGCTCAGTTTTATATCTGACGCTCTGCAATTCTATTGATAACGAATGAGGTACGAAAGAGAGAACGAGAACGACATGTGCTACGCCGCTTATCGCAATGAAACAAAAGAGTAATAACAATCGCACGCAAAATTGTCGTTCTCATCGCTCTCTTGCCATGTGCTACGTGCTCAGTCGAAAAACTGTGACGTCAGGCCAGCGGTCAAAGTGTAAAAGCTTCTGCAACCAAAACCCTCTCCTAGGGCATTTCGATAAACGATAGGGGCCGGTGGCTGCTAAATAGGTAAGATAGTTCGGTCACCTCACTTCATCATTACATTCATGGCGATATCCCGGAATAGCGCAGGCTACCAATCAATGTTCGTTTCGTCCAAATATCGAACGCCTGTAACTCAAATTGGCTCGGAATGTCTTTTGGCAGAAATTGAGGAACTTTCTTCGCATTCCATGAAATTAACCATCTGGAACAAACATGAGTTTTGGTTGAAACCCTGGAGTTGTGTTTGGTATTTAATTACCATACTTTGTCATCCGTGATCGTACTTTATCATCTGATGCGTTGTTATCGGTAGTCTAGGTCTTTAAAATTCTCGAATTTTTATGAAAAGTGTTAGAGCTGCTCCACGTAGCTCTTGAACGTTGAAATAATAATAATAATTACTATTATTATTAGGTATTCTTCTAGCTTCGCTACACATAAAATTTCCTGCATTAACAATAAAAATTTTTTTGAGGGGATAGTGACGTATTATAGTCGTCGATCTGTACCGGAGTCGGATGGATGAAAATGTTGATATTTACCCAACACTACCTCTTGGTAGCAGCGGATTTCGCCGTAGGCGAGATAGGCGGTCGTCTAAGGCCCCGTCGATTTAGGGGACCCATAGATCAGTTGTCTATATCAGTTGTCTCCAGACTGTGGTCCACGGACCACTAGTAGTTCATGACGTCAACAGAATGAATTGGTCCGCAAATGAATTTATTTTTGGAAAAGAAAAGCTTATTATTATACAAATCGTGCATTTTTCCCCCACAATCATTATTTAATTTTCAACAGGTATGTTTAGAATAAGATTAAACTTTATTTTTGATCAAAAACTTTAACTAAAATAAAAAAAAAATATGTTCACAATGGATGTGGGCCGCTGCAGCTAAGTGGTCCGCGATCGTAAAATGATTGGAGAGCGCTGGTCTAAAATAAAATCACTTCAAGGTGTGTTATTTGAAACATTTTATATTTTATAGCATTAAAAGACTTACCTAGAAAAAAAAAGTCAAAATAATACAACAAAATAACTTTCTTTATGCTAACTTGTAAGTCATTCTTTTACTCAAAATTTGTTACAGACACTTAAGCTTTTTTAAAACTATATGTCGTGGTATGTTGGTTTGTAACATAATACAAAAAAACACCAACTAGAAGTGAAAATGCCTCACAGTTGATTGATGTGACAAAATTTAACCTTTCTTCCCCCAAATCAAAATTGTCATGTCGTCGACCACTTCACATTGCAAATGACTTCGTTCAATCAAAACTACTAGCAACCATTGCGCAAATGCCCAGCTTCTCGAGAGCACATCACAATAATTTTCGTGGAAAACCATACCCGGAGTAGTTTGGGACACATCATTTGTTTGGCTTACATAACAACCAGCGGCGAGATGTTCTCCATCCACGGAACAGAAACATCGCAAATACGTGAACACACTTTCCACAAATCAACAGTAACGATCGGTAGGTTTCTTCGGCTCTCGTTCCATCCATGCACCATCGAGCCCGGTCCCCGGATGGTTTTATCCCATCGCTAGGAAACCACTTGAAAAACAACACTTCTTCATGCAACCTCCGCCAATGAGCTTTGCTCGGCTCGCAGCTACGCGAGCGTACCGCTATTGATAGCAATCAGCTTCACAACAGTAAAGAAATTGTCCCGCAACGGCAAAGTCTCGGTTGAATTATTTATTACCACGGGCCCCTGTTCTCCCCCTTTCCTTAGGGTGCTTTTTTTAATGTGAGAGGGAGAAGAGGGTTTTTGTGTCCTGGATTTCATTTTTTTGCCTTTCAGTCCCGGGGAAGCACCACAGGGACGGGGAAGTCATTCACCCAGAAATGTGTTTTCACGAGTTTTCAACTACGCACATCGCACAGCTATTGCAGTTGGGAATAACTTTCATCAGCTCAAGCGGGCGGTCGTTGAAAGTTCTTGGAAAACACAATTCCACTTGGTCGCTTAATCAAGCAGTTACCAGGTCAAGTCCAGTTCGGTCCGGTTAACTCCTAACCGACGCCCTGTCGAGCTGACTCGTTATGTTTGTTATTTTATTTATACCATGGTTTTCACTCGGGCTTATTCGATTCCGTTTACTCCGTTCACCACTCGATAATCGAAACGGAAGGAGCTTCCAGCTTCTTTGCACTCGCATCAGCAAAAATCATTCACTTCCGCCAGGGCTGCACCGAGCGACCCGCCCCAGATAAGCAGATTTATGGCGTGCCGGATTGCCGGTGGGTGTCGTCGATATGCTTCCGTGGTGGGGAGGCTGCCAATTATGTGCGTGCGTTTGGATTTTGTCTCCCTTTCCCCGCCACACGCGAGCTCATGAGCTTTTGCTTGAGCAAACAATAATTTCACGGTGACCAAATATGGTTTCGTGCTGATTTATGACCCAACAAACACTCGCAACACTCCCATGGCGAGATGCGATAAAACAATTACAAACCGCGCCGGTGCCGAAACGCACGGGCATGATTTATTGCAACGAGTGGGGAAGTGAGCTTGAAAATTATTATTATACGTTCGCGTTTCGCGTGGAACGGTACAAACGTGAACTTTTAATAGCACCAAACGCGGGATGCATGCGGTGTGCGGTTTGGAAACGGTCGTGATTGGATGCGTGGTTCGGGAGAGAAAGTATTTAATTGGTCGTTTACTATTGAAGCATTTTTAATTAAACGATTATCCTCTTTTTGGTTTTTGTTGCATCCGTGATCATAATCGGATCATATGCGTGGGGCAATAATGCACGGGACAATAAATTAGATTATGATGAGTATATAATCCAGTGTGTTTTACAATATTGTTTGGCACAGATGTGTCGTGTTGGAATGACGCTTTTTTTGCATGAAGCGTAACAACTGGCAAGCTGTAATAATTGGGAATCGGATTTGTGTACATTGATGCGAACAGCAAATGATCATGCAATATGATATTAATACAGCACATAATCGTGGTTATTTTTTTTAATGCTCTGATTAAAAGCCTTTGGCGTTTGCGCTATAAGTCAATTCCATGTTCAAATACATTGAAAAATAAACTAGAACTAATCAGTCACTAATGAAATGTGTACTGACTTGGTTGATGTTGGAAATTCGTGGAACATTGGTCAGACTGAGTATCAGTCATTTTGGTGGTAGACGCTCCATGAAAAATTGGATTCTGTACGGAAAGGATTTTAAGAATGTCTGATCTGTGATTACCGAGAAAAAGGTTGTTATGTCTTTAAGTACCTTTAAATGGCATCAATTCATTCCGCGGATCAATATACAGTGGAGCTCCGTTTATCCGGCCTTCTCGGGACTTGACCTCGCCCGGATATGCGAATAATACGGATAATGAGTCAAATGATACATTTTATCACCAATTCCTGATTAGGTTTTTAAAAAATTTGCTTATTTTTTGTTAAAAATAACCCAGTTTTTATTGCCTTCATGTTTTTCCAATGTGAATATTTGAAATTTGCTATGAACTATAGGGTTTTTTGTAATGACAATGTGCTCTTATAACCGCTTTTTCAAATATCATCCTCATAACGCAATGTCACCTTTGTATTGAACTGTCATTTCTCAACAGCACGGATAACCGAAAAGCCGAATAAAAGGTACCCAGATAAACGGCGCTCCACTGTAGTACTGTTCGGACAAGCAGAGCTTTTAATATAGATTTATTTAACCCTTTCACGATCATAAGATTTCCAAGACGAAATATGACAATACCATACATACTTGCTAATAAAATCAGAAAGTAGTTTTATTTTACTCGTTCAGACATTTGCCACTTTTGACATATGTTTTATTTAAACATTATTTCAATACAAATAACGACTAAATAATAAAAGACGAGCTTGGAAAACGTTTTTAGTGAAACTAGAGTAGCGTTTACGTTCTCCAAGTTGCATCGTTTACAACGTAAACCAATATTGAAAACAGATCTTATTTTTTATTACTTTTTTAACTAAGTTCCTAGTTAAGTAGACTTTTCCTGAAATATGAACGCTAAGGACCATCCCATTGTTAATAAATAAAATAAATAAATACACCAACTTCTACGCAAAACAAATAAACTTTATGATTCTTTAAAAAAAACTGAATTGTTTTAAAGATGATGTCCTAAAAGGTGTTTTGGGTCATGACTCAAAAGATACGTAAATTCTTTTGAAAACGTAGACTAACTCGTTTGATAAAAAACAAGCCAAAGCTCCTTAAAAAACACTAGTAATAATGTGTTCAATTGCTGGTTTTTCTTAACAAAATGTTGAGAAAAAACAATACATAATCACATTGCTGAGTTCTACTTGTGAGCAATTTCAATTAGACTAGCTGTTAAACAAACATGAAGTTGATCGGTCTCCTGGTACAGTCGTCAACTCAAATTTATATAAATAAAAAAATCAAATATCTCAAGCAAAATAGCAATACATTTTCAACCACTTTTCCATTCCTGTAAGAAAAGATTTAAGTAAGCCCGTTAAATGAATATTATTCAAAGTAAGCGTGTTATCAAGCAAACACGGAAAACAATGTCCGTCCCCCAAGAGACTCAACTTTAATGTGGAATGATGGATTTTTGATGCATGATATGATTTACATCCTTTACATCCAACTCAGTCTTCTGGCATCAAGGGGTAACCCTAAATTTACTGGAAAGATAAGAGAACATTCCCTTTGTGGCAAAACCAGCACCATTTCCACAATCCGTTTCCCTCCAAAAACTAGTGTCTGTTGTCCCTGTTTTCGCATCCCATCCACACATTATCAAACGAACCTCATCGCAGGACACAACACAATTTACGCATGCCTTGCATGCTTTAATGGTTGTACGTTTTTTGTGTGCTACTACTTTACTCGTTGCTTTACGCAACTCCGGGCCATTACTTCTGAACGACCCCAGCTATTGTGAACAGTGTCACTTGGGATGGCTTTTCGAAGGCATTCATTCGAGAAGGAAGGCAAAAGATAACTCTCCTTCACACACCGCCATCATCATTCACCCTAAGCGTGTGGCGCACTTCTGCTCCCCCCAAATCCCGATCCCCGAAAGGTCGATAAAGTTCCATTTTCAAGGATGATTTTCCAAGACACGAGAGCAGGGGAAGCATTCTTTCAGCTGTAAGGATAAGGATATTCCCCTCAGTCCCAAAGCTACTTCTTCAAAACGTCAGTGAACCCTTTTCGTTCGGGTTTTAGCGGGCTGGTTAGCTTTCGGAGAACGTGTCAGTTGCAGCACCGGCGGGACACGTTCTCATCGGCATCCTCCGTTCACCTCCGTCAATCACCATCACCAGCGAAGTTTTGCTCTTATTGTTCCTCGCCAACCGCACACCAAAGGACGTCATCTTTATTTCTGTGTTTTCATGCACCATTCCTATCTCTCTCTTTGTTCCCTCCAGGAAACCTGCTCGTAATTCTCGTGGTGACACTCTCCAGAAGGTTGCGCTCGATAACCAACTTCTTCCTCGCGAACCTGGCCGTAGCTGACCTGTGCGTGGGGGTGTTTTGCGTGATGCAGAACCTCACCATCTACCTGATCGAAAGGTAAGACTCCCGACGACGACGACGACGACTGTCCAAGACATTTTTGGACGATATAAAAATACCAACACCATCACTGCCAACGCCACTGTGCGCCGCTCGGCAAACGTATTCTGGGAAGCTCACTGTTGGGAGATTTGATTTGGGACAATAATTGATTTTACATTCCACAACACCACACTCCACCTTCCGACCTTTAGCCCGAGATTTCGTCCCATCCATCCCTGTCACAATCCCCGTACCTAATCGATAGCAATTAACGAAGCGGAAAAGCTAAAACCAAACCAAAAATCACCGACCGCTGGACGCAAATTCCTGCGTCCCGAAATGGAACGGACGAGCAAAAGGGGCCGGAAAAAAATAGGGGAGAGGGGGGGGGGGTAGGAGAAGAAATGGCGAATCATTTCCCGATGCGGCTAATGGAGGGACATTAATTACAATTTTGGATGCCATTGAACGAGGGCGATGGCTACCGCTGCCTCAAAACTGCTGAATGGGCAGCTCATTTCATTTGCCTTTTTTGTGTGTGCGTCCCGTCCCGTTCGTGTTCGAATACAAACGATTGGATCGAGCGATTTTTATGCTGTCTTTTTTTTGTCAATTCCAATTCGTCTCAAATATCCCAAGGACATTCGCAATGAAGTGGAAAGCTACCATTACGGACGTCAATTATTAATCTTTAATGATGGTGCTGATTGTGCTTCGATGGTGGAGTTTGCAGCACAAGAAGAAAGAGGAAAAAAAACCCGTCAAGCATCGTTTGTGCTGTTGGGTGTGAAATAAAAAACAACTTCTGGACAGCTTTTTAATTATTGATTCACCGAGGTCCAAAACTTCCCCCTCGCGGGCCATCCGCTCGTGACAGGAATGATTTGTAAAGCAACCATTGTTCCCTTCGCCGCTCACCACAAGGCTTATGGGTGTGCCCTTCTTTAAGCTCAACAGCACTAGAAGTGGCTTTATGAAATGTGGGAATGCTTGAACTAAAATAAGATTTAAACACCACATCACATACTTAGCGCCACATGTCTCACAGCCCTCGTGACTTCTCCTAGCACACCGCAAACATAATCCTCCCTTTACCTAATTAGCGAACATAATTAAAGTCCTCGTAAAGGGGTTAGTTGCCAGCTGCCAAGCCCCTTCTCCTGCACCAACAGAAACTCGATGTGTGGCATCCAATTTCCCGCACCCAAGATGGGGTTTCATGTTCGCACAAAGTTTATGCGCGTCTGCCACCAAAGCAGGCGCGCCCGCGCGCGTGTTCCATTTTTCGACAAAACTTGTCCCAAAGCGTAATACAATCCCACCAAATCCTGCCCCAAGTATGGAAGGCATACTGCACTTGGTAGGGAAATTTTCGAGTGGAATCAAAACCCTCGCCTCTCAAAGTCTCCCTCGTTTGTCGTTGAATGGGCGGTTTGGGTGTGTCTCGGGATGAGTTTTGCAGTCGTGCCGAGGCAGCTGTATGGGCGTGCAGCAGCGCAAGAGCACCTCTTTGTGATAGCTTACGCTGCAGTGAAGGAAAATAACGATCGAGACGGTTCGTGCTGTCAATCTGGACGTACGAGCAACAGAGGCTTGAAGCGCTTTTCTCGGAAGTAGGGAAACGTGTGGTAAGAGGAACGTTTTGAGAAAGCAACAAAAGCTGCCACTTCTCTGTGGTCTTTAAGGAAGGGAAAATAAGATGCTTTTCCCAGTGGCATTGGAATGTTGCTTTGGCTTCTTAGTGTACCGAAAGGGAGGGAGAGAAGAAGAGCTCACACGATGCTGAGATGCATACTTTAAAAACTTTGACATTTTAATTAACACTTTCAGTTTATTCCTCTGTATGGTAACTATCGATTTAGAGCGCTTAAGGAAACTAGAGCCCATTAATGATTTTTATATCTTCCCGTAAAGTTTAATTTCTAAAATATTGTTCTAATTCAGATTCAGGTACTTTTGGATCATATTATTTTCCAGTAAAATCCTTCATTTGAATTTCAGCATATCCTCAAAAATAATCTTAATAAACGTTTAACGCACGCTTACAATGTTAAAAAGTTAAGTGCTTGTCTTTTGACTCCTAAAAATAAAATTTCGACCGAAAAGACCATACTAACAATGTATGAGGTTATGAAGAAGACGAAAAGAATGTAAGTGAAAGGGAAAAGCGACGTCGAACACACAAACACTATAGGTAAAAACATACACAAGTTCAATGCCGAGTGATTTGAGCACCCTGCCTCACTGTTAATAAAAAAATGAGTTAAAAATCTTTCTAGAATCATAATTTTAAAATTAAAATAGTACAATTTTGAAGAAAAACTAAACAAGTAACATAACTGAAAACCCAAACATAAAAAGGTTTTGTTTTAAATAAATTCGACTGATTCTAGTATCACTTGCTATACTTTTTGTCTAATATTAACTGTCTTTAACCCAATAAGCCGTAGATCCGATAAGAAAATATCAGAAAGCTGGTTAAAAAACATGAGGAAATGGCAAACATTCACTTAAAGCCTTGCAATAAAAAATTATATTTCTTTCACTTATTAGTTGACATGTTTAGCTAGACAGCGCTATAACATCAGCGATCTTTTCAACTTAAATCTGTTAACCTCCTTTTGAAAACTCACATAAATGCTTCAAGAGATACATTCAATTGACACAAACAATAAATTAATTTGAAACCAATAAAAATGTTTCATCTTCAACCTTGAAATCCATCGATGCTGTTGATTGTTTTTCCCCTTCCTTTGCGATGTTTATGGGAAAATGTTTACTCTAAGCTTCTAGCCGGTTCGAACAATCTCCCTCTGAGAAGATAAAAAAAATACGCTTTATGTTCCCAGCAGGTTATAAAATGCTGCCAGCAAACCATCGTTCAAATGAAAAACTGCCCCCATCCAAAACCAGCAGGATACACAATTGCAAACAAACACACACGCACTGCTGTTTTCCACAATATGCTTAAACTAATAAACAAATGGTTGCCTTCGCCTTTGGTACAGAGCATTGGTATTTAGATGATTTGTTTTGGCCAATTCGTACATGATAGTGAATAGAAAAGAGGTACATCACACAGCAATGTTACGTCATGGAAAACGAGAGAAAAAAAGGAAAACCCGTCGATCGTTTACAACATCATTATTCAGTTCGAAAAGTTGAACTCCTTGCCCTAGCGCTCGATCTAATCGACCAAGACGACGGCAGTCTCGTTGTCATCCTCAGGCACTATAAAGTCCCCATTACCCCTATCGATCGGTATGTGTCGTGTGTCGTGTCACTTTTCCGCCAATGGCATCCATTTCCACTGCCCCTTTCTCCTCTCCTGTCGAATCACACACATCACACACGTCTCACTTTCCGGTACGTGCCAACGTCGTTTGACGATCCGTCAATAACAGTACGTTTTCTTCACTCTCCTTCTCTCTCTCTCTTCCCTCCCTTTCCCCTTTCAGCTGGGTGTTTGGAGACTTCCTGTGCAAGATGTACCAGTTTGTGCATTCGCTCAGCTACACCGCCTCGATATTCATCCTGGTCGTCATCTGCATGGAGCGCTACTTCGCCATCATCCATCCGATCACGTGCAAGCAGATCCTCACCTCGCGCCGCCTAAGGGTAAGTGTGCTGGGCGGCATGTCAAACATTCCGACGCCCATGATGTCTGTAACTCACACGGTAAATGTACACAGACGCACGCGTGTGTGTGTGTTCGGTGCTCCGAGCTACAGCATGATTAATCACACCGTAGTGGATTTATCCCGAGGTGAAGCTGCAGCTCACCGGATAGTATGGCGTACCTGTCAAACATTTAGTTGAAGGCATCCATCGACAGCAGTTCTGTAATGGAACTGCAACATTGTAAAGCTGATGAAGTGGGTTTATCTTGTTTTTTTAATATTTGATCTCAGATTTTTATTATTTCCTTTAAAAGGTTTAGAGGCTTTAGCATATTTCAAAGTATATTAAATTACAAAGATCAATGCTGTTTGTTAAAATTCATTTTTCATGCTTTCCTTGTACACGAAAATTAACTTCAATATTTCAGCCTAATTCAATCGATTTCAATCTAGACCACGCGCTATGGAAGCAACACACTCCACCGTAAAAGCACAGCCCTGTTGCCACGAAAAGACCATCCTGTCGAACGGTTCCCGATCGATTGCACTTTCTATTCAGTTTGTCGAGTGTATGCGATGCGACTTGAACCATTCCCTAATTACCCTTCGAAGAGCCACTCATGCACGACCCATTCAACTACCGCAAGACCAATAAGCAGTACCAAGGGCACCTCACACGCTCGCTCTCTCTCTCTCGTCGATACCGTGGCGTATCCACTCAAACGATTCAGCGGAATCGATATCGTGGCAAAAGGGACATTCAGTAGCAGCAGCAACAGCACTCTTTGTCCTTCCGAAAACGATCGTTCAAACACACAAAAGGAAAACGTCATCGATGTCTTGAAGCGTACCGGGTCGTATGCTGCCTTTGTTCGTAGATCGATAAGCGGCGGAGCAAACAATATGGCTTCGGCGATGTTCCATTGGTGGAATGCTTTGCCCGCTTCTTGTATGCAGCAGCCAGATGCAGCTAACGGGCTTTTGTTTGCTTGCTGCCCCGGTACCCCCGGTCCCGGTTTTACTCTCTCCGAAAGTTTAATCTCGCCAGCAAACAGTGTGCTTTTCTGTGCGGGTTTTCTTCGTCCCCGTCGCGTGCATGAGTGCCCCGTACATGCTGGGGGTAAATAATCCGCTTAACTGAACACTCGGCCAAAAAAATGAAAAATGAACGCCTCTCGCTTCCTTGGCTGCACTTTGCTTTAGCGTGAGAGAGATGGCTCTGCAAGGGGAGACACTTTCACGCACAACAAACATGCAAGTACCTTCGCATAGGTGCACTTTGTGTACCGGCGGCCACCGTTGAGGCGTAAGATAAGCGAGCAGCGTTTTGCACAACACTGCAGCAATCCGTGGAACAGAGGGCAACAAGTGGCACCAAGCCGTTGGGCAAACATCCGTGCAAGCTGATTAGCGCTTGAAAGCTTGCTCGGAAGCTTTGTGTTGTTTTGATTTTGTTGAAACATTAAGGAGTTGTTTTATCAATTCGATGGGACTTGATCTAGATCAAGCCGAATGAAAACACATTTTGTATAATTTGGTCTAAAAGTGATTGAAATAAAACGTATAGAAAATTTAAAAAAATATGTGTACAACAAGTTAATCACGGGCATCTGAAAAGCCATAGTAATGAACATAAACAGTGTCTTAACTTTAAGATTTCCGTTGAATTCAGGATCCACTAAGTGCATAAAAGGACATCTAATATTGAAGGAAACATTCAATTTTGTTTTCAAACTGTTTGGATTTGTGCAAATATTAGCAGCATAATTAATATTTCTCACATAAGTGTTGATATTATTAAGAAATGGGGTACCTTGAGAAGTTTGGCCTTTGCTCTAACTTAAAGAGATTCTTTGAATTAAACACAGATAATAGAATTATATATTTGGGAAATAGCTTTTGGAAAGAACCTTTTTGATTATCTCTTTGTGGTGTCTTGATTCAAATTACAGCTGGCCTCTCAAGGAGCGCTACAACTCAATATTGAAAGACATATTTTGTTGTAGCGTTTCATATTTCCTAGAGATAACTTCATATTTTTTCGATATTTTTTTCATGTTTTTCCAATTAACTAGGAGCCAATAAAACATTTAACACACAAGTTAGAAAACAAACAAAGTTTTTTCACAAGTGTGTAAAAAACACAAACATAAGTTTTAAAAAATAATACAAATCAATACTGTTTTATGATAATGAAATGTTGATGTTTCCAATTGATAAGCTATCGTGGTTTATTTAGATGCCTGGATTCAATATCCAAACTTTTCCAAAGTAGAGTAGGCATTCAACAGCTCATTAAGACATAAATATATGACATTCATTAGTTGAAGAACTAAAAAATTAAAAAATTGTATGTTTAATTAAATCATATTTTATACTTTGAGCTAACTTATAAAGATTCTAGCTATGAAATTTGAACAATCAAGTAAACAAAATGCCAAAAAGAAACGCAACAATAATGTAGAAACTAACACCACCATACTACCTTCATGTGTGCCCTTCCCTCGCCAGCTCGTGATCGTTGCCGTTTGGATAACGTCCGCCGTCTACTCCATCCCGAAGTTTATCTTCGTGCGCACCATCACGAACAACCTGGGCGACGACCAGCTGGAAACGATCTGCATCGTCAACCGGAAAATGTTCAACTCCGAGCTGTTCGACATTATCAACTTTGCCCTGCTGTACCTGCTTCCGCTGCTGGTTATGACGGTAAGTGTCCATTACGAGCGTAGCAATGTTTCCCATTTTTTTCTATTCTCTTTTCTTTTCCTGTCCCAACCACTGCCATCATATCGTGTCCCCCTTTCCACAGGTTCTGTACAGCCGAATAGCGATAGCGCTGTGGAAAAGCTCACGGGGGCTGGAGCGGCACATCGCGCTGCAAAATACGACCTCGTCAAGCTACTCGAGCAATTTCCACCGGAAGCCGAGCAGCAAGTATGACAAGCGAACCACAGGTGTCACCGAAAGCCAGGTAAGTGTCCATCCGAAGCCTTCAATTGCCGCCCGGGTGGGATCGGTGTCGCCACTTCCGTCTAAATGCCGGAAATACCTTAAATGCAAACACACACTTCTAATACTAACCTTCTCATGACCTGATACTCACAACCCAGGTGTCGGTAGAGTCGGACAAGGTGGTAGTAACAACGTGGCCGGCACAGAACAGCTTCCACCAACGGCACGGCACCCAGCTAACGCAGGTGTCCCACTCGTCCAACAACGTGCTACGGGCGCGCCGTGGTGTTATTCGCATGCTGATGGTGGTGGTGCTAACGTTTGCCCTCTGCAACCTACCGTTTCATGCCCGAAAGATGTGGCAATATTGGTGAGTAGTGGTATCACTTGCTAGGATAGCGAGAGTGACTTCATATTTCATTTTTATCGACCATCGGTGCTCATCTTCTGACTCACTTTGACGTCAACGGAAAAGAACGTAGAAAGAACGCAGCAGTAGTAGAACTGCGGTAGAATAATGATAAGCCTAAAAGTGTATCGTATCGAAGCGAGTCACACCACATTCACAGTTTGGTTTCACATACTAAGCAGCCTTGGAGGGTGGCAAAAGCTGCCTAGAAAATGACCTTATCATGAACATTTAATTGAAATATCACGCGAGTGAAGAAAGTCTAATGCTTGTCTTCCCCTGCAGCAGTAAACGCAACGCAAGTGTGAAGCTAGCAGGCTGCGTGGGATTCTTTTTATATGAAACCTTCAAAGTGATTCCAGTCGATTGAATTACACTTTTAACGCGTGTTAAAGGTCACGCTTGATGATAGCACGAGGGGCATACCGTGCCCAAAATTACGTCCCTGCTTTCGAAAATTGAAATTAGAGAAAGTTATTGGAGCATCCGTAAGGTTCAGTTGTGTTATTTAATTAGTTGATAATGAGTATAATTCATTCTGAAGCAGCGTGTTCCCGAGGATTTTTAAAATATTTTTGAGTCAATTGTATTGGATGGTAAACAGTACAAGAATGGCGCGAAGAATTCACATATGACAAGCAGTTTACAATTTTTGGGAAACCCCCTTTTTGTTGAAAATGTAGTGAGGAATAAGATATGGTAAAGAATTTCTAATTCGTGGTACTTGTTGGAGTAATCAGTAGCCATATTATCTTCCACTGTCTTGATTTATAATACTGGTGTCAAGTTGTGCAGCTTAAACACATGCCCATCGCTGGTTCAATTCTAGAATTAACCGAACTCTCCAAACCCAGGAATTGATTGGAGAAATGTTGTGAGGTATAGGATAAGGTAAAGAATTCCTAATTTGTGGTTTTTGTCAGATTAAACAGTAGACATACCTTCTATGATTACACTGTCCTATTTTATAACACAGGCGTGCGTCCTAGACACATGCTCATTACCGGTTCTATTCTAGACTGAACTGAACTCTCCAAACCGAGGAATTAGTGTTGGATTAGATCCATAAAACAGGCCAATAAATAGTAGAGGCGAAAACAGGACTTTGCCTGCTTCATTATTGCGCCATACTCAGAGAAAGCGGGAAATAATCTAATTAACAAATATATAATTTTACTTGAACAAACTTACAAGACAGCTTAGAACTATATATGTATGGCAAGGTTATCATAGGTTTTAGGAAAATTCACGCTTGCTCGCTGCTAATGTACATAAATTCCATCCTTTCAATTGATTTATTGTGCGTGAAGGTAACTTTCCAAGTAATCAATTGATGTTCATATTAGACTTCTTCTGAACACAGAACAGCATGTCCTCCTGCTATAGTCTGCCTCTTCCTAGAAGGTAGCTTAACGGAATTGAACAAATCATTTGTATTCTGAGAAGTATGATTAATGAGTAATGATGTTTGGTCCTTATTATGCGTTACAACTACTATGCAGCCTTGACCTTCCAAAGAAGTGTCTTAACTGGTATTAAGTTGGACAAAACACACGAAGTAGGTTTTACCGAAATTCAAGATCAGTTTATTCATTTAAACCTTACCACCGCGCTAATTCCAGCATCTACCCATTAAAGAGGAACTTTCAGCATACAAAAGACACTCGTGTTCACACTCTCGTGCCGCTCGTGTTCGTAATTCCAGGTCCACCGACTACAAGGGTGATTCCAACTTCAACGCACTCTTCACACCGCTCACCTTCCTGGTGACGTACTTCAACTCCGGCGTCAACCCGCTGCTGTACGCCTTCCTGAGCCGCAACTTTCGCAAAGGCATGCGCGAGCTGTTGCTGTGTTCCTTCAAGAAGAACAAAAACAAATCGCTCAACCAGCGTATCCCGCTGCACGTAAGTAGCACCCAGCGCACCACGACTCGACTCCCTCCCTTTCTCCCTCTTGTGCGCACACACAAACACGCACCTTTACAAGCTCCTTTTCGCATCCTTTATTTTTCTTAGAAAAGCGTTACATAGCGCCGTTTGCGTTAGCGTGCCGGCCTGTACGGCCTGTTTATTCCGAGCGTTGCAAGTTTTGTTCTGAGTTACTGCTCTGTGCCTCTGCTGCATGTTTTGCTTTCTCACTTAACATCTTCTTTCATTCATCTAACAATCTCCCCCCCCCCCTCTCCATCTTCAAACCCCCGCCTCACTGTCCTCGCGCTCTCCATCTCCACCGAAATGCTTAGCGACCACGATCCGTCCTAGTGCTGCTGCGACATGCCATGCTATGCTGGGCCACGGACAAACCGACCGTCTCCCTGGCGACGCATTGCCCTTCGCCGACTACCCGCTCGCTCGATGGCGTCGACGAGCGGATGCTGTGATGGGAGCACCGGTCAAGGATGAGATGAGTCGGCGAAACTGAATGTGTCAGGCCAAAGCCAGGAAGCGGTTGGAGTAGGAATCAGCTCTGACTCGGTTCGGTTGGTTCGTTGTCTTGCTCGCATAGAAGCATCACGCTCGAAAGTTGCTCGAACCGCTTGGTTAGGGTGTCTGATGCCGTGCTAAACCCATGAAAGAGACCGAGCTAAAAACAGAACGGGTAAATTGGTGTCAGTTAATAAAATGCATGCAAACGTACCTTTCGGAGGTCACCAGTAGCGATTTCCATATCCTACCAGCACTAACCATATTAGCAATCCCTGTTTAAACATCCTTTAAACATCCTTTAAAGTTATTGTTTTCGTTACAACTTATTATCAAGACTTTAATACTTCACTTTAATACTATTTTTTCATTTCTTGCCCTCTTTAATCCTTCTGCTTGTGTTATAGTCATTTTTTGTTTCATAATTCGTTCATATATTATGCTTTGTATTTTTATTCTCTGTGTTTCATGCTATTGTTTACAATATTGAGTCTCTAATCTACCATTTTTCGCTACTATACTCTTTTATTCTAATGCTTTTTTCCTTTTTTCATGGTTTTATTAGCTTTATTGTAAACAAATTATTTTACTTATAAACTTTCCTACTACTTCGCTTAAATGTACTCTTCTACTTCGACTTGTACATCCTTATTGACACAACTATGCGTCGTCCTTGGTTGAAATGTGTTCCAATAATTGTACGCCTGAAGGTATGCAAACCTGTCGATAGTTCTAATTAGGTAGTAGATTGTCAACTTTAATACGACATTTCAGACGAGTTTTTTCCTAGTATTTACAAAATATAAGTACAATTATTTGAAAACTGTTTCAGCTTGCATACCTTTAGTCATGAGCTGATCGTATCATAACATTTGCATTACTTTAATTCTACTTTTTGAATGTCTTCTATAAATTTTCTCCACTATATTACTTCCCCAATTTTCTTCATTTTGTTTATGTTTTTACATTCTCTTGTAAATAACCAACTAATAGACCTTCTCGGACGTAGTAAATACTGTTTAAACAAAACAATACTAATACGACACAAACAAAAGGCATTGCATAACCACACCCTGCCTCACTACCAACAACCTTTACCCTTCATCAACACTATCACCTTCCCATCCCCTACACTCATTTACCATAGTATTTAGTGAGAAAACATTTATAGCAATCAATTGGCCGCCTTAGTACTATATGCCAACCAATAACCAATATCGTATTATCCATTAAAACCTCTGTATGTATTCCCCGTTTAAATATACGTATGTGTGTGTGTGTGTGTTTGTTGATGTGTAAATTAGAATGGCTGACCAGTGGCGAGTGACAAAATTGATGCATTGATTGTAGCCGTTTTCTTTCCATCTGTTTTTTTCTTTCATTTCTTTCTGGTTCTGGTGTGTTTCATTGCTCGTACTCGTTTGTGTTGTTGCGATGCGATGCGTTACCCCGGGGGGGCATTCCCTTGGTTGTGGACTGCCGATGCGTGCCGATGCTAACTTCCCCCCCGGCCCCATTTTGCTGCTTCGTATGCGTATGTGCACGTGAATTTGAAATAATTACAAAACAAACAAACAAAAAACAACCAATCAAACAAACAAAATCGAACGACTGTCGATACCGGTACGCAACCTCAGAACCATTCCTTACCGACCGATTCGACCCATGTAGGATTTCCCCAATGATGCCACGACCTGATCGACCGCGGGTGCTGCAGTCGGTGCGTCGGCAGCGGCCGGGACACGGGTAGGGCCAGCCGCCCCCGCCGCCGCCGAGAGCACCGCTAACGCACCCGGCACCACTGGCACCCGGTCGCGGGTGCACCGCTTCCGTCAGCATCCGCTCTTCCGGCGCAACGAGCTGCTATTTCGCCGCACGAACGAGCTGGTAAGCAACGGGGACGAGGACGACGACGAGGACGATGAGGACGATCTGAACGAACCGGCAACGACGCTGTCCACCGCAACGATGGCTCCACCGCTGACGGTAAGCGTCATCGAGCTGGGCAGTGGACGGTAAAGCGGTTTGTCATCATCGCGACGTCCACGACTGTGTTACAAACAGTATTCTATGTTATTTCCCATCGACATCGAAAGCGAAGCGTTGCTCAAGCGTGGCGCACAACGAAAGCTTAACAATTAAAGAGATCCCAGAGTCAGATGAGTGTCAATCAATAGAGCAAGCGATTGAGTGCGAGGAAGAAGGCAAGCAGGCCAGGTTCAATTTCACACCACAACGAAACGTATGCCAATTTGTATAGCGTACTCGCGTCCAAAAGTTGTTTTTCCTCCCCAATCCTATTGGTATGTGTGTGCGTGATTGGTTCCGAATGGAAACTTTTGGCCCAATTACGCCCATGATGACTGCTACTAGATTCGCTTATTGCCATCCTTATTTGCACACTCTTCCTGCTACTCGTGTCGTGGAAAGGGAGTGCCTGTGTGCTAGTGTGAGACAACAAATGATGCCAAAATTGCAGACGAAAGAAATGGGGCGAAGAGAGCATTAAGTAGCTGCCGCCGAATACTGGAAGCTGTTAGCACTGACAATAGAAAGTTTCGCTTAATAGCAATGATGTACTACCGTTTCCTCCGGCTGCTAGCGAGATTTGCCGCCGAATGCTGAAAGTTTGTTTTCCCCGCACCATTTTTACCAAAGAACGTATAGGGTTGAGCGAGTCACCATTTCAATACTACCACAGTAGATCTTCATAGCAGCGCAGAATAGTGGTAAGCATAGCCCCGCGGCGGCAGAATGAAATGCAGACAGAAACCAATTAGGAATCACGTACGGAACGGAACATATTTTTGTAAAAAAAGCAGAGCAATGTGTTGAGAACAGACTGTTTGGTACGATTTTTTTTTTTAGATCAATGAACTATTTTCTGCTGGGGTTTGAATATTTGACTTGTAAAACTCTTTGTACGCTTTACAGTAGCGACTGTGGAATTGAATGTTTGTGGAGCTGCTTAGTTAGGAGGAGGAATTAAAATTTAAAAGCAAATATTTTGAGCCTAAATTTAAGACCTATTTTCGAGTACAATGTATTGAATTGTTATATTTTTTTTACAAGTCTTTATTTTTGGTACAGAAAATTCAGTTTCAGAAAATAAGTTCCACCATTTTAAGATTGTTCATGGAACCAATTTATCATTAAAAAACTGTAATTACAAACATTTATTTCCTTTAAGTTTATGTTACTTTGCCATTATAAAGATCAACTGGTTGAACTTTTTTAACCTACATTTTGTAGTTTTTAATTAAACTGTGCTGAAACTTCACATGTTTTAGTACAATCATTTTAATTACAGACAATAAAGAGAGCTATGATATGATATGATATGATAACTATTTATATCCATGATTTTCAAATAACTTCCTCATGGTTTAGCCTCCTTTTGCTAATGTTTGATTTAGCAAACATTTAAGTAATCACATAAACTAATTGTGCTACGCTCTACGTATATTTCATTTGCCCTCAAATTATTTCAAATAACGATACTGTGATAAAGTACTGAACAAACGATGGACGAAAGTGGCGCGGGAATGGAACGATGTTCATGTATACATGTATGAGAAAACCACTTGGCGACGCTGGAGAAACGGTTAAGCGATGAATCAATTACAGTTCGTTTTCGTATCGAATCGATTCCGATTTTGCGAGAGAAAGAGAGAGAGAGAGATGCAAACAGCGTGCACTGTAAACTGTAGAAATACTGTAAATCAAAGCATATTTTAAACCAGTATCATCCGCATACGCATTAGGACGTACTTAAACTCGTACCGAGCACGTGGGGAACAAACGCCCAGCCACGGTACTAGAGAGCAGGCGGATGGAAGTTTGCCAAACAGGTCGAATTGTTGAACAATGAACTCTTCTAACGGAAATGTTGTCGCTGAAGATAAAGGTTATATTTAAAAAAAAAAGAAGTATATTTTTTCACACATTAACCATTACACCAGAGTTTGCTAATGCGTTAGATGAGATAAGTACATGAATGGGGAGAAAAGCGGGAAAAAGCATCGATTGTTTAAGAAAATGTTCCGGATTCTTAAGAGCAGAGGCGAGAAAGAGTGTGGTGGGGACTAGAGATTTTACGAGAGATAGAACAATTCGAATTTTAATTGTAGTTTCTACGATTGGAGGTGAGGCGCGAGTGAGGCTCAATGCAAAATCAAAACCAGAAAGAATTTATTGTATGCCCCAGGAATAAGATGAATAAAATTATAGTGGTAAAGTAAACGTATATTGTTTGTCATGTTATTTCAATCTTCCTTTTTTGTGATCGATATCATACAGCTTCTGGTAATGAACTAAATGAAAACATTGAAAGAAAAAGGAGTATTCACCATTTACTAAATTAGTACTATTTTACCAAATCGTTCCAATTTCACACCTCTTTCGACTGTCTGTTGGTTTTCTCTCTTGTCTTAGAGTTAACTAGGGATTATCTTCTTGATAGAGTATTCCAATGGCTTATTGTTAAATGATCGCTTAGTGGATTTTGATGAACGATTGCAGTTGCTTAACATAAAAATGCATCCAAAAATATACTCTAAAATGATAAACAAACACACGACTGTACATTACTTCATACTTGCAAATATTTGCTGAATAATAGCCGCTTTAGGTACTGAACAGACTACATTCCATGCCAGGACAATGATGAATAGATAAGAGAAGTTGTTCATTATGTGTAATGACCAAGCAAATGGCTGTTTAAAATAGATCTCTAAGATTTACAGCGTACGCTATCAAACTGGTCCACTAATAGCTTGTTAGATTTATTTTATCTCGCCATTGGATGCTTCTCCCCTGCTTCGTGGGGTTTGTATGGGAAAATTGATTTACGTCTTACTTTATTACGTCGCTGTCCTGGCTACGATTAGCTATCCATTAAACTGTGGTATTTTTTGCTTGGCCATGGTTTGCATTGAAATACAACAATAAATTTAGTATAAACTTCCATGCGTTAAGTCATTCGACGGACAACAAAGGTTGGTTAAAGCATTCAAAAGAAAATAGACAGTAAATCCTGGACAAATAAGAATGCCAACACACGGATTCGGTAAAAAGGTTTTAAAGGTTTGCTTTCTGTACCACTTTTAAGGGTTTTTCACGCAATGTTGGTTAGTATTTTGAATTGATTAAACTATTTATTGAATTTATTAAAGACAATAAGCTATAAAATCCATTGCATACGATCTTCGACAAGATTTAATAAAAAACCCTTTTTAAAATATCTTCATACAAAATAATAATCATAATGACGATAATTTATCATAATTTAATTGAATCTTATTTCCTCTATGACAACTTAGTAGGCTAAATCGGTCGACAACAACCGTTTGAATAGCAGCTTCTTCAATTTGGCGTAACGTTCTACGCGATCATGCCGGCCTATACAGGCTTTCGAGACTTAATTCATTACCACGCAGCCGGATATTCAGTCAGTCCTTGCTACAGGGGGACGGTCCATTTGGGGCTTGAACCCATGACGGCCATTTTATTGAGTCGTTCGAGTTGACGACTGTACCACGGGACCGCATAGCAGCTGCCCAGCGTTAAAATGACATTCTTCCAGCTACAATACAAAAACTCCCAAACTCCCCCTCATTTTCTTTTCATCTGGTCCATTGCACTCTACTGTTAAGTATTTTCAAAGAATTGAAAAACATATTATGCGACAAAAGCGGACAAAGTTAAATTAATTTATACTATTCGATCGCTTTCGGTAAACTTTCTCCGCACTGTCCACAATGCCACCTGGGGCGGTCTGCGGCACGGCTTTAGCTCCTTGCTGCCCCGGCACTAGTTTTAAATTAATTTCATTGCTTCTCTTTGCCATCCGTTTTGGGTGAAAAGTTTTTGAAAGCTACCTGTTCGCAAACGGGGTACGCAAGCACCGTAAGCTGCACATTCGGGGCGTGTAAAAGCCAGCAAAGACAGCTTGTCCTTAATCTCTCAATTACTCACCTCAATTCGTGCGAACGTCAAACGAACGGACAAAAGGGGCAAACTGGGGAGGTTTAAACCGAAGGAAACTAATGCCATTTCGTTGCTCACATTACACGAAAAACCACTTGCCGCAACCTGTTCCTGTGTTGCTAACTTTGTTACTTCGATTCCATCCCGGTGTAAATGAAATCTTTTTCTCGAATTAAATGGACCCTTGCGCTAAGTGCTAGTTTTGCAGTGAAATAGAACGGGTGGAGAGAAAAGAGTTTCCCTTGAAAATCAATCGACTCTACCGAACTGCTCTGCTATGTGTTGGTCCCTTTATGATTTTTTCTTCTGATTCTACTACGCCCGTAACACCATTATGCCGAACAAAACGCACCGAAAACGAGTGAAAACGGGCAAAATCAATTACAATCAACGTTTATCGCCAAATTTGTCGGGCGTCGGTTGAGCGTGCAATGTGGCAATGCGGCTTGCTGTAATAATTTCACCAATTGTGCACAACAATTGGCTTGGGTTGAAAAAGGGAACAAAATGAAAAAAAGAACAAGAACCAAGAAGAGACATTTTGTACCTTTTGTGGCGTTGGCTTTGTTGCGATTCGGGTGAAGAAAGACAGACTGAAAAAAAACTCTCAAGATACCACGTGCCAGCATCACTCAAAAAGTTCCAAAATTAATTACGAAGAAAGCGCGACTTTCCACGAACTCACCACGGCGACAGAGTAATGGATTCGGTGGAACCTAATAAGAATCCTTCTGCAACGAGCTCATGTTTTACCGAGCTTTTTCTCTCTCATCCTTTCTGCCACATTCTCATTAATTCCGATCGATTGCGTTGTTTTCGTTGCGTTTAAGCTGTGATTTATTGTGCATTAATAATTCATAATTATGCGTTATTCATAGCCTTGGTAATGAAATTCTTCATCTATTTGAGCTGTTCATTCTTCCAACTGATTTCAATCTGACTGTGGGCACAATTAAATCCACGCAACCGACTGTGGTCCCAAAAGTCCAGCGTCGGCGCCTGAAAGTATGCAATTCTGAACGATGCTCCTAAATATATGCAATCAGCTAGGCGTAACCTTCGTGCTCGAACAAACGAATGCGTTGTTTTTGAAGCGTTTTTCCTTTCCTTTCAAACATCAATTTCTAATCACGTTCTATGTTTGCGCATAAAATTTAAATCCTTTCGTTTATTTTACCTTTTTTAAACAAAAATATCAATGTCTGTTCTCCACACGAATATTCTATGCAGTACTTATTCCGCATGCATTGTCAATGTCCAGCACATCCTTGTCCATTCTCTACCCTCCAAAAAAAAAACCATTTCCAACCAAACATTTCCGAGAAAACAACATTGGCCAGCGCCAAAAACATTCATATGTGCCCGCCAGTGTGTGTGTTTGTTCGTGTGTCGACATACCCAGTGACCGAGAAATGTCACCGTCACTTCCACAGTTTTTTCCACTGCGGCAGCCTTCGGGATCGTGTAGGAAAAATCGTTGCTCCTATTCAAGTGCTGATTGGCTTTCCATGGCGAACAATTGTTCGCCCTGGACGAACCCGAAAGCGATGTTTCGGCCCGGGGAACGGAATCACCGAAGAAGACTGTCTAGCCTGTCACCAGCACGTCGGCCACAGCTGTTGAGTTTCATATGGAATTTTTGGTACGGACCATGTACGCCACTGCTCTGTGATTTACCGAAACCGGCAATAATGGCAGCAAAAATCTTGCAGACATTTACCGCAAAGTATGTTTGCTCTTTTTTTTGGGGGGGGGAGCTTTTTTGTGTACAAGAAATACATAATTTAATTCCGGCATGAATTGGATCATAATTCCCCATTCCAAGGTCAATCTTCAACTGCCATGGAGTAAGGCTCAGTTCAATCAAAGAATAATGTTAAGATAAAACCTACCCAATGGAATGCAAACATATTCGGTCAATATGCTAATGCTCCAACAGGCCCTTTCCGTTCGATCCGAAGCATTCTTCACATGTCCTACCAAGTGGCCAATTTTATTGAATTATTTGTCGCTTTTTTCGGTATTCAAATTAACATGTGCACACACCCACACACACTTCCCCTTCACGCATACCATTTTTCCGACAGCTCAAAGCTGCTAGCGTACATGCGAGAGCTATGACCATGTTTGCTAAAATCCCTCATGAATATGTCCAACACGTAAGATAGTGTGTGTCTGTGCGTGTAAAGATGCTGCTGGATGGGAAATTGGATTTCTTGATCTCTTCCTTTCGCACTCTGTAATACTGACAGTGCAATAAACTGTCTTTCGGAATATTTAAGGCTATATACTCAACACTGCGATAAGAGCTTCAGTTTATCGTTCATCGTGGTCGATGGTGTATTTGCGTTGTTCCTTCGCCTGAACATGCTTTTCCCCTAACATGCTCGGAGAAAATAACAGTTCGTCTTACATACACTGCGGAATTTCGGGTAGTGATAAATTACAACATTGAATCGTTCGAATATATTAGCATTCCTCTTGGTGACGAAAACACAATATACAATATGATACAGCTACATACAAACAGTTACATAAATACAGATTCGCTTTCAGCATCTTTACAACCTCCCAGAGTCGTTTCGTTTGCTTCCGGTTTTGCTCCGGTCTCGTTTCGCTTCCTGTATGGCACAAGGATTCCTTGGTTTTTTTTCTTTCTTTCTTTTGCCCAGTTCCCTCCCTCCCTCCCTCGTTTCGTAGCTCGGCTACATCAGCCCCCCGCTCTGCCTGCCGGCAATAGCTCGCCATCGCTCCATTCAGACGTAACTTTCCTGCCGGTTTTGATCCAGCACCATCACCGGCCCCGCTACCGGATCCCGGTGGATGGTAAGCCGGGTGATATGTGGCACCGTTGGGCGGCCCTCCTCACTGCCGCTGCTTTTGGCCGGCCGCGTCGACACCGTTTCACTGCACCACCGGCTCACGTGCGCCACGTCCTGATAGTGTTCGTTCGCCCCGTCCAGCGTGCGTTCGATGCGCGCCAGCACGGGCGCTACCGTCGTCTCGATCAGCTCGTGTGACGCGCCAGACGCGAGGCTGCCGCCGGACAGGAGCCGCGCGAGGACGTGTAGAATGTTGCGGATCGTTTTGCGCTGCGCCTCCGACTCGACGCGGCTTGGTTGCTGCTGGTGGAACTTTTGCGCCAGCACCTGCACGAGGAAGGTGAGCAGTGGGCGGCTGGCGAGATGATGATGGCACTTCCAGTTGGTCGACATGTTGTAGAGCGTTGAGGTAAATTGTTCCTGGAAGGGAGCAGAAAGACGTTACGATTAGTATCTCAAAAGGGAACGAAGCTTTCCCCTGCCCAAGGCGTGGAATTAATGTCATCTCATCAAAAACGAATCAATTCACAGCAATATGTATCCTTTCGTGTTGTTCGCCCGTTCGCTGTAACGATCGGATCGGCGAGCTAGAGGCTGGCCAGGGCAACCTCTAACACCACAACAAACGGCTCAGCGTGACGGTAATCCATCAATATGTGTCCTGCCGGTGCAGTCCAGCATGGCATGGCGGCAGCAATATTTCACCCTCTGGCCCATAAATTGTAGCGCAAAATTGGAACAGCAACAAAAAAGCCACACCACATCGATTGATTGCCTCAATCAGCCACACAACAACGCTTCCGGATTTTTTTGGTGTTGGTGCCTAAAGGAGCGATCATCCCTCTGTGACACCGTGACGTGTTACGCATCGCTGAAGCGCTTTCTATTGCATTTAGTCACCTCAATAGTGTGATATTGATGATGATAAACTAGATCCACTGCTGCACGAACGATGGTACGATGGTGGCTAAACTCAATCCCCTATATTACACCCCCTTTTACTTACGTAGAGAAAGATGGATGCGCCCGGGCCGCGCTGCTCCGTCGCCTGCTGCAGCTTGTCCACGGTGTCCTGCGACATCACCGAGTAGACGGCGGTCGGTTCGATGCGCGTCATGTTGTTCAGGCTGGCGGTGCACAGCAGCAACGTTTGGCAGCAGCTGGTCTTTACGATGATCTCTGCATTTTTGCGCAACACAAGCCGAAGCAGAAAGAGATTGAAAATAAAAGGGAGAAAATAGTGGAAAAAAGGAGAAATTAATACACTGTTCACTGGCACTCCCGAGCAGCTACGGCGACCGAAACCGCTGAGTACGCTGAGCTGTCAGTATCTCAGTCTTGTTAAGCGAACTTTTATCCCACCGCAATTACTTTGCCGCATAAGGCTTAATGCTTCTAATTACAAATTTACGATACTATCGTCCTCTGCTCTGCGGGGATGAAGTGAAAGGGATCAAGCGATGGCCGCAAGCGTCAGCAACCTTGTTGTGATAGTTCTGAGGTTCTTTTAAACGTACATACCCCACAATTTAGCCGTATCTCGTACTGAACTAGTCGTGGGGAGTGCTTTAGCAGCAAAAAATGGCCCCAATCATGGTGAAAGCTTTGCACATAAATCACATCTACTTCCCAGAAAGAGGAGAGGCCTTGAAGCAGGAGGACTTAGTTGCTGAGAAGTTGCTATTAGTTTCAACATTAAAATTACAGAATTTTATGAAGAATTTGGATTTTAGGCGGATGTTTTATATTGCTACAAAATGCACACGTCTTTCGATGTTCCAACGATTCAAAATGCTTTCAAAATTCCTCAAAAAAGCTCTCTCGCTCAACAGCACCATCAGCAGGCGTCAAATTCCACATGCCACTCCAAAATATATCCAAGAAATAAAGTAAATTCTAGGAATTCGGAGCGTTAACAATTCACCGGTGTCAGCTGCCAATGTCATCCACAAACACACCCATAACAAACCCCCCCGAAGCATAACATTGCGTCCGAAAATAGTTCGCCACGTGTCCTGTCCAGACAGCGTCCCTTTAGCGAGCCCCCCGCAAAAAAAAAAAAACCATTCCCTTACCGGTGATTGCCTCGACGATGCCGTGCACGTACTGCTTCAGCCCCTCGAGCCGATGGTCCTCCCCGTGCCAGGGGGCAGTAATTTGCGTCAGCACCGAGACAGCCTCCCGCAGCTCCGGCTCGGACCGGCCGTCATCGCCCTCCGCCACCGCCAGGATGTCGCGCAGCACCTCCAGCCCGTCCGCGCGCTCCAGCTGGCGGATCGTTTCCGTCGTCGAGCAGACGGTTGCCAGCGCACGCAGCGCCAGCGCCCGGACGGACGAAAGCTTCGACTCGACGCAGACGAGCAGCAACACCCGAACCGTACCGTTCGCTATGAACGCGTCGTTCAGCGAGGCCAGCCCACCGTAGTCCAGGTTGGAGAGGCTCGCCACGTAGCTGAGGTTCGAGCGCAGCATCAGCTCGCAGCGTGCACCCTCGACCGCGTCCACGATCACGCGCACCAGATTCTTGAAGATCAACCGCACCGTAATGAGGAAGTAGCGCTTTACGATTTGAATTTCCTCCTCAACGGAGCGATAGTCGAAGGTGTCGCTGCTAGATGCGGCCGCCCGAAGATCTCCCAGCATGTCCGCCAGTGCCCTTGCATTCTCGGCAAACTTGCGCCGATCGTCCCGTTCCGACGCTTCGCGGCCGAAGTAGTCCGTCGCTTGCTGTTTGCGCACGAACGCATCGAGATCGGTCGCCAGCCCGTGCACAAACGGGGCCACCTTCTGGTAGATCTCCTTCTCATCTTCCTCATCATCTGACTCGTCTTCGGCCTGCTGCGCCGTGTGATACTTCCGGATGGCGGCGAACAGTTTCTCGACCCGCTCGAACTCACCCTGCAGCGTGGATACCTTCCCCTGGAGATGGCGCAATATCTTCACCGCCACCGTCGAGGTTAGCTTCAACGATCGGCCCGCCTCCGTTGCGATCGATTTGGTCTGCAGTATCGACATCACCTCGTTCTGGCAGGAGAACCGCAACCCATCCAGCCAACCCTGCACCGCCGGTTGGTGCCCGTTCAGCAGCGGGTTGTCGTAGATCGTGTAGGATAGGGCGCGTTCGCTGCAGCTGCTCGAGGTGGTCGTATTGTTCGGTTCGTCGTAGTAGTTGTCCGTCCCCGAGGGTGCCACGACCGGACGGACCGGTGGCGGTGTCCGATGCGTCGGTGAGATTGGTAACGATCGGTACAGCTTCGACTGGCCTCGGATGGGTGTGGAAGTTCCTCGGGTCGGATATAGTTCCGAGTACGTTGGAAGCTCCACTGCCGTCGTCTCACCCTTGATTGCGTTATTATTGGCATCCGCTTCTGGCACTGGTTCCGGTATCGCCTCCTCTTCCCCCTCCACCATCGTACGGTTCAGAATGTTGGACAGCTCACTGCTGTCCAGTGAGATCATCTCCTCGCTCGAGTTGCTTAACTGCTCGCTGAGATTGCGCTTCACGCGACTGTTCTTCGTAATGACGCGGCCACGCTTGAGTGACACATTGCGCGGACTTTCGGAACCGTTAGCATGCTCCGCGGGCTCGCTGTACGATAGTCGACGACCGATAGTGACCGACTCACCTACCGGGCCGCCCGGTACAGGCCTCCGGATGACTGTTGGAGGTGTCGGCGCACTACTGTTGAGGGACGGTGACCGGGCAAACAGTTCCTCGTTGATGCTTCTCTTTGGTGTTAGCTTGTCGCTGGTTGTCCCCGCCGCAGACTGGACACTGTCGTTAATATTTGCCCCCTGCCGCTTTGCCAGACTGCTGCCCGCGTGCAGGGACGTTTCCGTGTCCGAAAACCCCGAGTCCTGTGAGTGCACAAAAACAAAGATACGGTAAGAAAATCAACCAAAAATTGCAAGAATTATAACTCACACACGGCACTTACTTGACTTTTGTGACTGGCGGGACTGCCCTGGCGGTCCGTTTCGGCCCAGCTGCTCGCACCGGGCGAACCTTTCGCATTCGTCTGCTGCTCCTCGATCAGCTCGTCCTCCTCCTCGAGGTCGTGAAAGATCGGGTAGGTCGGCTGGGACATTGGGCCACTGTACGGGGCGTAGCCGCCGTACGGTCGGAAGCCACCGCCGTACGGGCCACCGTAGGGTTCGGGTTCATTGCCGAACCAAACTTTGCTTTGTGAGCGCGCAAAGTTGGAACGTGACATCTGTAACGAAATTGTACCAGCCAAAGAAGAAAAGCGAGAACCAACGAATTAGAACTAGGAAGGGTATCTTGAAGGCAAAAGGTGCAGCGTTCACTTCTAGCTCTTCGAGCTCGCTCTCATCAATAATTACAACGGCAAACTAATCCCAGTAAGCAGTACAGCCCAGCAGTAGGTAAGATTAATTTAATTTCAATCCTTCAACCACTTGCAGCCGCTTGAGACGGCACTGTATCGTTAATCCAGCGGTATTCCGTAGCGCAAACAGATCAACGCCTCCCAGCAAACAACGGACGAAAACAGAATCGGCACACCTTGGGATGGGCAAACACTGGGAAGGCAAACACAAATTCCGCGGTGTGCTAAAACACTCCAAAAACCCTCACCATCCGGGTGGCTCTCCGTGTGTGTGCGCGCGTGTGTGTGTGTGTTTACATTGCACTCCTCCGAGAACATGTCGAGTGTCGATCTTGCGGGAGCTCGCGCCACATGTTCGCGATGCAAGTCGTTGCTTGCAGTGGAAATAATTTATCCAGAACAACCACCACCACCGCGACGACGACTCTCGAAACGAACGCTCGACCGATGTAATCAACTCGGTCGCACAAGGAGCAGCAGCAGCAGTCCGCCCGTTTTGCAACGGCAAACATTCCAGCACTTGGACCACTTCCGTTAGGACTTCCCACGAACAAGCACACCATTTTTAGGGTTTAATTTTCAAACAGTATTTCACGTTTGCAGCGGATAACATTATGCAAAGCAGCGTTGTGAGCATCTCGGAGCATTCTCCCCCCCCCCCCCCCCCACAAATTAGCATCACTTTTAGCACACGACACGCGCTCCCAGATCAGGAATTTACCATCCAAGCAAACACTGACTAACCCTGTCGCGTATAAATTTCGCGCAAACGCATAACTTTGCGCCAAGAAACGACACCCAAACTGTACTAGCAACCGGTTTACTTTTATTACATTGTGGTTCACCTTTTTCGGCTTTTTCCTGGAACAACATACACTCTCCCGCAAATTGTGCTTCCGTTTGGGACCGGTGAAAAATCGGAACTAAAATTTCACTGCGCAAACCTCTCGCCCACCGATGATGACGCTCGAGAGTGCCTGGACCGGTACCGGCGCGTCCTTGCAAATGCAAGCTGGCTATATGCGTCCTAACGGCCGACGCGCCCGAGACGAGCAGATGTTGCTGCAGCCCGCTTTCCCCCACTTTGACAAGGGATGGGCACAGGGACGAAATGCGTCCGTAGCGCAACTGCAAGAACATTATGCGTGTATGTGTGTGTATGTATGTGAACCAATGCTACTGATTGTAACGTATTTCCCATTTCGCTTGCGCAAGCACGCAACGCTCAAAGGGTCCTAGCTGCCGAAGGGTCTCACAACACAGCCGCGATTTAATTACGCAAGGGACGCAACAATACCAACCCATACAGTACTGGAAAACCAAGCATTTGTTCCCTTCGTATGTGTGTGTTTGGTATGGCAATGGTTCTCAAAACTCGATATTAATCTCGGTGCGTTTCGTGCTGCATGATTTCTTTCCTTCTCCGTTTCTCTCTCTCTCTCTCTCCTTCTCTTTAGTTTTAACATATCCCTTTCTTCCTTTTTTCTCTTTCCATTTGGTTCAACGGTGGCATACGGGTTTGTGGCCAAACACAAAAGGTAGAGGGGTGGCGCTCTAGCTAACGACTTTTATACAATTCCCCGTCGCTCTCGGGCAGACATTGGCCAGGGGACCAGGTGAGCACACGATCCGCCGATTCCGTAGCGGAAGTGAAGCCAGCAAGTCAGCCCAAGGATCGGGAAGGATCGGTTCGTTGGGAAAATAGCAGCTGATTTTTTTTTCTGTTTTGACGCTATTCTTTGCAGCTTGTTTTTTCGACACAGTTGCGAATTTTGTTTGCATCTGGTGGAAAGGGCGGGACGACCTAGTTGACACGATCAATTTTGGGCGAAATTGGGTGAATTTATGGCAGATGTGTTCTTTAATTTTGAGGCCCGGGATTCCAAAATCGGGCGCGTTGTAGTTGGTGGCTCATGCGAGAGCGATACAAATATGAAATTAATTGTACAATGAAGTACACATCAGAAACTCATGTAAGTAAGTCTTTTTTCCAATGTGAAATACATTTACTAGGACATACAGTTGGTGATAAAACTTTAGGAACACTTCTTTGTCCATAAAATTTACAGACACTTGTTTTAACAGGGCTAAACAGTAGTCTTATCAACATATATTTCTCAACATTCGTATATATACCTAAAGATATAAAAAGTACGAAATTATTTAAGGATTATTACTAGACTAAATAATTATTTTAATTATTAATTTCATTAGTATGTCTCTAAAGTTTCAAAAAATTTCTGTTTCAAAAAATTTCTCTAAAGTTTCTGAAAAATTATTGAGTATGAATGTTTATTTAACTGCATTTTAAAATTATATAATTATATGCCCATTACTTTGCATGTCAAAATACTTTGTTGAACTTTACTTGAAAGTTACACAAAATTTCTTGAACGATATTTTTTCTATTTACCTTAAACAATTCATGAAAATATTCCAATATCTGTAAGTTAACAGCAATGTTTAGCAGTTTAGACACTTTTAGCTCAATATCTAGACACCTTGTGTTGTATCATTATAATTCCAATAACAAACAAGGCATAAATGTATAACTTAATGTCACGCAGAGTGCATAAAGTATACCAGCTTCATAAGGTCATATGAAAAACCCTATAACACAGGTAAACAAGAATACATGTTCAGGTTAATGAATAATCATCCTGATTTTCTTTATCACCAACCTGATCGTTCTAGTTTAGAAGAATTTAGTCAAAAAATGGAGAAACATTTGGAAAGAAGACCATATTTATACAAAAAAATCAACTAAACACGATCCCTCTATAATGTCTCAATATTGTATTTTGGGAAAAGAATGTAATTTTTATTAAATTTACCAGTGTTTTGCTTGTAAAAAGTGATCATATTAGTAATATGTGTAGCTCAGTAACAACTGAAATACGTTAATGTACCCTAAAGAATAGCTTATAAAGCTGCTTGTCCCTATTTAAAAAAAGTATCAGTATTGATTTATTTATATAATCGCAGTGTTTATTACACAAGATTTACTTTACTGCACAACCCTTTAATAAAATTACCTTCCCAATTTTTTACCCACACCTCGACGGAATGCAAACGCTCAATCGATCGGCTTATAATTGAAGTATGCTTTTGATGCTCCATCCGTCGTTCCTGGGCTGCCTTTTAACCTTGAAGGCATTCCGGCATTGCCTCTCACTCCCTCCTGGACTGGAAAGTTGCAAATCACCAATTTCCGACACCACCGTAACGCTCCGTCAGCTCCACAAATGGGCTCAATAAACTTCCCATCATCACCTCCCAGACGTGCCCGTTGGGATGCGCATCCGTCGTACACCGCGGTGCGTACTCCCCGATGATCCCCGATTTCCCCAGTCCCCGGGGCGGGAGTGGCATTATCTGCTTTCTTCTGCTTCATTTCTTCAGTGCTACCTGAGTGGTGGGCAGACTGGGGGAAGGTGTTGAGTCACAACAAGCACAGGCACATTCTTGGCACAGTAGCGAAAGTGAAGCCCGACGTAGCATACACCGAACAGCGGCTACAACAGATCATACGGAAAGGCAATCGATTCTACGCTCCATCAGCTTCCGATGCGCTCCTGGGTGTCGCACAGCCCAAGTGTGTGTGTGTGTGTGTGTACCGCCGGCTAGGAGAAGGAAGCTGTGCCAAGGCTTCAGGAATGTCAAAGTGTTTTCCGCCCCGACATTTGATCTGTTGCCGATGGGACGCAATCTACTTCGATACACTACTAGAGCAGGTTGAATTCTTTACAGCCGAGCGTGCCATTTGCCTTCTCGAAAGCGAGAACGGGTGGAAATGGTTGCATTCTTCGAGCGGTGATGGGGATATTCCTCTCAGGCGGTTCGTTTTTTTCTTCAACTCGATACGGTGGAATGTGTTTGAGCACATTCTCCAGACAAACTCATACACAAGCCCTTAGAAGTGACGTAGGCGGGGAGGAAAGAACAATTCATTGGCAAAGGCACAATGTTCCAACTGTATGACTCACTGTTGCTCATGATGATGATGATGATGACGAGGGTGAGCTGTCCTTTGAACAACCACTTACGGCGGTGCATTATGCAGCTGCGACAATTGTAGCTCTTTGTCCCTTTAGGCACAAACCATTTCAAGCCACAGGAAAGTCGCTAAACGGAAAAGTTTCCACCGACCAGACCAGAGCCATAGAAGTCTGCCCGCGACAAAGTTCCGACACGAGTTGTGAGTTGCACGTTTTACTGTATGCATTTTGTTTTCCCCCCTTTTGCTCTCCCTTCAGCTCCCATCTCTCCCTCTCGCAAAATTAGCTAAAGGGAACGGTCGTAGACCTGGAAGCTTCCAATCAACAATGGCTGCAGCGCCATTTACGGAAGCGACGTACTTAATCCTCATGCCGTACTGCGAATCGATTAATGACACTTTGCCGCTGCGGTAGTTACAGTCCTCCGGGTACAAATGGGTAAACAAAAACACTAGCAAACGCGAAGCGAGCAAAACCAGCACCAACTACCGTGCTGTTCGTGAACATATGTACACCGTTCGGTCGGTGTACAAAGTTGTAAACGAAGCGGGTTTTGCTTGATAAAACTGCTAAACTACAGCCAAAACCCACCCGCTGAGTCACAAAAGGCAGGTAAAAAGCGATACAGAGCTTGCCAGCAAAATGGTTTCCCAAACTAATGTTTAACCGAACTACAACAAAAATTGAAGACAAAAAAACGAACCTAATAAAACTCAAATTCTGAATCATAAACTTTTTACTTACTTTCGCCCTGTTACCCTTTTTGTTGTATTTCGGGCTTTGGGTTTCGCAGGCTTTGGGTTTCAGAACTTTTCCCACTAACTGTAAAAACAATATTCTGTCACTCGATCCGGAGCTGGATGGCGAAAAGCTTGCTGCGAAACATTTTGAATATCAAAAACTGTGTCTGACAGGCGCGCTGACAGGCGTGCTGCGAACGCAGCAAACTGGATAGAAATTGGGGTTTGTTTGGCCAGAAATGGCTAGAACTTTCCCCCTGTGCGACCGCACACATTGCGTGAGAGTCTCAGCAATAGGCGACAGCATGCGCCTTCGGCTCCAAAAGCGTCCATTAGCACGCCATTACCGGTTGCTGCCCAAGCCGAAACGCTATCGCTGTGGGACAATACTACACCACGCAACAATGTTTCGAGTTAGATACTTCTCCGTGAAAGCAAAACTTTTCTACCCATCCATCGAACGGGATCGCTTAATTACCCTCTCGGCCATTCACAATCGATCGATAGGGTTGAGGCAAAGGGGGTTGGTTAATAGGATTAGGCGACACTTGATGAGGCACCATGTTCTGCGCTACATACGCTGGGCCACAATTGAAAGTAGTGGAATGAAGTAGAAATTCCCCCTGATACATGGGTACAAAGTTTGTGCTCACCAACTGAGGCATTGGTTGGGGATATTTTACACTTTTCACACAGCCTCTCTTTGCCGACTCTTTGCCATCCATCCGCCTTGTAGAACGTTCTCGACTTGACGCTCCAACCCCTGAAGTCTTCAATTGCGTCCTCTTCACTTCCAAAGCTTCCTCCGAATGAAGCCTCTTTATCATCATCATCATCACCATCATTATCAGCAGCATCTTCAATCGGTACACCAATTTGCTCAAAGCTTCCCATTTTCAATTTACCACCACTTCCAACCAGGAACACGGTGTGCAGATGTTCGTAAAGTTGTCCCGGAGCTCCTAATGCGTCCCGAGCGAACCCGAGCGCGTTTCGGGAGCCGTTCACGATCAAAAACTTTATCCTTTAAGACTCTCCAAACGGCCCCCTTCCCCCCCTCTTCCCAAGTCAGACCACAGGCATCTTATACCTGTTACCGATGTGGTAATTAGTAATTAGAAATGTCATTACCATTAACCACACCGAACATCGAACACGGGAGCATATTCTAAATCACATTCCCTTGCCGAACGAACGGAAAGCCACCAATTAATTGAACAGTCGCGTCGTGTCGAGGCCGTGTTGTTCGGCTTCATGCGGTTGTGGTTTGCCCGCTAATGTACACTTGCGCCCTTCCTATTTGTTGGCAAACGATTCTACGGGGCCTGTTTCGGTGGGCCGCTGAAGTGCACCACCGAAGCAGTGTACGTGCCCAGAATGGAGTACAGTGGGTTCCATCATCAGTCGTGGAAAAAGGTTCATAGATCGACTGGGTTCTCTTTCATGGAAATGCCGGCCCAAGTGCGTCGTACAGAACAACCCGAATGCGAACCAGTGCCCATTTACGATTGAACCGAGTGCCGAGCGTCGAACCGATTGAGTTCGTTGCATCCCAAATCTGCAGCAGCGGGGCTATGAATATGAATAACATAAATATTCATTCCGTTTGCCCATCGCGAGCGTGAATATCAATGAGCACTGGACAACGGTGAAGGCAATGAATAACGATTGCCATAAATAATTTCTACCGGACGCTGCCTTTATGAAGCTTGCTGGGCCACCCGAAAAAGCCGAAACCCTCTGACTGTCTCTGATTTAAGCTCATCTTCATTAGCAAACGAATCTCCATCCATCAAGCTGCACACTGTTTTGCCCGACAGCCGGAAAGCCACGCGTGCGATGACGCGCCAATGATAGCCAACCTTCTCGAACGCACAACTGTTTAATTGCCCGGTGCCCCCGCCGTTGCAATTTGAAGCGCCAGCCAGTGTCCGGGTCAATAAAAACAAACCACCGTGCACTTCCTGCCACGCGAGGTGTGGCCCATTCATTACACTTTATTCGCTCCCTCTCTCGCGCGGTGCAGCGGGTGCAGGTGAAAGTACTGCAGCGCGAGTGATCTGGACCACGGCTTCACCCGGCTCAAACCAAACCACCAATCATCATCATCATCCGCGCCCGGCCCGGGATGGTTTGAATCGCGCAATCGAAGTGAATGGTGCACAGGTTTATGCATATTTATCGCTTATCGTGTGCCGGCCGGTGCATCCGATCGCATTCGATCGCACGGGAAAAAGGGCGCATTGGCCCTTTTGCGATGCTTCTAACGCGCGTGGAGTGGAGTGAGCGAAATTCTCCCCGTACCTAACTGGGAGAAAGTATGTAAAGGCACGGAGCACAAAAGTCGGTCATCGAAAGGGTAGGTAGAATGTTTTGCCAACACACAATCTTGACTCACTTTGTATGGCAGTGGGGGCTGAGACAGATGTAGGACAGGACAGGGAAGTGCGAATGGAAGCAGAAAGTGTGGGAATAATTGTAACTGTGTCCAGTGAAACTTTTCTCTTTGATCGATCGATTGGAGTGTATTTGAATAATTACTATTTATTTGACATTTTGAAGAAAAAAATATGTTTGCTGATTAAGCTCTACATCGTACACTGCAAATCAAAAGTAAATGTAAATTCAAATGAACAAAAGAACAAAATTATTAAAATTGCTTAATTAACATTTTTGCTCAAACAGACTCATATTGAGTAAAAAATTTAGATGAAAATTTCGTATAAGCTAAAAATAGAATGTAATTTTGAAAGAATAAAATAGCTAAGAACTATAAAATTGGAAATAAACTTGGTAATATAGTAATAATATAATTGTTCAGATATAAAAGACAAATTTCTATATGATAAATGCAGAAGACATTAAAGGATATAAGAATAGAAAACATAAAAGGAAAAACAAAAGACATAAAAAATTAAAAGGAAAAAAATATACATAATACCCAAAACATCGTATGAACAAACAAGTAAAAAGTAGATAATAAGCAATAACAAAAAAAAAATACACAAAGAATTAAAATTAAAAAAGAAAACATTTACAAAACAAAAAAACAAGTAAAAATAAGAAAATAAAAAATTATAAAACGGACATTTTACAAAAACACAAAGGAAAATAGTGTGTCAAATGAGACAGTAAATAAAAAGACAGGCAAAATGAACAATAAAAGCTGAATGAAAAGTAAAAAAAGAATGAATTTAAACATTACAGCCAAGTATTTTTTCAAAGAAATTTAATACAGACATAACAAATTTGAATCACATTCGCGAAACAAATATCCATCAACATCAATAATACTTCTCCCTAACTCCTCGTTAATATTGGAATTTGTTCGGCGCTAGTATTACATCTCGTCACTGTTTCATGGCAAAATCCTCACCGCTCCTCCGCCCCGTCCCAATCCGCCCAACAGTGCATTCAGCTGCATTCCAAATCAGTACGAACTAATTAAAGCAAACATGTCACCTCAGAGCGCGTCTACCATAGAGCTGCGCTCTCCTCTTTCTCTCTGTCGCCTGCAGACAGGCACCAAAAGTGGCACCATCGCAGGAAGTAGAACTTCGCGGAACCAATTGGCAATTACCTTCACCTAAAAAGGCGCTCTCCCCATCTTCCAAGCACCACGACAGCAATGCGACAAATTCCAACCTTTCGTCGGCAGCAATTAAGCCTTCAAGCGATCGTGTACCGTCGGGTCACTTGCCACCCGGCTGCTGGCCAAAACATTCTTCTTTTCACCGGGTGGTTTCCATGAAGGCTGCCGGGGTGTCCGGATTTCAGCAAAAGGGCAACGACTTTGATCTCGATCTATTAATTACCCTTCGGAGCGAGCTTTTTTTAGCGTTTCTTCGCCCTATTTCGTCTCGCTAGCGACAACAGCGCTTGGCGTTCCTGGAAGGGCCACTTCACTCGGAAAGGCTGGCAAACGTGCCCGGCCCTCCCACCTGGCGTGGCCAACGATTCAATTCGGAATCAATCTAACTAATCCATGTCCCATGTCGGGAGGGTGAGGTGAGGTGTGGGCTTTCTTCTCCGCGACCCCGCCGACGGCCGTAGCACGGTGCGGAACGAGCTCCAAAACACGTCCGGAAAGAATTTAATGCTCACGATTTGTAGCGATTGAAATTGCTCTTTTAAAATACCTGACCTACGCGCGAAGCTGGGCGGGAAGTGGGAGAGACACCCGAAACCCCACCACGGGTATGTCCCGAAGGGAGGGCTGAGAGCTCAAGTACAAAAGCATAGGGGAGGAGAAGAAGGCAGAAATCGTACTTCAGTCATTTCACGTGGCTTTCGGTGGAGCACACGAACATATTACAACGACCAATTCTACCGATGAAGACTGTAGAAAGGAATTCTTGCTTTTTATTTGCTGTGTTGTTATGGGTCTTCATCCTCTCTCTCTCTTTCTCTCTAAACATGTCTGTAAAGCATCCAGCAAAAAGAAGTAAAAAACCGTCCGACACGCTAATAGTCCCTTTAACCCCGTTTGGCGCTTGGTCCCTTGGTGTGTCTGTGTGTATGTGAGTGACGGTGTTATATCATTAGGCGCTATCACTCATCGGCGTCTTCCGTGTCGACACCGTAAACCACTTCTAATGCTGCCCGCGCGATCGCCCGCGAAAGTGCCGTTAGGTGGGCAAATTTTTGCAGAAAACCCAAACTCCTCCAAACTGTCCAGCAACTAATCACCATGCCGGGGATGCCGCTGCCGGCATCTCGAGAAGAACGTCCGCGAAAAGCATACCCATCACATGGTAACGTTTGCCCGCGCGTTGTAATCCGTGCCCGTCAGCAACTCCGTGCCGGCTCGTTACAGGCCAATCGACGGGGTACAGCGTTCCACGCTTCCTAACGACAGCATAAGTACCGATTGGGATGGGCTAGAAACGGAGTACACCACCATAGGACACCAAGTCTGGCGGCAGTTTTGTTCTTCGCAATGACGCTGCCATTGAGTGTGTCTTGGAGCTCCGAGTAGCTGCTATTCCTTGGCGGAAAGATGTCCCAAAAATGTTTTGCCACTCACACACACACACACTAGCTTAAAACAAACCCATTGGCTATAGCAGCGGTGTGTTATCCATCGCAAGCAACAGTTATCCATCATCAATCCGCCATCGGTTGATCGCCGCTTTCGCCTCCACACCATCTGATCCCCTCGCGCGAGGGTGTACAACATCTCGAGAGCTCTTAAACGGTACTGGAGTGGAAAGAAAAAACCTACCCCCCTCGAGCAGTGCGAACAAAAGCAACAACAACAACAAAAAATGCTGACTTCCCATCCCATCGGTGCTCTCCATTCTTCACCAGGTTTAGATCAGCATCCGATCTTACCGGGGGAGATCCGTCACTGCGAGAACGCTTTGGCAAACGGGGGAAACGGAATGCAACGCCCGCAAAACGGGTACTTCCATGCCCTCGCCCGCATTCGGAGCCTTTCCTTTCCGTTAATTGTTTAGTGTCGGCAGAAGAAACAGGGGGAAGCAACTTCAAACTGTGGAGCTGGAGGATGGTTTTGTAAAAGCAAATGCAGCACACAGCACATTCCACCGCAGCGAGCTTGACTTGAAAGCGATTATTCTCATCCCAGAGCATCGTGTGTAGAATAGCTTATTGCGCTGTTTTTTTTTTATTCTTTCCACAACTCACAGCATAAACACACGCGCCGTAGTACCCCCGAACCCCGTTAGGACAGTCTATCCCTGTGTGGGATGGCGTATGCAGATATCGCAGGCCCTAGGCTCAGACTACGATTAGCAACATTTACATACACACGTCGTATTTTCATGTCAATCAATATTTTCATAAAAGGGGAATTTTAAATAAAAGAAAAGGGAGCAGAGTGGAGCGATTGGGGTTACTGGAAGACAATGGGACATGTAGTAAAGTGCAATGACTTCTTGGCTCATGCGGGGGAATGGTTCATTGTCTGGATTTGTTAGAATTGTTCCGCTATCTTGTGCTAGATCGTGTTGAGGAAGTAAAGATCACGCATTTAACATTAAAATTCTAATTGGACGTGATTAAGCGATCGACACCTCACAAGTTGTTAAACGAAATATCTCTTCGGTTGTATTGAATTACATACTAAACTTGGAGCAACATCATTAACATCATTAGAAGAGTGCAATAAATTAATGCTCTTTATTCACTTTGCAAAAAATGCCTTCCCATTTTAAACACCACTTATCACTCTTTGACTCCATAAAAACGACGCATTAAAAACGTTACCATTCGCTACGGCGCAGATGAAATTTAACCCCCCAGTGCCGTTTGGCGTTTTGCAAATAAACGCTCCGACCGAACAAACCGAACAGCGTTCAGTCACGTTCATAGCTCACGCACTCTACCGGCACCCCCCGAACTGGCAGGACTCGGACTCGGTTGGCGTTTAACAAATCGGCCAATTTCCTCACCCCTCATATTCTGCCTCTCCCGTTCGCGGGCGCAGAACGTTACCTAGTTAAATAACAGCGTAGAAGAAGAAAAAAACAGATCATAGCCTCATAATAAACACCACGGATGGGCTTTCCTCCCGTTGGGCCATTTGAAAAGCGGTTCTCCGGCCGTACTATAAACACCGAGCGAGCTGGCAGGGCACGCACGACGAGATGTTTAAAATTCTAAACCATTGGTTATAGACGAGAACTGCTTTGTGGATTCTCCCCCCCCCCCCCCCCCCCCCGCACCCGGGGTACGTGATCGGATTGCGGCGTGCAGGCTCCATTCTCCGTTCCTAACACTTCCAACCACGATTCCGAACAGGCCCGATCGGGACAGACAGGCAGCGAAGGGGGAAGGACGGGTAGCTCACAAACACGACAAGTGATCAGCTAATTTTAATTCCCCACTGACAGATTATTCAAATTTTGTACACTCAGTTGGAATACGAGGGAGAGAGAGAGGATGGATGTTAGGAGAAAACTGAGGCGCTTGTTCCACATTTGCCTTCCAATGTCCCCTCCCCAAAAGCTCCAACCGCAAAAGTAAACACGACGACTTTAACAAACGCCCGCCTGTGACGCGATCTGTCAACCAGAAACCCGCGCTCGATGTATTCTCGCTGGTACTCTCGGGCCCGGCTTTATTTGGGGGTGTGTGAAGATTGGCCATTTGGAATGACGAACGTGTGTGTCATTGAGTGTAGGAAGACAAACTTTTCTGAAAGCAGCACGTCACACGGGTTCAACAGCTTCGTACCAGGTAACAATGATCTCTAGGACGTCGACAAACGACTGGCATACTGCAAGAACCTTTCATTATCGCAAGTGTACTCTTGGTCACTTCCTCGTGCGCCGTCAAGATAAGGAGACACTCACTTATACGACACTCTGGGCGAATTAAGGAACCTTTCCTTAAGGGCTCGCTTAAATCTTGCGAGCTCCAAAAGTCGTTCTTAATAAGGCGCCCAAGAGGTGGCAGACTTTATAGCATAACGTTCCAGGTGTTTGCTAAATAAAATATTAAAATTAACAATGTACAGTTACCCGATGTCCCCGCGAGTTCCCGAGGCACAATAAAAGCGTTTCGATCGTCTCTTGGACATGTAATAAACATGTCGCCAACCCTGCGGCGATAGACGCGATGTCACCACGACGAACCACACTCGCCGAACTACGCGGGCACCGATCCCACCATGGAATGTCGCCCATCGATGTCGCTCATCCAGTAGCCGGCGGGTGGTAGCCCGGTTCCAAGCCTACGACCCAATATCTTCGCCTGCACCAATATCGGTTTGTCACTAACAGTCTAACAACAGTACGTTCACGGTTGGATCCACAGCCACGGTTATGCTGGTACGACTTTAGATTAGACAAGACACATAGTCGCACATGAGGGAGGGCTAGGTTTGTTTGTTTTGTCCACACGAACTCACTTAATATTCTTCCCGCGGCGTTCAGTGATCTTCTTCAACGCGCTTTGCTTCCTTTCAACATGGCATTCTAGCGATCGCGGCTTCGATCGACGTAATCGTGCCGAGAGAGCGAGAGATAGAGAGAGAAGGAAAAGAAACTCTTTAATTATGCAACGCGGACACAAAACCTATCCCTTTGCAGCGTGCGTTCCGTTCGATTCGTAAAGCCTGCCCAATTTCCAAACTGCCCCGTCGCTTCTCGGCTTACGCGTCCCAGCGATCGGGTGATCGTGTGACCAAGGAACCGACGAAAGGAATGGGTTCCGTCCTTTCCCTTTGTGTGCAACAAACTCGAGCATACACACACACACGCACACAAAACCATAACCATTTACTATCAGCATATTGATTGCAGTTTCGAGGGGCAGCGAATCAAGATGAAAGCATCGCACCAAAACACATACAACCTCCCCACAAAGTCTTCCACCTGGTCCGAGAAACAATTTACATACTAATGATACGTAATGAATTAAAAAAGTGTTCCCCTCCGCTTCAGCTGTTCATCCCCCAGCAAGATCTTCACGGTCGCATATGCTCGCTTTGCGCCTCGAACCGGGTGAAAAGATACCGCTAATCACGGGAAGTCGACGCATCGAAAGCGTCCCTCTGTTGTGCCAGGAGAAAGGGGGGCTCGTTCTGAGATGAAATTCTACAAATTTTGATCACGCCAGCTGGTGCAGAAGAGATAGTCGGAGAAGGAAGAAGAAAGATTCCCAGCTTGCCCAGTCGAGAGTTTCATAATCGTTTGCCGTAATTAATTGAAGCGCATCGGAGGCGATAATTCTGATTATGAAAATTGGAAGGTCGTTAGAGATATCGAACGGGGGTTGGGAGAGTGCGTTATTACATCAAATAGGTGGAGAGGAGAAAAATGTTGGCCTTTATTTTGGTTTCTGTAGAGACAGCGACAACGATTTGGAAAGTATTTCATTATCTTTACATCTACACCAAGGGGTAAGAGGAAACACAATATTTTTGGGACAGAAATTAAAGTTCAGTTATTTGGATGCTACAAACATTGAAAGCTCCCTAGGACTTACAGGCCCATAGACGCAACATTAACACTCAATTCTCACTCAATCGTTAAATACGCTAAGGTGATTATGAAGCAATGTCTTTATCGATTCATACTTTACATTTTATTAGACAACTTACAAGCCTGTGGGCGGCGACCATTTCAGCTACAACCTCAACGACACATTAGCCAGCGATTTAAAGAATTTATCACCAACTCCAATGCCTACCATCGCAATCGCAGTGCCAACAGTGCCTTACTCCAGACGTTCAAAATTATGATTATGATCTTGCGCTTTGTTGGACGTCACTCAATTATATAGGCTTGGCCTCCCTATTTGGCATCCGCTGCATTGATAAGCGATCGATCGATCGATCGCTGTGGCATTTTGATTAAACAACAGAAACAGAAACAACGAAGAGTTCCGAACGAAGCGTGGCAAAATGCAAATCAGACCTGGTACGGAGTTGGGCATGGAAAGAAGTCGCTACGTTGCGGGCTGCGTCGGTAATAACTAATCATTTGTCATTTAACCATATTTTACACGCCGAATCGCTGATTACCTTGAGGGAAAACGAGGCGTGCTACAAGACGAAGTTGGAGGATGTGTTATGGGAGGAGTTGAAGCAACAAAAAAATACAGAAGAATACAACAGTCACATCTTCCACCTTGACACAGTTCGGCTTGAGCGGGTTCGCCTGAACCCTCCACCTGAAGAAGCATTCGAAACTCTGGCCCCCAAAAAAACGTTGTTTTGGGGGTTTGTTTACCGATAAAGTTTGTTTTACGGCACCCAACAGCCTTCCCCAACGGTAATTTGGGTTCAATAATTGTGACAAATGAACCTCTTTTGCGCGGCACACTTTTTGAGGGCGTAATGAACTTCAAGGTACGAGAGAAGACCGAAAACTCCATTTGCATGCACTAAATTCATTAAAATAACAAGAAGACTGTGTAAAAGAAGAGAATGAAAACTGAACGTTTCAAGAAACGGTTTTCCACCGAACGACGACAGCTGTACCATCACTCGATAGCGTGCGGCATCCCGCATCAAAACCATAAAGTGCTGCGCAGTGGCGATGACATGCGCAGGATGCGTCGAGCATCCGCAAACGGTCATAAACGTGCACTCTCACTCCATCAGCAACCACCTACAAAAACGCACGAAAAAAAAGCTATGATCACTCCATATGTGAGCGGTTCTAAAAATATCCCACTACACCCGCAAAGGACGACGGCTGGCAAGACGGTAAGGAACAGGCACAACCGTTAAGGACTTCGTGCGCCGCACCCATATGGTCTATCGCGCACTATCGCTTGCTACAATCTCCCCCCTCAGCAGGAAACGTATAAGCGCGTATGGCACGCGCACGGGGACGCGCATCCCTCTCAACGTGGTCGTGTTTGGTTACATTTTTCCTGTGCGCAGTGAGGCGGGGCCGTGTTGCATTGCTCTAAAAAGGGGCAGATGTGCCCCGCTTGCCGCGCAAACACGGGCCCGATTACCTCGTCAAGAAGGCGACGGTTTTATTTTGTACGCATGGTTGTGTAGCTACCATGGTAACCACACAACAGCAACAACAACAACAGCGTCAACGACGACGATCCTGCCACCTTGGAGAAGGGCAAAACAATTTAATTATAATGTAGCGAGTGAAGTGAATCCGCTTTTTGAAGACGGTTTGCCGAGAAGGTGGTTGGAATGTACTTTCATATTCCAACGCCAGCTCGCGCAGATCACACTCGCGCGGTAATATATATGATCACCACACACACACACTCACAGTCGATAGTCATCGCGCGCATCATTGCAGCTACGTCACGGAGCAAGGAGCAGCAAACACTCCGGGCACACTGAATTATGCATTGCAAAAGGCACGCGACGATGACCTCCGCTGTGTCCGCTGCGCTGCGTCGTGATTACTGTTTTCGGTCATCAGATAGATCGGCCATCGGCCCTCCGACCGGGCAATGCAACCTTGAGCGAGCCTTCTCCAGCTGCTGCCAGCAGCTGCCCTCTACTCGGCAGCCGGTTAAGGGCAAAAAAAACACGGAGGTTACCATCGGCATCGCAACTGGCCAACTACTCGTTGCGCTGTTTATGGCATTGTTTAGTCGTTTAAGTTGTTTTTTTGTTGTTGTGTTTTGCTTCCTTCCCTCCCAATGATGTGGGGTATTATCAACGCCAGCGTTGGTCGCCTTTGCCCAAGGGTGGTTATGACGCGGCGGAGATCCACAACCCGTCAATGTGTCTTCATCGGGGCGGCCCGTACAGAGGCGGTTCACCGTACCAAGGTACAAAAACCCTCCAGTGCAAACCCGTATCATTGACGCCTTTTTTGAGAGCCGACTTGTGTGCGTGTGTGCGTACACACGGGTGTGGGTTTGAGTGCGTATTACCCTGACACCAATAACTCCTTCAAAGTGCATTATCTTATCAAACCTCAAACAAGCGAAGGTTTTTTGCCCCTTTCTGGCTTAAAAAGTTTGAGGAGTTGCCCAAGGTAAGAGGGGTTTTTTTTATGTAAGGCTGAACAACGCCTCAAACGCCTTGTTTTTTGCACCCCGATAAGCTCGTCAACCGTTTTGCGAGTGTAAAATCTCTTGATGCTTGAATATGTTCAGTTACAACATCACCAATTGGATGCTACATTAAACCTGGGACAGGTGATAAGGTACACGCCGATACTGATAACCACACCTGTCTGTTGCTGATGGTGGAGCTGGTGGAGCAATGCCTTCGGTACGATCAGACCACCAATCTGCCGAGACCATTATTCTGCCGAATTGCTCGAAACTGGGGCGCATTAATGCTGATTTAGCGGACATTTCCAATTTCCCGAGAAGCCCGACAGCTCCAAAAGCGTGTCAAACGCAATCGCAAACGCATGATTGTAAAGCGCCGGAAAAGGCCGATTTTCTGCTGACATCAGGTTTATTGAATTTATTGCTCGGTTTTGCATCGGCTGTCAGCAAACATCGAACAATATGAAGCAATAATTGCGTGTTTTCGCACCTCGGAAATACGCTACAACCGGTGGTGTAATGGAGCTAGCATATCAGCGTGTAGCGTACTGGTGAGTTAATTTTATGCTTCATTTAAATGTGTTATTTCCACAGGGGTTGAACCGTTTACTCTAAAAGAGGAAGGGTTCAGACGGGGGTTTATAATAGAGCGATGAGTAATGTGACAATCTTCAACAAGTGTTTTGGCACCATCCCCCTAATCTAACCCCCGTTGGAAATTCCCTGGAAACGCAGTACAGCTCACGCTCATCAAATAACGTAAACGTAGCCGCCAAATGCGTTGCATACCTGAGAGATGATGAAGGATGAATCACAAGACAACACTTGTGCGTTGAGCTTGGTATGAGCTCTGCTACCTGCAAAGTGTATCTCATTCAACTGCTGAGCTTTGAGAAGACGCGCGATATACACGCGAGGTGGGACAAAAAGGCACCCCAAGAAGGCAACGAGACAAACGTACAAAGTGGTTAACAGCCTTACCCTTTTACAACCACTCACACACCCTGAACCTTCGAACATGAATCACACACTCACACACACGTATATCACGTGCGATACTAGCGCGGTTTTGCTTGCGTCTACCATATGAATTGCTAATTGTTCGCCATTAGCAAACCGCCCCTCAGTTCCAGTGCCAGCCGTTTCGGGACGGAAACAAATGCATACCTTAGCAGCCCGAGCAACAACACATCGAGCCAAAGGGACACACGGTCAAGGGCACACACACACACACGTGCGGGACGGAAACGAGTTCCTTTTGGCCGGTGAGGTGCGGCGGCGCATTAGCGGCCGGTGTCGGTGATGCTATGCTGACTCTAGCGGTACCACCGCGGCAACCACGATCGATAAATCACACACATCGCGATCTGCTTCCCGAGCTTTGCCTCACCCAGCTCTTGCTGCCCGGCGTTGGAAAACGGTAAAGCTTTATCAAGAAAACTGTGGCTGTAAGGTGGCAGGAAGTGAGTAAATTATGAACATGGAACCATCACAAGATGCGATAAGGCGGCGTACTGGAGCGCCTGATGGTGCGATATAATTAGAATCGTACAAGATCTACCGTGTCTTTCTCTCCTTCTCTATGCTACCTAGAAATGTAACCTCCGGATGGTTCTCCGATGGTAGATGGTTTCCGTATAAGCCTCTTCTTACCTTTAGTTTCGTTGTAGATGCTTGTCCCTTTTATATCCAAGCAGGTCGAAGGCAGCTTAATATGATCTTGTCTCGATGTTTCCGTGTCTTCCTTAAGCCTCCAGATGAGCTCCGACGATGGGATATGATTGCTGGCACCGGGGTTTAGAATGTGATCCGACTGTGCTAACCGATGGCACCCAGCATCACAGCCCCTCTCCGGTACCTGTGCTTCCCAAAAGTAACGTTATCTTCCCAGGTACCGTGTGCGTCCTGGGCCTTTTCGGCGATGGATTGCTTCCTCTCCGTATCGATGAAGCGCTTCCAATCTTGAGCTTTGCGATCGATTCTAACCTCTAACGTCGTTATGTCATAAAGCGCACGATCTCGTACGATTAGCAGGCCACAACAATAAAGGGCCTCATCACACACGCACCAGACAAAAAAAGCATAAACAAACACACAGGCACGCGGTGGTAAAGTAGCACAAACCGCTAGAAAAGCGCACAAAAGCAAAACGTGACCTGTGCCAAAATTCGCTAATAGCTGTCAAATTTGGGAAGGGGGAGAATAGCTTCTATTTTTTTCGCAACACAAATTGACGCACTGTTTCACCGTTTTTCACCGTTGCGATTGCTTGGCCACTCGGGGTCTTCCGTTTTTGGACAACACTTTTTCCACTGACACACACACAAGCGGATTTGATATTATGGTAGCAGCATGCAAATGTGGGCCAACAAAAAAAAGGCCTGAAGATCACTGGATGAACAGGCCCGTCACAAATCCGGGAGTCGCACCGACACACTAGCAAACACACATTCCTTCACGCGATCGGGCGCAATTTTTGCGATGACACATCGAATTTACAACTGCAAATCTTAACGCTTCCCGGTTGTGAAGCAGAGCTGCACCGCTCTTTCTGCCCGGAAGTCACACTCTGTTCCACTTCCACTTCCGGTTGGTTTTCAATTTTCGCACCTCGCAGATCAGATCTTATCACACTACTGCTTCCGATCAGTTAGCACCGTCCACTGCACAAACTGAATCCCCGCAACGAAACCACACACACATTTCTGGTCTCACACACTGTACGCACGTAACGCTTCTGAGCGGCACCACGTTCCCGGTCGGCTACGGAAACACGAATAAACGGGAGGGTAAACACAGAAACGCAGAAACTACCCCTGCACGCGCGGGCACCCGGCACGATCTAAACCGACGACGCATCGTTCGGCATCGTTCGCTTTGCTGATTCACGCGCCAAAGGGAGCGCGCGTACGTGCGAGACAGGGATGCCGGTACGGTATAGCAGCGGCCCCTGTCTGACACGCTTCATGCCAGCAAAGGCCCCGTGCCCGACGGGGCCTAAGCGATCGATCGGCTACCCGATGCTTCGATGTACAGCAGCAAAACAGCTGTGCTGGTAGAACAAATGCACCGAAAGCTTTAAACGCTTACGCCTTACCGTGATTTCCCTGTCCTGCCCTTCGCTGCTACTTTTGTAGGCGCTGCAGCCGGGCTGGCCAGACGATCGCGATGGTCCCACAGTTTACGGGGCAGGATCGTGCGATCATGCTGCGCGATCCTGCACGATGACGTCATGGCGCCACGCAGCACGCGCGTTTTGGAGTTATTGGAAGTGTGCTGCAGGCTCGGTGACGCAAATATTGTTGGGATTTAGCGCAGAGCTGTTGGGGTGGGTCCACTCCATCGCTGGATTCCTTTAATGATCCGATCAGTGAATCATCACCTATTTTAGGTCATTGATCTTCTAGTTAGTTGCATGCAAATACAATTATTTTATGTTTAAAAACACATTAACCTTAATACAGCAGTTTATAACACGAGACAATCTTCATCCTTTGAACGGTGTTCAATGTATTGTAAGATAGGGTAAAATAGCACAATATTGATATTTTCAAACTCAAAACCGAGTGCAGTCTCCAATAAAATCAAATCAGTATATAACGCCAATAAGATGTTTAATTTAATTAACCGAATCTAGTCGTAAGATCAAAACCTCACCTTTATCGTTTACAATCGATCAGAAAATTGTTCTTGGTTTACTTGAAACCTTTATTGATTACTCCTAATTAGATTAATGTGGTTTTTACACTTTAATTAATTTTAATACTTTTTACATTTTTTACATTTTTACACAATTTAACACTTAAATAAATAGTTTTTAACGAACGATAATGAAGCAAGAAGTCTCTCAATTTGTGTTTGAATGTTTGTTGTTGATTTATTACATCAAAACTGTCATTATAATTAAGTTTTGTGAAATGAAAAACGTCAAATTTTTTTGTATGTAGTATGTCAGTTTTGTCGTTTTTTTTCTAACACTTCTATTCAATTTTTCTGCTCTTATATTTTGTTATTCTGTTATAGTTTAGTTTATTTAAAAATTAAGAATCATTTTGTTTATAGCAAATCTGTCATTGTGGAATGTTTAAGAAACTTAATGATTTTATGCTCACTAAGCGAAACAGATATAATAATTGATTTATTGCAATGATTTCAGTTCATCAGTTTATTAGTAATTATCATTTAGTTTATTTTGAAGCACATAATAATGATTTTTGAATAATTAAATCCTCTTGGTATCGCTTTTAAAATATAATATAATATTCAATATACGAACATGGTGTCTAAGCCATAATTGCTATAATATCACCTTATTTCCCTCGAAATCGAATAGCGTCTAGGTTAGTAAAAATGCCTAACAATGAGTCGTATTTTATTTCACCGACCGAGCCGCATTGCACAGCTCCAAGCGTAACGATTTTCGATCGTTCTGCAATGTAATGTGCTTCTCTATCCCGGCTTCCAATATACCCCGTTCGTACGGGTAACATTCACCTTAATCTCCATTGAATCAGGATCGATTTTCTACTTCACCAAACGCGAAGCATCCCGGCCCTATCCCAGCTCGGTGTATTATGCTACGATGAAAAAGCATAATAGCATGAGCACTCTCGCCTACCTTCCTAGTCTACTAAACTACCCTTCCGCCGCTTGGCCGCGGTCGGAGCCCTGCCGAAAGCCTGCCGGCGGGTGTACACCCGCGCCCGGCATCTCGGCTCATCAGTGCGCGCACCACCATCGCGAAAGCTACAATTTACGCGCCGCCGCGGAATGTGGAATATGTGCGAGAGATTCTTCAACCCGACGCACGCGAGTGATTGAACCCACTCTAAATAATGCCTACCTTGCCCGCCAAGCTTTGCTACGGTTACACTTGCGCACAAACACACACACGCGCGGGGACCAAAATGGACAAGCGTAAAAGGCATCGAACCGTGAAAACTTCTTGCCCGTGGTGGTGCTGCTACTGCCCCAAGCTCCACCGATCCGGTCCTGGGAGTGCGGTAAGCCGGTCTCACTAGATCGAGGGATTAAAATGCTGGGGACCCCGGGAGCTAGTCGAAAATCTACTGTATCGCAGGATTGAATTACGTGTCTGGCCAGCCCTGCCATTGTCGCTTGGTTAGTGGCGTTGCAACCCGGACGGGGGTGATACGATAGTCTGTCAAACTGTGGTACTATGGGATGCTTGAAGCTGCTTGATGTACTAAATTATGTGAAAATGATTGGATAGATCAGTAAATTAATAATATGTTAAAAATACTAGAAAATATTGCAAAAAACTAGTACAGACATTCAAACTTGAAAAGAAGGAAAAATGTAAATTGAAAATGATAAATATTAATTAAGTAAATATAATATTTAAAATACCATATAATATTTATTAATAGCTAAAAAATATCTAAAAAAAAGTAAACCACGTAACATACTAACAAGATGAAGATAAAACTAACAAGATGAATATGCTCGATAAAACAAGTAAGCATTAAAAAAATGAATTAAAATCTTATACGAATAAATAATGTAGTAGAAAGAATTTAAACTAAATTAAGAATGATTATAGAAACTAACTGTTAAAAAAGAGTAATAAATATAACAATAAAAAACACAATTCAACTAACACCGGCAAAGAAAACCCGATAAATCATCAATCAATCACACCAAACAAAGCAACCGAAAGAAACGTAACGCTGCTCACTTCCTAGTGTGGCAAAATCTTACCACACCACACCGTGTGCCGTGGCCACCACACTTTTGTCCACCCGAAACCGCGCCGTCCGTCCAACAGTTCCAACCTGTCACGCGTCATGCGATTTTATTTCTTTTGAGCTCTTTCGCCTCTGTGCCGTTCGTAGCGCGTCATGCGTAATCCAATTAGCGTTTTCGGAAGTGGCCTATTCCGGAATTCCAAAACCAAGCACCTGCGAGTTGAGCTGGGAGATGGGTTCGGTGGTAGACAACAGCAACCAACAAACTAACAAAAAAAACGCAACCTCTCGCCCAACAAATTTGTATTCAACAGCTAGGTCGTTTGATTTTGTAGCAATTTGTGTGCGTATTGTTGTGGATGGAGGAGAAACCATTCCAGCATGGAAATGTGTATGGGGCCACCCCACCATCACTTATGGATCTGTGGGGTTGAATGGAGCATTTTTAAATCGAGTTTTGAAGTTTCAGACACACCGAAAAGGCTTCGTTAGGTCTCTCACTTCCCAGAGCGGAGGGGTTTGAAATTGGATCCAAATTAATAAACGATCTTCAACAAACCGCATATGGATAATTTTTTCTCGAAGCCTCTCGATCAGAAAGGAGAAGGGAAGGCGAAGAAGGTTGAATGCGCTTTTTATTGTTTTTTTTTCCGATCGGTTTGAGATAATTAACTGCATTCGGTGAATCGAGATCTATTAAAACACACAAATCACCTCCCATTCGCAGCGCCAAATCGAAAGGGAAACGCTTATTTAACGCTTTGATGATCGTCGAAACAAAAAAAAACATAAACAAAGCTTAGGAATCTGCATCACCTTCTTCCTCATCCGCGTTTCTCTTTCCATTCCCTTTCAAACTGAGCTCCGTTTCTGTGATCTTCGTTGGCCCTTGAAATAAGTTCTTATGTTTTGTTTGATTGTTGATGTTTTTTTTTTTTGCATCAACAAGGTGATCTTATTACTTCCCCTCCCCAAGAGTACTTACTAAAGCACCCATCCTAGCAAAGCCGATTGAAATCGGATCCGAGCCCTAATGTCTCTCCCCGCTCGTAATCGTACCCTTAATCGAAGTTTGTAAAAAATACGTACCTCACCAACATTAACTTCGACGGGGCAGCCTGTACGATAAAGAAGAAATAAAACCGAAACATAAAACGTACTCCCAGCAAACAAACAAACTCAACCCAAACCTGAACTAAAGCCTCGAACCTCGTTCTGTTGACGATGACCTCCACAAATCATCCAGCCTACCAGCGAGCTAACCCTCCGCACACCGCCACCATCATCACCTTCCGATGATCTTCTCTAATCTTATTAAAGGTTTCAAACTTCATCGGGTCGATCGATCGGATGGTTTGGGATTTCGATTTTCGATTACGGATGCGATTTCGTTTGCGTCGATTCTACGAAACGCCGCTCGCGCTGTGGCGGCATGCAAACACACCACCCCGCAAGGTCGCAATGCAAATGCAAACGATATGCGATCGCCCCAGCCACCATCCATTCATTATGACATCATCCTTGGGTTAGGGAAGTATGGAGGGGGGGGGACGATAGTTAAGAGATTCCCAAAAAGCCCTCATCTAAGGGGGTTTGCGTATCATGAGAACTAAGGGGCGCGATGGCTTGGGATGTCTGTTTTTGTGCTTGTTTTTTTTTACTGTGGTTTCTTGGTTTCGCTTCATCAGACAGGAAAAACAAATCAAATTCTTTGAAATTTCGGCTCGAGCGCAATAAGATTGGGTAAGATATTGGGCTTTGTGTTTTTCGCAAACCATCGAGGGGATGCAAGAAGGTTGCTCAATCAAGAGTGGATGAGCTTGAAGGCATGGGATAGGGTTGTATTTCATCGGCAGAAATGCAAAAATGTTTACTGATTTTTAACCTTCAAATTGAGTTATTGGTGATCAGATCGATTTACTTATTTATCAAATTTTTAATTTTGTTTAAACGATTTTCTATATAGGGTTTCTTGTGATTTTCTGTTTGCTGCTCAAAGATAAAAAAAATGCCTTCCATTTTTTTATATTTTGGCTACCGTTTCATGTATTTTTAATATTTTTTCATCGACCAATAAATCATGGACCAAATAAAAAAATAATAACAATCACTAATTAGCACGATCTATTCCAAAATATTTTATTTTATACAGTATTTTTGTTACAAACATTTAAAATAGCTTGGAAGACCTTGTTACTTAAAGATGCAAAATACTGCTTTACATTTAAATATTTACTTAAGTTGGCAGAATGACTTAATTATGAGAAATGATTTATTTACGTAGATTTGAATAGTTGTTTAATTAGTTAGCTAGTTGTTTTGTTTCCATTTTTAAACTCCATTATTTATGTACAATAGTTTGAAGTCTTATGTAATGGGTACGAAACTATATTCTATTTTTATTAAAGTTTGTAGTTCTACTATATAGTTTATAATTTATATGTAAAAGCAATCTTGGCTGTTGGAACTAAATAGATATCTAAGGAGAGCAGAGTTTAAGAATAGTTAGGTTAGTGGAAAAAACTTACAGGGTTTACCAGTCCAATAAACTTGAATAAACTATAAACTGTTCACTTGTTCATAAAAAAATGTCGTTTTGAATAGACACCACTGTCAACAACTTGATCACACGTCAGATGGTGTAAGCTACTCTCTTCAATTTAATAACACAATTGTCGTCTTCGATTGCACAACGGTCAGATTCGGCACGGTTTCTTGTGGTTGTTGAGACGTAGAGAATAGACGTAAAAATGTACTTGTCTGTGCAAAAAGAGCTTGATAAACAAGTGCGAATTGTCACGCAAAAATCAGCACAAGACAACGTCTCTCTACATCTTTTTGCACGATCAAACTTAAATTGTCTTCAAAAAACAGACTTAGAAATATGTTTGCTTTATTAAACCTTATGACAATATATCACAAAAGATGGTCTCCCATAACCAATATAGGCTTCGTTTAACGATCAATGACTTAGTTGGTTTACTACATAGCACGACGGTCAATTCTGAATATGGGGGGGGGGGGGGGGGGGGGGGGATAATATGTTTCAAAGGGCTACATTACAACAAATTGCAATAAACTAACATCATTTCAATTCCTTTTTGGATGTCAGATTATCACTCTGAATGAGTCAAAAAATGATAAATCAACTAAATTTCATTGCTACTATCACTTCATTGCAACTTTGAAAACTATTAAACATCGTACAGATAGTTGTTTGGCTTAGCAAAGCCACTCACGTTTATTATTTGTCCATTTTACTCCTTTTTAAACCACACACCGAACAAAAACTAAATTATTATGTTATCAATTTGCAAGACAATTGGATGTTATTAACGAGACGCGAAAAACTAATTACCGCTTAAACTCTCGCACACATTGACTCATCCAGTCGGCAAATACGCATTAACACGTCATAGTGCTAGTCACCCTTCGCAAAACACACAAAAGGGCTTAAAAGCTCTGCCAGTCCATCATAATCGCCCTGCCGCTTATTAAAGTTTCCTGCACAACAAGCAACATCATTATGAACCGAATATTGAATTTAAACTTCAGCACGGTAATTAAATCATCAGCTAATAAATAGTCACATTTCGCAAAACTTTTCCACCCCAAAATGGAAGATAATTTTGTCACACGCAAATGGGAAAACTTTCCACACTGCCGAACGTTTCAGCGCGCGATCATTAAGGAATAATTTGAACCATTCCCAACCAACCCATCGTCAACCGTGGTCTATCCTGACGCGTTCCGAGAGCTTGATGGTAGTGCAGTTTCCTTTTGCGAAATTAACTACTTTTCGGGAAAAGCCTTCCGAGCGGCTAAATGGTGTGCAAAAATGGTGCAAAGCAATTAAAGCGAAAAAGGCTAGCCGTACCGGGCAGCCTTGCCCTTAATTTCTAACAAACAAACCACACTGCGGGCGGGCGGGCGAAAATAGACCACCACAAAACCGAAAGCTATTTTCTGTTTTCCTCTTATTCTTGTTTCCTACCTCTTCTGCTGAACTCCTTCAATTTTGCAGGAAACTGGAAACAAATTCCTTACACCATTCAACGCTACACATTCCCGCCACGGGAGAGGAATGGAAAGCTTTCGCTTTTAACGAGACGATCGTTCGCGGTGCACCTTTAAGCGCAGCGGAAAAAAACGTCACAAGATACTTCCCACCACCGGCCGGGAGCGCGTGCTGCGCGGATGCAGTAAATATAATTATGACGATGCAAATAATGGTCCAGTGCTTATAACCGCAGAATTGCACGCAAACTAACCATGAGCATTGACCGCGATTTCGCGTTTTGCACGCTGGCAAATGTGGTGGTGACGCGTGTGGTAAGCTTCTGTGGGCTTCCGTTCCTACACCATCGAGGCTGGCTGGCTGGCTGGCACCCCATAGATGGTTGCCGGCACAGTATCATCTTTCACGAGCACCAGTGTCTTTCGCCCGGCTTTGGGGGATTGGGGTCCTGGCTGGTATATTATTCCTCCCACATCGTCCGGTCGGTTTGCGGGATGGACGAGAATGCGCTTTTTGTTGCTTTCGCCACCATGCACCAACCTGTCTCGGGTGTTGCGTTACACGTCTGTCAAGTGCAGCTTATGGCAGTGAGCAGAAGTAATGTAGCGCGAACGATGTTTTGAAAATGCATCCAATTTTCTTTGCTTCTCGGGACGACGTTTTTGTTTCTACGAAGATTGTTGATTGAAAAGGTGTTTTTGTTACACGATATGTTATTGTTTTGTGTACAGTGATGGTGAAATGGAAGCACGGTATACCAAATTTAATCCCATTAGTATTCTGAAGCAAAAGGTAAACAATCCCATTTGATTGACGGTAGGTGAGACGAGCTAGAGAATCCTGGTAGTATTCTTTTGTCTCGAGTAATGACCTACGTATTCAAATTGGTATCATACAAGTTAAAGAATATTTTCTTTAATTTATATGAAAGCTGTGAATTTCTTTTTTAAAGATGTTGTTGGTGTTTTTTCTTATACAATACCTTTTTTGTATTTTTGTTTCTCGTCTTTATTTACATGACAAAGTCAGTTCTTCTAATTGCTTTCTTTTTCAAATTTCTTTATGTTTAGAAACATTTATGCTCATTTATGTTTATTATTTTATGTAATTGTTTATCAGTAAAAACAATTTAATTTAAAAATACTACATTTTTCCTTGGGATAAGAGAGTTTTAAATATTATTTCAAAATAAATTAGACAAAAAATGATAAATAAATTATTTTAGCGTGTATAATGATCCCCTTTTACGTCGAAAATGACCAAAATCAGTTTAAAGGGGTCGTTATACAAGGGTCCTTATCCTTTCGAATAAAACCTGAGTCATTACATTCGGTAACTAACAAAGATTTTCTAATGTATGGGTATCCACAAAGATAATAGTAGAAATAATGCAAGGAGTACTTCCAAACAAATGTGTAAGGAAAAATAAAGAGGTTTGGAAACTCAGGAAACAATTGATCTAACTGGTTCTTTATATTGATTATCCAAGTTCATAAAAAATAAACTCTTTAAGCATAAGGTCAAACACTTAAGCATAGCAAATATCTAAAGAAAACGAAGGTATCTGCTACACAGTCAGTCCTCTCTGGACAGTACATCTGAGGCTTGAACCCATGACGGGTATTTTACCATCATTAACCCAAAGTCTTTGAAGGCTAAAAAGGTCTATTAGGATATTTGTAAACGAGCTAGTGGAGCAATTAAGATTAAAACATACATAGGACAAGTTAAAATGTCGAGACAAAGATAACAAAGCTACATTACACTGTCTTTCGAGTCAGTTTCTAGTGGAAACAGCATTGTTCAACAATCGTTGGAGGTTTTTTTTAACAGCCCAGCTGTCACAAATAAGGAGAGCTGTTGAAAAACATCTTGCAAGTTTTGAATAATGCTGTTTACATTGAAAACTGAGTCGGAAAACAGTTAAAGCTATAGTGTTACCTCTTAAAGCCAATACCCAACAAAATGTTAATGTCCTGCTGTCCCACTACTACTTATTTCAGGCCTTAAGTTGTACATATCATTAAATATCAACAAAACAAAATCGGAAATATATTAGGTTAAAAAAATTACGAATATTTGCTGAAAATGATGCTAGTAGTTCTTCAACAAAACAGTAAGCGTCAATTTAAAGATATAATAAAATTTCTAATTTGGATACAGAGGTTTACTGTTTGGGATTAGTTTTCATTCTGTTATTTGGATCGTTTAGCAAAACTTAAATTATTTTATTTTTCTAAAATTAGTATTATTTGAAATTTTTTAACATTTTTAATTTAACATTTGTATCTACTAAAAGATTTAACAAAATAAACAAATGACTCACTACGAACGCACGCCTCCTGCTATGGCTGCCGCACGATAAAAATGGAATGCAATCAAGCTCGCACCATTTAAAAATAGCGCCTCCTGCACCAGCCAGCCAATAACATTAATAGATCTATAAAACAACCCCAAGCACCCTAGGATCCATTCGACACTTTGCTGCTGGTGGAAGTCATGTGCTTGTGTGTCCCGCTTCGCCCAACTCCCAACTACCAACTCGATACTCCAGATTGGCGTTGCACTCCTGGCTGCACTGTGCTGCACTGTCACTGGGATGTTTATTTTGCGGTGATAATAACGTCCGATTACGGTGCGGTTTTGCTTCGTGCGCGGTTGTACGCGGTCGTACGGAAACGGGAAGCTAATCGCCCGCCCGTGTTTACATGACCCAGTTTCAAGCTTGATCGAACAGTCCCCGCCCTATGCGCTTCTCGCACTGTGGAGGAGAGCTGCTAATGCTGCGATGCGTTTAGATTGTTCGAATGAGGATGAGCTCGTGCCGGCAGTCCTTGTCCATGATGAACAAAAGTGGTAGCTGTTGGTAGCATGTAGCATCAAACGAAAACTAGCATTTGCTGTTGTCTAATTCAAACGCTCGATACTCGATCCCAACGGGGCCCCATCGGTGGACCCGTCCAAAACACATTAGCTGTCGTGCAGCAGTGAGGCGTTAGGCCAACGACTGCTACACGTTGATATACGCCCGCCCAACCAGGTCCAGGGCACCACACTGGAGCAATTCATTCACCGCGGAAATGGATGTAAACTTTACACCCTCGTAAAACACACGTACACACTAAACGAGCATTGAACATGGCACACGGCTGACTCATCTGGACGAGCTGCATGTAGCGATTGCGGACGAGAGAAAACACGTGGCAAACATAAACATAAAAAAGCCGCAGCAACAACGGCAACCAACGAAAAAAAAACATATCGACTCTACAGCAATACCACCCAACCAACACACAGCGCGAATCGTTCCTTCCGCCTTCCACAAAGCGTTGCTTTCATCTGGTTTGCCCCGAGCATATCGAATGCCTTACAAGACCATAACGCAAAGACGAAAAAACGAAACAACTAGCCACACCGCGGATGCAAATGGCAATCTTACACATCCTCACAACAGTTAGCTTTTTTTTTTTTGTCCACCACCCTTGCACCACCCCTTTTCCATAAAATTTAAGTAAAATGATGAGTAAGCAAGTTATTTTTTTTTTTGTTTGTTGTGGTTTTGCTCTTTCACTGTTTGAAACATCACTTTTGTGTCAAACAATTTTACGCATTTGCCGAATGGTTGGTTCGGTGTTTTGTTACCCTCGGTGGCTTTTGTTTGGTTGGTTTGAATGATTTTTTCTTTCCTCTGTCGTTGGTGTTTTTCTATCACCAAACAAAGGGGAATTTTGAAGGGCAGTAAGGAAAATAGTCTCTTTTCTTTCGCTTTAAAGGTTCATTGCACTGGGTAGCTAGCTTGTATGCAGATTTTTCATCAGTAGCTGAAGTGATTGTCCCGTTTTTTTTTTTGTTTGTTCATGTTAATATCATTTATTGCTTGCTAAAATCTGTTTATTATTTATTATTTTTTCTGTTTCAATTGTTCGGTTACCTATTGTTTCTATGATAATTTCGTACGGTAATAGAAAATATGAGTATCATTTCAAATATAATTGGGCTATGTGCATTAATGTAACGCCTACAAAAAGGTCCATGGCTAACATGGTAGGCAATAGGTAGTTAAAGCTTTTTGCCAATTCATCAGGCATCCAGAGCTTAACGGTCATTACTATTTGGGCTAGTAAACTAATTATCTTTTTTGTAACCTACCTTGCTAGGATAAAATATTTGTCCAGTTACTATTCAAATTTTCAATCTTCATATTCAGCAAGGACCTTGAAGTAAACGTCAGAACACGGACATCGCGTTGAAGCCCTTTGCCAACAATGGAAACTATGTTTGAGTCATTGACAAATGCCTTCATAAAAGGAAGGAATTATATTAGCCTGTGCATCATGAAGACAGTATCACGATGTTTGTTTTTAGGACCAGCATCAGTATTAACATCAGAATCAACAACACAACTAAATCCATGCTAGAGATACTGCCTCAGACTAAACCAGTAATCATGGTAGGGATAGATAAAAGGTCAAGCGTGGATTGCAAAGCGAGCGTTGTGTTCGTTTGATTATGGATAAATTAACAGTAAAGTTTCAGGCATTGATTCCCAAGAACGAATGTTCCTAAAAGGTATAAAGGCCGGGCTACATTGACCGTACTCCGTAGTGTAATTTTGATTTTCACTAGCGCATCTGGCGGCGACTGGTGGAAGCTTTTTTTGGTCATCGTGGGAATGATCATGCCGGATCTCAAAAATAAGTTGTTTTTTCATCGTTTTTTGATGCGAAAACGGCTGAAATACTTGCACAACATATTTATCTATCAATTGCATAGCTTTTCCAGTCCAGTTTAAGTAAAAAACATGGAAAAATAACATATTTTCTGAAGCGGCTACAATTTGTTTGGCAAAATGTTTCAGTCAGCCGCCGCCAGATGCGCTAGTGAAAATCGAAATTACGCTATGGAGTACGATCAATGTAGCCCGGCCTTAACATGTTGAAAACAGACTCGTTTGTTCAACATCACATTATTTCAAGATATAAATGGACTCATCCAACAAGATGATCCGATGACGTTCTCAATTTTCAATGGGTTTTGCTTGTAGTTTGTCTTTTAAATGTTTGCACCATTTTTTAATGGAGTTTTTTCTTGCCTTTTTCAATAAAACCATATTATCCAAAATAGGAGACATCTTCAAAGTGTATTATTTACGTAAAATTCATGTAGGAGATATCTTCAAACAATATTTAGGCATGGTTGGACCACTTCAGAATGTTCCTTAGTCCTCTTATGCAAGATTATAATCTGGCAATGAAGAAAACCTAAAATTTTCCACAACATGCTTAAGTTAAACTGCTTAGGACAAATTATCTGCCAACTTATCATGCACATGATATCAAAATTAAATTTTATCGTTAAAGCTAAGATTTTGATCAATGTGTATCTTTAAGTCAGCTCTGCGGTGAATTCTGATTTTAAATTAACAATCCTTACACTTATCCTTCTAAGTTTTACCAAAAAATGCTAATTTCAAGACCACCCCTAACCAGATAACGAATGAATGGCTGTCAAAAAGCCCTTGTTCGCACTTCATACCAAATTAACAACGCCTATGCAAAATAGAATAAATATTCCAATGAGCTTAGCTAGGTACTGGTGTATGAAGAGTAATTAACATCGGGTCGTACTTTTTGGCCCGTACAGCGGTTGTCGTTTTTCGTCACGCTGGGTTTAGCGCTAATGTTTCGCTGATCCTTTAAGCTGCCGTGAAAAGCTTCGCACATCGTTACTCACATTTCACGTTCGGGAAGTGCGAAAGAAAAACAAAAACCTCCAAACAAACTGCAGCAAATCTCTTTTAAGCCTGCCTAATCACTTGATTGCATATAATACCGCACCAGCACCACGGGTTGCCTCGAGAATCTGCATATGAACCCACACACTCACACACAACTGCTCCTCCAAAACACCTGACCTCGTGCACGCGGGAAAAGTCACACGGCGGGACACCACGTGCAGCGTGTATCGCTGTGTTTGCCACAAATCTCCTTTCGCTTCATTTTCCATCACCCACAAACCTTTTGGGACACAAATCGGATTACGGTGCTTTGTTTCGCGTGTCGATGTGCAAAAGCGCGGGAACTGTCATTGAAGCGACAGCATCGAAGAGGAGGGCAAAAAAACAGCACAAAATTCCAATGCCTACTTCCAATGTTTCAATGCTTCGGGTTTGCCGCGGGACGGGACAAGCTACCCGTGCATCGGGTGCATTGGGTGCATCGAATGCAGTTAAGGTTTGCAAATCCCACCACAAAACGTTACATGCACCCGTGTCGATGCCGGACCGTTCCGGTTTGCTCTGTACAACACGTGGTTTGGTGGTATGCTAATTAAAATGCCTTTGGTTGTTGTTGTTTTTTTGCTGTGTGTTTGCTGCTGCTGTCGTGTGTGTTACAACCTTTTTTCCCCTGAAACTGAGCCCTTTATCCGCTTTGAGAGTTACATTCGTGTTGGTTTGGGTGAGCAAAAAAGCGACATGCAACATTGTATTTAAATATTCGTGGTCAAGTTGTGTTTTAGGTTTTGTTTATTATTTGACATTTTTTGCTGAAAATACCCAGTATTAGTGTTCCTGGCTTTTCATTAATTTAATTTAGTTTTTTGTATCGTGTTCTACTTATTACTTTATTCATTTATGTTGTTTGTTTTTGTTTGTTTTTGTTTGTTAATTTATCATCAAAAATTTTATTTATTTGGTATTCTTTTAATAATAATTCAATTTTTATTACTTTAACAAATGTTTAAGACATTTAAACCATACAATTATTTACTATAAAGTATTTTATTAACTGATTACAATATACATAAATGATGTGAAAGTGTTGTATTTCAAAAAACGTCTCAATTTGCTAAAAATCTCATTTAAAGCGTTCCATTCAACCTGGTCAAACGCCGCCGTCCGTGTCTCATTGTGTCACCTGCCATGCGGAAACACTTCCTGTTAAGTCCTTGTTCACGCCAAAGCCCGCCAAAGTTCATCGAAACCCACGTGCCCCCTCCTGTTCTTGCGCACAACACTCCTATCCCAACCGTGCACCGCGAAAAAGGCATAAAGTATCGTTTTACCGGTGACCGAACGGACCCGATCCCATCCCTTCAACCGGACCGGAAAAGAACAGCTGCCACCTGCCTGCACTGCACGGAGAGGGCGCGGAGAGGCATTAAAATGGAATTAGTGCGTAATTATTTGCATGAGCCACCGTTGTCGCCGTTGCCGCACGGAAAGTTGCACCGATTTACTGGCCAGCATTTCATTGTCTTCTCTCCTCTCTCTCTTGGTTTGGTTGTGCTTGTTCGCATACTTTACACTGCGTACGTACGTAAGGATTCCCCGTTGGATGATTGGTGGGGTCGGCGAATGGGGGGGGGGGGGGGGGCAGTTTGGAGGCCAACGGTCACAACAGATTTTAATTAATCCGCTGTCGTCGGGCTGCAGCAGTGTGGAGGCGCCAAGCAGCGTGTCCAGCGGGTGGGCACCGGCTTTTCCGGAACACTGCAGCGGCCCAGCTAGCTAGGGTTCGTTCCGGTCGGTGCGGTTGGGTAACTTTTCTTCGGCGCCCAAGCCGAAGTAGCTTCGGGCACTAATTACTTCTTATGCACTTGTTGCGAAAGCCGGGGTTCGGGTCGGGGTTTTGGGGGTTTTGGAGGTGGGTAAGATTATTTTTGATAGTTCTATCGGGTGGCTGAAATCTTGCGGCGACTTCGGCACGGTCTGCTCACGGTTCATTTGCACAGCGGGATGGTGGGGGAGGAGTTGTGCTAAGATACATTACGAAGATTGGGATAATGAGGTTTTAGAAGTTAGCGTACGCTCAAAACAAAAACAGAATATGAAAACATATTTTCCAAAGCTTTATCATACCTCCCGAAAGCTAAGTCAAGCCTAAACAGACCTTTATATCCAATCACAAAATGTCTCATATAAAATTTTACATATTATTTGATGCTTATAAAGTTTGAAGTATTAAAGCTATAAATTTTAATTCCACAGAATTCAATTTATAGCTTCATTTTCAGGGAATCAACAACCGTTGTCGGTCAAGATCTTCGCCTATACCAGTGACTTACAGATTACCCATAGCAGAATAGTCAGTCCTACGCATATGAGCAAGGTCTATTTGAGGCTTGAACCCATGACGGGCATGTTGTTAAGTCGTACGAGTTGACAACTGTACTACGGGACCGGCCCCAAACTGGTTTTGTGTGTATGAATATATATATATATATATATATATATATATATATATATATATATATATATATATATATATATATATATATATATATATATATACAAAGGGAGAAAACCGCGCAAAATAAGTCTATTGCGATAAAAAAAAACACCCATGAGCGAAGATTTATAGAGAATATAGAAAAACTAAGTTTTTGTTGCCCCCTGAGTGTTTAGCTTACAAATTCACTTTGTTCTATTATTTGTTGGCTAAAGCGCCAGTTTCTAACAGTGTTTTTAAACTAGATACATAGCTTCAGCTGCGCTTAGTTTATAAATAAAACCTTAATGTTTTATTTTACTTCTTTACAATAATATTTACAATAATACTGAATGTGATAAAAATTTAATTCTATGAAAAAGCTGCTATCAAACCACTATCATATCGCCGAAAACATAAAAATAAGACCAAATAAATACATGAATTTTATGATGACAACAATGTGCCAGTTTACTATGACATGAACTGAACAGTTTCGTAGAAAGCTCAACCACTGTCTATGCACATTTGGTCCCGCTGTGTGTTTAATTATGTTCGCCAACATTCACAGCATGCAATTCTTGAGATTGTCATTATTGTAACTCTAAATCATTACAAGATATGCACTTCTTCGTTCTAATAGCTGGTCTAATCAAGGTGGCAACGTTGCGTTTAAGATCAAAATAAAGTATGTGTTGTATGTTTGATGGGAATAAAACTTAGGTATAAGTGGAAGAGTGCTTTTAATATATCACTCTCCATCATGCAATCTCTTCAGCTCTATTTCCTGTATTAGATAATCGATTAGAAAACCATTAAGCTACTTTTCAACTAAAACTCACTGTTCAGAAAAGACTCCAAAACAGGAAAAGCTTTCCTGACACTTCTCCTTAGATTGGAGCTGAGTACTTGGAAGCGTGTTGGGGTAAGAACTATTTAATTCCCTCATAATCCATTCTTTCCCGACCACACAATGCTGGTAGTGAGGAAAAGCTCACTTTCGTTTTACCAACCTTAGTCGCGCTGCTGTAAAATACAAATGGCAAACTCTCGCCGGTTGCGATTATCTGCGAGCGCTAAAGCGCGCTATGCTGAACGATACAAATACCCTTCATTTGTATTATTGTCCACAGCTTCACTGACAGTACTAAAAGGCAGCAATAAAAACACGGTATACAATCCGCCCCGAGCAAATGCAAACGAAACGTACAAAGACACCCTTTGAGGATGGGAAAACACAGCGAAAAGACGAGTGGAGTAACGCATTGCGATAATGGTGACAACAATATCCTCCGGAATGTCCTCATTTTTTTCCATCATCTTAGTCCTCTTATTCGTCATCCCCACGTTCCTCCCCGCCGGCATGACTCGTAGCAACGCCACGGGAGGATAATTCTTCATCACCACAGCCAGGAATACACTGCAGCTCAATGAAACTATCCGCAACTTAATTAATCTCAGCTTAATCATCTCCCCGTTCAGGCAAGCTTAAGCGTCCGCACCGTTCAGTGTTTCGTGCTGGAAAAACGGGTGAAGAAGTGGAAGAATTCATGTCAACCTAGTGGAAAAGGCTCAGCAGACGGAATAGACAGGCGTACCCGGCTTTTTTGCAACAGTGATGATGGTTTCATCGCAACGGGTTTCGGGACAGCGAGTAGGGGCCACCCAGTGTCGTGGCCCAAAACCGTCGGTTGGGTTGCAGCTCAGGATCACGTTTTTGTTCGATGATTCATTATGCAACGGCCGGGCGGGTAAATAGCACCATTTCTCGGAAGGTCCCGGGATGAGTTGTTGTGTGTACCTTCGTGTTCGTTACTGTTGATGCGAACAATCGTTTGTGGCTTTTGTTTAAGATGAGAGGGAAGTCGGTTTAGCCTTGAAGGTGCACGAGCCACCGGAAGTGATGTGATCATTAAAGTTGATGAGTAAGAGTATAACATCGAAACAGGAGTTTAGTAGGAAACTCGATAACAGCTACTAGAGGCATTACAGTAGTCAATTAACCGATAGAATTGACGTACATGACAATTGAATACATAGATCGTTTCATTTCTCATATTTTTGTAATTACACATTGAATGTTACGTTACATACATTAGCACGTACCAATGCCATCAATTGCTGCTTAGTCATCCGACCAAGATGTTAGCAGTATTAGTAACATCGGTTAGTAAGGTGTAGACCACTGCATTCGTCACCGGACGGAGACTATAAACGCCTTGAGTTTGTTCCGATAAGTAGATATGCTGATTGCGGTAGTTCAATGACTATCAGTAATGTATCGCATCTCACATACATGGACTGTCATTGGCACAGCATCAACAACACTGTTGTTCTTCCGATAAATCTGATTCCTACCTATCTTCATAGGCTTGTCTAGTGAGTGATTGCGTGTAATATAACGCTTAGAAATCATACCTTGATAGAGAAGTATCAAGATACGAGTATGTAAAGGTAAATTTTTAAACACTGTCTGATGTACAGCTCAAACTAATGACTAATTTTTCAATCAAGTAATCAAGCGGGTCGATCAAGCGAATTTGTCATCTGCTTCATTTTGCTTAATACTGCTGAAGTATTATACTTAAAATATTAAAAATAAAATAAGTTGATCAAAAAGTCGATATTCAGTATTTTCATAAAATACGTAGAAAAAAAATGTGATAGAAGAATAATGATTGATGTTCATAGTAAGTAATACAATAAAAGAAATGTAGATGCATAATATGACAAATGTAGATGCACAAAGATATTATAATATAACATACATGAAGAATTGAAGAAAACAAGGACCAAACGTTTAACAAATAAAGCAATGTAAACGTACAAAGAAGTCTATCAACAACTTAACAGTTACAAAAGTAAAAGAATGAATATGTAATTAGCAAACACACAAAAACTAAACGAAAAGAATTGTAGAATCTGATAAAACATTAATTAAAAGAAAAAAATCAACAGTTACTATTGGGTTGGAAACAGAAAAAAAGAAAAAATTAAAAAAATGAAAGAAAGATGCTTTGATCATTGCAAAAAGTGAGAATGTTAATATAAAATGTCACATGCAAAACATGAAAATAAAAACCAAACCAAAACAAGCGATAAAACTCTCATCGGTATACTACGCCATATTTGTCACGTTCCCGTGGGAATGCTACAAAAAAATGGTTAAAATGAATTGCTAAGCGAACCCCTTTTGCATGTCACCAGAAATGCAATCAGCATGGTGAAATGCATCTGTGTCAACAATTTGGGTGCAGCTGGATGTGTGCAATAATTCACAATAATAACGTCCGCGCATTTCCGCGTCAGCGACGATACATCCACCCGTCTCGCACGCAAAATTCATCTAATTTGACACACAAACCGTACGGCTCGTTTCACTCTGAATTGTGATACATTGGGTGCCGCATAGTGCGGAGCATAATTAGAGAACGCCAAACGCTCCCAACCCACACAACGCAGCAACATTCATCTCCATTCAACCCCGGAATATCAACCGAAATCCGGGAAGACGGAGTGGTTTCAATTAACAATGCCGTTGTCGGTCTGGGTCCGAGGCCACAATCACGCAACATAAACAACATATCAGTGGTGTTTAATATACGGCCAAACCCCAATCCAATGCCCTTGGCCCGCCATGGCCCACCGCTTATCAGACTGCTACTGCCGCTGGTCGTGGTGTATCGCACGATAAGGATGCCAATTGCTGCGCCGAGCGTTGCTGTCATCGAACTACACACACCCACAGACCCACACAGGAAGATGGACCGCCGTGTGGGCCGCCGTGTGGCTTCGCCGTAATACATTGCGACAATATTTGCCTACGGTTAAAAGGTGCGTTCGGTGGGGTGTAGGACGACATCGGACACCGACCAGCGTACCGATGATGTTTGTCATGTTTGTGTTGCTCCCGATTGCTGATGATGATGATGATGGTGGTGGTGGGGATGTGGATGATGAAGTTGATAACGAAACCAGGCACCGATGTGTGCTTACACCGCCAAGCTAAGGCGGTAACACTGAAACCGAGAATCAATATTTGCCAAGGTGCACACACCCCTTCCCGGACGGGTTGCCTTTTGCAAAAGCGGATCTATTTGCACAGCTTACACCTTTCTTACGAGTTTTGGGCCACGGACCCGGTTAATAGCGGGTACGTCGGGTAGCGTACGCCGCACGATTGCAAAACTTACCGCACCATCCAAAAACGTGCTAAAGACCGTCTGTGTTCGTTTGACAAAGGTTAACATTCTTTTATGCTTTTTTTTCTTCTTAAAAGTGTCAGTCAGGGGTAACGTTGGTAGATTAAAGATCCTTTGAGAATTATCATGGACAATATTGTTCATAGCTGTCAAAAGGGGAAGGGTTTCTGTTATTAACTTACAAGTCATTAACGGGTAAACATACTGTTGATGGTTATTGTACCAACAGTGAGTATATTGTTCTAAAAAATTTACTTAGGGCAATAAATAGAATAAAATCATATATTTTATTTATTATTGATTGACGCTACTAATGTCCACCAAGCTACAAAGTTTGTGTTTTTTTTAAACTACCATGAACTAACGTGTGTTAATCACACAATCATCATGTTTAAGCACCATCTTCTCAATATTTGGGATTTTTTACAATAGTACCATAATAAGTAAAATAAACATACTTGGCCTTATAGTGAGGATATAGTCATAAAATTTGCTGAAACGTGTAAAATTTACTGTTGTCGTTGAACAATTAGTAGATTGAATCAGGATTTGTTTGTTCTTTGGTGTTGTTTTCAGTAATGTTAGTCATTTTAACAGAATTAATATTAATTCTTTATGATAAAATGACTGCACAGCCTAATTTAATAATTAAATCTACAAAAATGTACATTTTTGGCGATTGAGATATATAGTTTATACATTCTACATTTTATCAACAATCTTCGCTAATCATATCAAACAAGCTTCCAAAAACCAATTGCAATCATTTTGATATATATTTGTATATTTTTATATTTATAAATGAATTGAAGGACGTCATAAGCCGACTCGATAGATATAGAAGTTTCACAGATTTACATTTACAATTATTTAGTTTAACTTATTTGACTACCACCATTAAATAAACGCAATACGGCAACTGCATGTACGATATCATCAAAATAAAACATAATTATTTCATTCATTCTTTCCAATGCCTTCCACCAAGGCCTTAGATTAGTGACGGATAGTTTTTGAAACGTTTTTATTGAAAAAATATGTTAAATTTAAGTCAACGAATAAAAAAAACACTATCAAATTCCAAACTCCAAAGTTTTGATAACGAACAGAGTGACAGAATTAAGTCATGCCAACAACGATTAAAAAAGCGTTATGACACTGAACAAGGCAAGCCGTAAGCTACGACTAATAAAGATGTTTTAAATGATCGGTTTGTATTTTTGGAATTGTATAATTTTGAATGGTTTGGAAATGTTTGATTTCAGTTTAACTTTAGTCTTAAGTTTGCCTCCTGCGGTTAATTCAATTTTAAAATTGTACAAAAACTATAGGTTGCTCACCTTTTCCATTTCAATTAGCGCAATGAAGGTGAACACCATTTCCAAAGCTCGTGCTGTCATGTAAACAATCCAAAACGTTCAAACCATCTAAATCTAATCGCAATCAACTCAACAATCCAACATGAAGCACGATTTAAAGTGTCTCCCCCCCCCCCCCCCCCTGTCCAAATTCAATCCAATTGTTTCCAACCAGCTCAAGAGCTAGTGACGACGAGTGACCGACTGAACGGGCAGATTTATTCGTGGCGCCATCCCACTGCGAAGCGAGCATCGGATACCTTAGTAACACCTCGAGCACAAAATAACACGCAACGCGAGAAAACAAACAACATTAACTCCTGTCCAAAAAGTCACTGGACAAACGTTTACACTGGCTAAACAACCGTAAATTACATCGTGCATATTGAACGAAAAACGCCCAAAACGTGTATCTCTCACCCACTATCTTGGTCTCTGTCTGTCTCTCTTTCACTATGTGCCAACTTCAAATCGATAAAGATTCCAGCTCACTGGAGAGACACTGGCTCCAATGGTTTCGTGCAATTTCATCAAATTGGGAGGGTCAGAGCTTTGCAAAAGCTTTTGTCAGAGCTCCCGACAGGAGCAAACTCTTGACACGAAAGCTTAACGATTCTTCCATCCGCTTCCATACGACCATTCTTGATTCCTTAAGACTCTCCCTTTTCCTTCAGCACCAGAAATCCGATTCCCTCCAGCAGAATATAGCATTTTTCTGACAAATTCACGATAGATTATGATTTTGATGTACCATTCACTGGGCTGCTGTATTGCGGCTCTGCCCTTCCAACCTGGCTTGGGTCTACAATTCTCATTGGATTATGATTTGGAAGAAATATCCTGCCAAGTTCATTATTTTGTTGCCGGCTCCGTTTCCATCTCCGCTTATCTTCCTGATTGTCCTTTACTGCTTGTTTATTCATCCATACTTTTGAATGGGTTTTTTTTTCTTCTGAAATTGATACCGCTATAATTGGGGTGAACGGTGAGGAGTGGTGAAGGTAAAGTGCACTTGGGCACTCGGGGAAGAAGTGAAATAGATTTGGCAAACAGCTCTATTGAGCGGCGGCTGTTTTATTTTATGATTTTTATGTTTTCCATTCTTTTCCTCCAACGTTGTTCTACGCCGCGTGTGTGTGTCTGTGCGAAAGTACAAACGAAATTGAATTTCATTTATTTATCCACAAGCCACCGATTTCCCGGTCCACCTGACATTCCTCACCACCTTAGCGCCAATTTATTCCGATCAATTTAGCGGGAACACCGAGCAAAAACGAAGCGAATACGAAATGTGTTGGAAAAATGATTGTTTTTTTCTCCGAAATTTCAGCACACAATTTTTAACACAACACAAAGTTTCTCACTAACAATCCGTATTCGATAGCAAGGGAAAGCTTCAACAGTATTCTGTCCTTCATTTAGACTTTAGACTGCTCGATCCGATCCAATTGTCTACCTTCTTAAAGGGGCTTAGGAAGTTCTTTTGCGGTACTTCATTGATACTGGACTATAAGCGAGAGCTAAAGCTTCATCATCTTCCCGACGGATCGGGAGAACCTTCCTCTCATTGGTCCCTCCCATTGGCACCTTTATACGGTTGAAGTTTTCCTCGCGTTCGCCGACCGGTTCACCACGTTCGCCGTTCCCGTATCATCTTTCAAACTTTTGCCAAGGATTATGCCTCAGAAGCAGCAAGTGTTGTCCTTGGCCGCTTAGCACCAATGCGCTACGATCATCTTCTGCGGGTATAGCTGGAGAATTTCCCTCCCGCAGCTCACTGGCAAGAAGAAAAAAGGATTAACTGAAGGACATTGGCACAAGCAACTTCATTAAATAGGTAAGAGTAACCAGTGGCACACACACAAAAAAACCCTCAAACGGATTATACTTTCCACCCCAGTGAAAGCACAGGGATATTTGAATAATTTCAATCTGTATGTATCGTCAACGGTACGGCACTTCTCGGAAGCACCGGGTTTCAAGTTCAAAAGCGCACAGTTCGGTGGTCCCAATCGATACCGATTTGTTTATGATTACCTACGGCGAATGGCCGAAGGTTTTTCTTTCTTTAGTGGCGTGATTTATGTCGGGGGTTTTCTTTTGCCTACTTTCGGGCGCATAGCGACGAACGAACGACCGGTTTCACCGTGACAGTTTGTCTACTGTTGCTTACACTTTCCCTGCCTATCTTTCTACAAAGTATGCCGAGCAGGGAGGAGGAAACACGGAAACGAAGTTGAAAATATGTTTTCCATTCTTGGGCCCATGGGAAACTTCAAACTTTGACGAAAAAAGAAAATAAGGCTGACTTTGTAGAATCGTCGTTTGCTGACTATTAAAGCAGCAGCAAGTTGCACTTGTAAAAGTGCCAATAAATTCCGGTTCCCTTCGTTCTCTTCTTCGCCCACAGCCCTGGGCGGCGTTGCGCTGCCAAAGAGCGCAATGCAAAGCGATAGTTTATGAACGCCCAGCCAGCGCAAATTATGCGTTGTGAAATATGCAATCGAGACTTTTATCCTGTTCCGAAAATCGTTCGAAACTATGGCACGGCTATCTGATAAGGAGAATCGCAACACACACACACACACAAGCGTGATGTGCATTCGAGAAAATTCGAACGAATTGCAAACGAGCATACAGAGTAAAGCACATTCTCGCCCAAAACGAAAGGGAAAGGGTGCAAAACATAAACCACGCTGTGACGGAACGTTCGTACGAGAGTAGTACAAAAGAAAAAAAGAAATGGATTTTTGGTTCACTCAAACTCGGTTATTGGACGGAAAATAATGGTTTCTTTCTTTGCAGGTTGGGTGGAAAGGCTGATTGGAATTGCAATTGCACAGGATAGCATAATAACATAAATTTAAACGTTTCAAAGGAATACATGATATGGTTGCAAGACCCCAGTTCGGAAACGCATATATGGAGCAGAAGCTTTTGCTAGCTGTGTGCACACTTTTAGCAAAGGTGAAAAATAACACCAGCTTCCTGCCATTCTGCCGAACACGATTGGCATTTTTGGTGATGATGGAAAATGGACCCCTCAAAGGATGGTTGAACTGCTTTACTGCTTTCCAGAATGTGTAAAAAGGGAATGCAAATGAATATCACACTTCTGCTGCATATCGTTTCGAATCGTAAGAAAGGATTGGCTTTTGAAATTTCGATCATGTTTCATAGTAATTTTAGCTGTACATACATCATACTCGTGATGAATTTTGAAAGAATAAATGACAAAAGAGCTGTCCACTCTTGCTGTAATGTGAAAAGGACTCCAATAACAATTCATTTTTGTTGTGTCATATTGAAAGTGTAGCACATCGTTTAAAATGTATTTTCAACCTTCGTAAGCTTTTAGTGAGCTTTTAAAAAACGAATTTTGTACGAAAGCTTCCTTTTCGGAATAATTCTATTTTAAATGTAGGGGGCAGGTTGGTAAAGACGGACACATTGAGGCAAATGTTAAAAAATCTAGGAATATGTAAATATAACGAACATGAATATGTGGTGCAGTTTTGAGATGTAAGACGAACACCTGATATGGGAAAGGTGAACAAAAGAAAACGTTGGAAAATTAAGAGATTTAAGATATTTTAACGTATCCGATTGCTTCCCACGTCCTGGTACGCACATAAACCAGTTCTAGGCCAATTGCAACGACGGTTCACATTGAGCCGTGAATTTAGGAATTGTAAGCGCTACTTCTAACACATCCTATAATGTAGAATCTATAGCATTATTGAAATACCGGGCACTAACAGCTGACGTAGTTCAGCATATAGAAGCACAGTTTTCCTTTAAGGACTCCACAGGACTTTCCTATAAGAAATTACTCAAGTCCACGACACAAGCAAGTTAGGAGAACCATTAACCTTCTGGAAATTATTCACCTGGTCAAAATTCAAATTTGTTATCTGTGTAGTCTCATAGAATCTGTTATCTATTCCTTTATGATGTTTTGTTGATTAAAATAGTCCAAGTCGTGTCCAGTCCAAGATATTGGATTTCGTGAAGTGCATCATCAGCGTAGTGCGTGAAACAGCACAATGTACAGCTCCAGTTGCTGGATGGTTTATGTCTTCCAATTACCCTTACTTAAGATATTTGATGATTTAAAGTTCTCAAATGTGTTGTTTTACTTTTAGTTGGGATGCTACATTGTTGAGTTATTCAATAATTACTTTTATCATGTATTTATGAGAAGTGTCTATCTTACCCGCAGCGTCCGTCTTTATCTTCCTTCCCCTACCTGATTTACACCGTCAGGGCAACCATAAAAAGTTCATATTTGTCTGACTTAACCAAAAATAGTCAGTGGTGGATCGAGCAAAACGAGGCGCGCTTGAATACAACATATGCGACATATTTTTAGCCTTATCATTCTAGTCACTAACTTATTAATTCTTCAATTTGGTCTCTATTCTATGACCTCATGAGAGACTCATCTCGGCTTAATACCGTAACTGATCCTATTGCTTTTTAAAGCTATAGATTTAATTCACCATTGAACTGAAATATAGTTGCAGTACCCTGCAGTTAGACGTCCTCATATTTTCCCCAATCTTCTGGCTTTGAGGCTTTCTAGTTCATTATTAACCTTTATTTCATTTAATTTTAAGTTCATATCAGTGGCGGATCAAGGGTATCAGGGGCCCTAGGCGGAACGACGAGTTGAGGCCCTCTGTAAATGGTAAATGTTGTTGGGGGGGGGGGGGGGGGGGGGGGGGGGTGTAGCGGCACTAAAGTTGCTGTTGGGAGATTGAACAGTAAATTTGAAATGCCGTCGACCATCAGTCGCAAACTCTTCAATTTTTGCTGACGGGGGGGGGGGGGGGGTGCAAATGATTCAGCGGGGCCCCTTCGATCATCAGTCGCAAACTCTTAAATTTTTGCTGACGGGGGGCCATCCTTCCGGGGGCCCTTGTCGCTTGTACTCTGTCCATACGGCATACTATAGAATGGCGATCTACGGGGCCCCTAAATCGGCGGGGCCCCAGGCGACCGCCTAGTCCGCCTACCGTTAGATCCGCCGCTGGTTCATATATATCGTGGAGCTTCTTATTACCTATGCTATCCAGTGCCAAAGTTAACTGCAAATGGGACACGTTCCTTTACTCTACCGAACGGCCATTAAGCTTGCAAATAATGGAGAATATGGTCCTGAAATTGGGAAATTATAATTATTAGTGAAAAGTGTTAGTCAATGGGATGTATCGGTGCTTGTTGTGCGATGTATGTGTTGTTTAACGGACTGTTTACATATCTATTTTATCTGTTTTGCAAGACATTCATGACAAGAAAACAAATAGAAAAAAAAAGTTTATTAGGCTCTCTTCTGCAACAAAAATAAATATAAGAAGATCTAAACTTTGAAAACGAAGGTTGAATGCAATAAAATCCAACGTTCAATTACCATTGCTCTAAGTGCATTTGTTTATATTGTTCAATGTGTTGTATAGTCGAACTGCAGAAAGGATAAACAATGCATGTATCTTTTAATTACATCCATTTGTGCACAATTTGCACCAAAAAAACAACAACTACAACGCATCGTCCAATTGTTCAATTAAATATTAATCATTTCAGTGAATCAATTGATCAAAGCGCACCACAATTTGGCTACAATTTTGCAATAATACATACCGCAACAACACATTCAACCGAATGGTAACGGCAAAAGCATGGTCTATCATTTATTATGTTTTATTGAGGTAATTAAATGCTCGTTAGATTGTGTACGCTGTCCGACCGGCAAATTCTACCAGCTACGCAAGCTACATCCTAAGCTGTATCGTTTGTGGGAATCATAATTCGATTATCGCACGATAAACCATTTGTCTGCATTAATTGGTTCCAATCGCGTTCCCCGTATCGGAAAAACAACCTGGCACTAAAACGGGGACACCTTTTCACACTACCGAATACATCCTTTCAGGAATAGTTTAAAATGAAACTCATCTTTGGATTCTCAAACTTGTTTGTGTGGCTTATCGAAGTGTCCTTAAAATTTAAAACTGATCATAAAAAGTTAAGTTGCCCAACGATCATCGTTTGTGTTTTGAAGCAAAAGTTTGTCCAGCTACCGAACAACCGTCAGCTAAATCCGATTACCTTTTCGGGAGCGCGACGGATGGGAAGAGCTTTGCTTGCCTGTTTGCAAGCAAGCTGTCTCACTGCTAATTCTCTAACGATCGGTTCCCCAGGACGCAAGGGACGAGTTTTCTCTTTTCGTGAGTGTGTAAACATCGCATGAGGAACAAATAACAATCGACTGAACGGTCATCTCAACACAGTTGGCAGGAGATGGGTTGATGTTGCTAAAGCTATCGACATGTGAAATTTGAAAAAGTTTGCCCAACAAAGGGCAGTTGTTAGCTGGGAATAGTTTTAATTACAACAAACAGTCCCTTTTCCTAGCAAACTACTACTACTACAACTACTACTACCGCTGACGATGGCATTGTGTAGCCATTAGAACGGTTCTAGGATAAAGTTTTTGCAAACCATTGCAGACCATGCTAAAACCTGGTGTTCTCAGTCATTGCTGTTCCGGGTTTTGCAAGCGAGCGAGCGATTACGATGGATGTTGAGATTTTGAGCTTTTCTTTTGTTCTCTACTTTGGGGCTTTTGCTAGCTTCGCATATATCACGTACAGATATACGTTTAATTTACTTTCCATTTAGCAATAGATGACTTAGTGTTTGCTTCGTTTAAGCATACCAAATTTTTGTAAATTCCTATTGTATTGTTATGTTTGAAGAATCTGTACTAATTATATTACATATTTTGTATGATTCAACTGCTTCAACGAAGCAATTACAATACCAGTGTACCATGAAGGCTCCTTCACTTCCACAAGATACAATAATCTAGAGCTGTACCGGTCTTTCATAGGATTAGTGTACAGGATTTTTACAACGAATTTCAGAATATGAATTTCTACAAATGAATTATTTGATTCAGAGATGTTCATTAAACCAGAAAAATCCTTAAGTACCAGGCAGTCGAATAATCAGTCCATGCTGGGAGGGGACTGGATATCGCCGAAGTAGAGGCATGCAATTCAACCGTAGTGGCACAGCATCGCTGAACCGTAACAAACATCGACAGCAGTTGTCAAGCGGAACATCAAAATGGCAACCTGACATATGCTACGAAGACACCTCCCTAAATATTCCAACTTCGGTATCGTAAACAGGCTTATCCTGTCAATGATTTGACAGCTGCGATGTAGCAAAATCCTAGGTCACAAAATACATGGACGCAAGATTCCTGGTCGCATTGATTTACACGCAAAAATTCGAGCGTTTGGTGACTAAACCAAACGTCTATTATCTAAGTAGAATGAATTTAATCCAAGGTACTCACGCATTTTTCTGTTAAACTATTAAAGGCTTGTAATACCCTTCAAAGCCA